>NC_043715.1:33244228-33312368 GCF_006229205.1 Suricata suricatta | reverse complement strand
AGACTATTGAATGCTGAGAATGAACTGAGGGTTGAAGGGGAAGGGGGAGAGGGGGAAAAGAGGTGGTGGTGATGGTGGAGAGCACTTGTAGGGAAGAGCACTGGGTGTTGTATGGAAAACAATTTGACAATAAAATATTATGGGAAAAAAAGAAAAATAAAGGAGGCTTTTGACTGTCCAGGGCCGGTCAGGCCGTGTTCATTTAAAAAAAAAAAAATAGAGCTGTCTAGCAGTGTTCTTTAGAAATAGTGATCTTACTGGGATGGATCATTGCTATCTTTGTTTTTTGGTACTATTTATTCCTTCTTTTGGTAATCATGGGCCAGTTTTACTCTGTAGATGTCTTTAGGAATCTCCTTGGCTGGGTGGGCATTTGAGTTTGTAGACCTCATGGGGGTTTACAGTAGCTAATGTTTTTAAGCACTTATTTTTCAGGCGCTACTTTTGAGTTTTTCATTAATCAATTCACTTAATACTTGCCCCAGCTTTATGAGATAGAAACAATTGTTATTCCACTTTTACAGAGGAGGAACCTGAGACAGAACATGTCCAAGGCTATACGTGTGGTACACAATAGAGCTGGAATCTGAACCAGGCTGCCTGATTCTGAGTCTGCATTATCTCAGTTATGGTGGCACAGGACTTAAACTGAGAGGTAAGCCAATCCACTCTTGTAGCCAACATTTTGGAAGAGCAGACAGGTCACATGCTAGCAGAAAATAGCATGTGAGCAACTAGGAGATGGAGCAGATGTTTGAGGAGAAGAGGTATGACAGAGAAGCCCAGCTTTGGATGCTGGCCACCCACTGCCAGACCCTATGTGGCCCAGCTGTCCTATGTTTCCTGTCCTTGGCCAGTCATATTCTTCCCAGGTACCCATTATCTGAGCTAGTTTGAATGAGCCTGTTTCTCACCTCTGTTTTTCCTATTCACAACTGTTCCACAATGTACACTTCTGCCCAGGGGAGTCAATAGTGTCTTCTCTGTACCCAAACCTGGAGCAACCCAACCAGAGGGTGGGAAACAGGGCACCCTAAGATTTCTGGGAACTCTTCAAGAGATGATTATAGAATGTTTTAAGCATCTTTGACTGTGAAACAGCTCTCAAAATAACCTCCTGGCAGTGGTATTTTTGTGTGTGTGTGAAAATTTACAGATGCTTAACATGCTTTTGAAAAATCAAGGCCTTGCTTTTACCCATACCCTTGGTAGCAAAAGCAAGGTCACTAACCCCCACATGCCTCCAGGCATAGCAAGCCCTAGACTACTTGCTGGGAGTCCAGCCAAGTGTGCATCCAAGGTATTGTGGGCTTGTTCATGCTGCTGGCCCACCCCAAGGCAGTTTGAGAGTGTAGCCAATTGACTCCTTTCCTCAGAACACTCTGTTCAACAGAAGAAAAAGCCTTTGTGTCTCTCTCATAACTTGATCCTCTAACCTGTGACAGGATCCTTCCGGGCCTGGAAGAAAGGTGGTTTCCATGACACAAAAGGGCAGAGAGAAAAGATTTCTCACTTCAACTTCAGCATCTCACCCTGGTGGAAGTTAGAGGCTTGCTTGTTAGGAAGACTTACTTAGGTTTATGGTCAGTACATTTTGGAAATGCTCATTAGTTTTGCACACCAGTAAAGAATACAGGGCGTCACTGGCAGTTGATGGTTGCCTTTGTGCAAGAATAGTCTTGTGACCTATTTGAGTGGACTAGAATGGGTCCTGTGTCACTATGCTAAGCCCCAGAGTGCTAGAGTGACTTATTTCCCCAGCATCTTCCGAAGGTAGAGAAGACACATTTATGCCAGGGGCTCAGCAAGACTCCGGAGAAGCAGCCTTAGAATTGCAGCTTCTGCCATAAGAAAAACAACTACCTTCCGGGCCTTGTGCCATGCTCTTACCTACACCAACTCTAAATCCTCGGCACAACCCTAAGAGGTAAGACTGTTGTTACCCTGCCTGTCAGGTGAAGAAACTGAGGCTCAAAAACCTTGATTCATTGCCCCAGGAGTAGAGCTGGAACTTGAGGTGGTGAGTCTAACCCCAAAGAGATGGAGCCTGTCCCTCAGTATTCATTCTGGAGAATTTACTTTTCTTTCCTGGTTCACTGATTCCCTTCCTCTCGGCTCTACCCTCCATTTTCCCCCTCATTCCTGTGCTCCTAACAAGACCAGCCACACCCTGCTACATGTTCCCTGAACCACCTCCCACCTCTTTTTCCCAGATCCCCATTTGTCACTGGGTGGCTCAAGCAAGAGACTAGAACAAAACAGTTCAGGTCCTCGAAGACCCTCAGTTTTGTCAGGTCCCTCTCTCCTACCTGAGCCACTGACTCATCCACTTTGTGACACCTCTGGATAGAATTCTGGATTCTTCACTCATTCATCCATCCACTCATTCATTCATTTGAACAATTTTTGAGCACCTTTAATGGGTCAGGCCCTGTTCTGTGTCTTGGAAACACAACAGCACATAAACCAGAAGTCCCTGCCCACTTTAGTATAATTTCGGGTTACAGACCATGGACAAAGCTACAAATAAATGAAAAATATAAATAAGCAGGACTATGGCAAGTATCTTGAAGGATAGTCCCAGCAAAAGTTCATAGAGGAGCTAAGGGCAACTTTAGACAGCAAGACTGGGCTACATCTTTCTGTGGGATGACTCAGGTTTAGGGGCCCAAATGGACTCCTGGTGCCACACTAATGGGGCCCAAGAAGAGTGTAGTTCCCTCGGTGCTTCTTTGCAGACACTTCTTTATCCCCTAGTCAGGAATCCGTAGGAAGGGAGTGAGTTAGCAGCCAGGCTTAGTAAAACCTAGTGGAAGAGGCAAGGTGGCTTATTTAGCTCCATCTGTTCCTGCCCAGGATGGAGTGCTGACTCATCCCACCCTTCCTGGGGGACCTTTCTCTCTGGTTCCAGGAATTGTCTGAGGCACCTGCCTGCAACATCTCTTGTCAATGAAGCTAAACATTAGCCTCCAATTCCTTTGTGTCACTTGTCAAAGTGAGCCTCATACTTCTCCTTCCCCTGGGGTTCATCTTTGTGTGTTTTTTTTAATGTTTATTTATTTTTGAGAGAGAGAGAAAGAGCAAAGGAGGGGCAGAGAGAGGGGACAGAGGATCTGCAGTGAGTGGGCTTATTCACTGACAGCAGAGAGCCTGACACAGGCTCAGACTCACAAACCATGAGGTCATGACCTGAGTGGAAGTCAAGAGTCGACGTTTAATTGACTGAACCACCCAAGTGCCCCTCATTTTTGTTTTCAGGCCCCATTTTGTAACTGTCTCTGCTGACCTTTTACTAAGATGTATTTATGAGCACATTTTGTTTATCTCCTGAGACCCTAGATCCAAAGGGATGTGGGGTGTCTCTGTCATAGAGGGAAGTTCTCTGGGGTACTTATTGCTTTTCCTTTTTTTTTTTTTTTTTTTTGGAAACCTGTGAAATAATAAGAAATGTATACAAGCATACCTTGGAGATATTCAGTTCCAGACACCACAATAAAGTAAATATCACAATAAAGTAAGTCAAATAAATTTTTTGGTCTACCAGCTCACATAAAAGTTATATTTACACTAAATAGTAGCCTATTAAGTGTGCAATAGCATTATGTCTAAAATAACAATATATATTCTTGAATTCAAGAATCTTTATATAAAGCACTTATATAACTCAACACTACAAAAACCAATCTGATTAAAAAATGGGCAAAGGATATGAATAGACATTTTCCCAAAGAAGCTATATAGATGGCCAACAGACACATGAGAAGATGCTCAGCGTCACTTATCACCAGGGAAATGATAATCAAAACCACAATGACATATCACCTTACACTGGTCAGAATGCCTAAACTGAAAGAGACAAGAAATAACAAGTGTTGACAAGAATGTAGAGAAAAAGGAATACTTGTGCACTATTGGTGAGAATGTGAATTGGTACATCACTGCGGAAAACAGTATGGAGTTTCATCAAAAATAAAAAATAGAAATACTATATGATCCAAAAATTTCACTACTGAATATTTACCCAAAGAAAATGAAAAAACTAACAAAAAGATAGGCACCCCTATGCTTATTGTAGTATTATTTATAATAGCCAAGAAACATGTGGTGTATATATATATTATGCAGCCATAAAAAGGATGGGATCATGCCACTTATTACAATATGGATGGACCTACAGGGTATTATGTTAAGTGAAATAATCAGATAGATAATAACAAATATCACATGATTTCACTTATATGTAGTATCTAAAAAACAAACAAGCAGAAACAAACCCATAAATACAGAGAACAAACTTGTGGTTGCTAGAGGGGAGAAAGGTGGAGGATGAGCAAAATGAGTGAAGGGGAGTGAGAAACACAGGCTTCTAGTTATGGAATAAATAAATCATGGGAATAAAAGGCATAACACAGAGAATACAGCAAATGATTTTGTAATAGAGCCATATGGTAACTGATGGTAGTTACACTTGGGGTGAGCATAGCATAACATGCAGAGAAGTTGAATCACTATGTTGTGCACCTGAAACTAATATAACATTACATGCCAAATATACTCAGGTAAAAAAATTTTTTTTCAATTTAAAAATACTTTATTGCTACAAATGCTAACCATCATCTGAACTTTCAGCAAGTTGTAATCATTTTTCTTGTGGAAGGTTTTGTCTCTGTGTTGATGGCTGCTGACTGACAGGGTGGTGGGTGCTAAAAGTAGAGGTGACTGTGATAATTTCTTAAAATAAGATAACAGTGAAGTTTGCCACATTGTTTAACTCTTCCTTTCATAAATGATTTCTCTGTAATCTGTGATGCTATTTGGTAGCATTTTACCCACAGTAGAACTTCTTTCAGAGTTGGAGTCAATTCTCTCAAACTCTGGTGCTTCTTTATCAACTAAGTTTATGTAATATTCTGAATCCTCTGTTGTCATTCCAACAATGATTACAGGATCTTTGACAGGAGTAGATGCTATCACAAGAAACCACTTTCTTGCACATTTAAGAAGCAACTCCTCATTCGTTAAAGATTGATCATGAGATCACAGCAATTCAGTCCCATCTCTAGGCTCCACTTCTGATTCTAGTCTCTCACTATTTCTACCACATCTGCAGATACTCCTCCCCTGAAGTCTTGAACCTCTCAAAGTTATCTTTGAGGGTTGGAATCAACTCCTTCCAAATGCCTGTTAATGTTGATGTTTTGACCTCTTCCCATGAATCATGAGTGTTCTTGATGGCATCTAGAATGGTGAATATTTTCCAAAGGTTTTCAACTTACTTTGCCCAGGCCCATCAGAGGAATCACTATCTATGGCATCTATAGCCTTAAGAAATGTATTTCTTAGATAATAAGACCTGGACATTGAAATTACTCTTTGATCCATGGGCTACAGAGTGGATGTTGTGTTAGCAGACATGAAAACAACATTAATCTCATTGTCCATCTCCACCAAAGCTCTTGGATGGCCAGGTGCATGGTCAATTAGCAGTTATATTTGGAAAGGAATCCTTTTTATTCTGAGCAGTAGTTCTCAACAGAGGGCTTAAAATATTCAGTAAACCAGGTTGTAAAAAAATTTGCTGTCATCCAGGCTTTGTTGTTTCATTTATAGAGGACAGGCAGTGTAGATTTAGCATAATTCTTAAGGGCCCTAGGATTTTTGAAATGATAAATGAGCATTGGCTTGAACTTATGGTCACCAGTTGCATTAGCTTTCTAACAAGAGAGTCAGCCTGTCCTTTGAAGCTTTAAGGCCAGGCATTGACTTCTCCTCTCTAGCTATGAAAGTTCTAGATAGCATCTTCTTCTAATAGAAGGCTGTTTTGACAATGTTGAAACCCTGTTGTTTACTGTATCCACTTACATTAATTATCTTAGCTAGATCTTCTGGATAACTTGCTGCAGCTTCTACATCAGCACTTGCTGCTTCAGCTCGTCCTTTGATATTATGGAGACGGCTTCTTTCCTTAAACCTCATGAACAAGCCTTTGCTAGCTTCAAACATTTCTTCTGCAGCTTCCTCACCTCTCTCAGCCTTCACAGAATTGAAAAGAGTCAGGGTCTTGCTCTGGATTAGGCTGTAGCTTCAGGGAATGTTGTACTTGTTTGATCTTCTATCCAGACCAAGAAAACTTACCTCATATCATCAATACAGCTATTTCTCTTTCTGATCACTCATGTGTTCACTGGAGTAGCACTTTTTACTTCCTTCAGGAACTTTTCCTTTGCATTCATTTACGATTTGGCTAGCTGTTTAGCCAACAGGTTCAGATTTCAGCCTGTCTTGGCTTTAGACACACCTCCTTCACTAAGCTTAATCATTTTTACTTTTTGACTTAAAGTGAGAGATATGCGACTTTTCCTCTCATTTGAACACTTATAGGCCATTGTAGGGTTATTAAGTTGGCCTAATTTCAATGATATTGTGTTTGAGAACAGGGAGCCCCCAGGACAAGGAAAGAGACAGGAATGGCCAGCTGGTAGAATTGTCAGAACACACACAAAATTCAGTGCTTAAATTCATAGTCTTACATGGATGTGGTTCATGGCACCCCAAAACAATTACAATAGTTTACATCAAAACAATTACAATAGTTTACAATTTTTCCTTTGCATAAATTTCCCCACCTTGCACAAAATGTTCTTCACTCTGTGGATCCAAGTTAATGGATGCTGCAGCCTCCATCTACCTCCTACTTCTGTTAGGACAATCAGACCAATGTTGCTCAGTAAGATTGTACTCAGGGATTTGAATCTGTGAAACCATGAGCTAAAAACATTGATTTCTCTGCAAAAACCCAACAGATCACCATAACAAATATAATAACAATAAAAGAGTTTAGAATATCGTGAGAATTACCAAAATGTGACATGGAGACATTAAGTGAGCAAATGCTGTTGGAAAAATGGTGGTAATAGACTTGCCTGATGCCACAAAGCTTCTATTAATAAAAATTGCAGCGTTTCCAAAGAGCAATAAAGTGAGGTCAATAAAATGGGATGTGCCTATATATTGGCCTCTGCCCCCAGTTTCTGACACAGGACTCATAAACCCTTATAAAGAGGGATGCTAGGAAAATTTTTTGTTCTTACATTTAGTCTTTGACTCTAGTTCCTGACACAGAGTTCCTAAATCCCTTGAAACGTCCTGAGTGATAGGAATGTCTTTTGTTCTAATAGATGACTCTTGGTGAACTCCTGGATGTAAGTGATCAGAAGTATGCCATGATTAGAAGCTTGAAACTTTCTATCTTCCCCCATACACCCCATGACTAACTCTCCAGTGAGGCAGGAGAAAGGAGGGCTGGAAACAGAGCTAATGATCAATCATGCCTACAAGTTGAAGCCTCCATAAAAATCCCAACAGTATAGGGTTCAGAGAGCTCGTGTGTTGGTGAAGCATATTCTTGCCCAGAGGGTGATGTACCTCAACTCTACAGAAATGAAAGCTCCCATGCTCAGGAGCCTCCTAGACCTTGCCCCATGTATCTCTTCATCTGTCTGTTCAGCTATGTTCTTTATCATATCCTTTGTTATATTACAAAACTGGCAAATGTAAGTGTTTCCCTGAGTTCTCTGAGTTGTTCTAGCAAACAATTGAATCCAAGATGGAGGGGGGCTGGTTTGTGGGACTTCTAATTAGTAACTGAGTTGGACAGAAGTTGTGGGTAATCTAGGGACATACCAATGGTGATTTGCATCTGAAGTCAGGGGCATCCTTGTGGGACTTAATCCTTAGCCAGTAGTTTCTGCCTTGCACTAACTTCAGTTAATGTCTGAATTGAATCGAATTGTAGGACACTCAGCTGGTAAGAATTGCTTGGTCGGGGACACTACACACACACACACTGCCAACTGGTGACCAGAAGTGTCGGAAATGAAGTGTTCTGTGTGAGTAGTAAAGGAGAGACACAGGGAAGAAGTGAATTTTTCCTTTGCAGAAACTTCCCCACCTTCCACAAAATGTTCTTCACTCTGTGGGTCCAAGTTAATGGATGCTGCAGCCTCCATCTCCCTGCTACTTCTGTTAGGACAATCAGACCAATGTTTCCCAGTCAGATTGTACTCAGGGATTTGAATCTGTGAAACCATGAGCTAAAAACATTGATTTCTCTGCAAAAACCCAAACTGTATCCAAACCAAGTCACAAATTTTTCTCTGTATAGATTTATGTACTGTGCCAAGGTAATTTTATCCTTTGTAACATCAGGAAAAGACCCTAATACCCATTAAGCCAGTTTAAACTTAAAATGAGCTTAAAACTGTCTGAAGTTTTGGACGGGATTCTCAGGCTATTCTCTGAAGTAAATGAACCCAAACAACCATTGCCACTGGGCTTCCCAGACTGGTTAACTAACGCCACTTCGGATCCTATGCCCTTTGTCTGCTGTCTGTGCGTTTTGCAAGTGCTGCTTTGCAAGGCTTTCCAAGGACCTGTGAGGGGCTGGATCGTCATAGCACCAGCCCCAAGCTGGTCCTCACGGGAATGTCACAGGTCAAGACCCTTGGACACTGCATGCCCCCTTCTTCATATTACAGTTGGGGTGAGGAGGTCCAGAGAGGGCAGGGCTGTCCCATCTTCTGTACTCAGATGGCACATTTGTTAGGTCCTCTTCCATCCCCATTGTTCCCAACCTCAGCTACACATCAGAATCATGCAGAAGCAAATAAACTCTTCTGACTAGAGAGGATATTTGTTTCTTCGGCCCCACCCAGAAGGGGCCACAGCTTCCACTGACCCCAGCCAAGCCAAGAGCTCGGTGTGAGGTGGTCTCAGCAAGTCTCTTAAGCCCAGGATTGCACATGGGGAGCCTGGGCTGCCTCCAGTTCCTCCCACCCCCAAATACCAATTCCATTTCCAAGACTATAACATAAAGGTCTTGGACCAAGTTATTGTAGCAGCTGCAGTTCTTTGATTACTGGAAAAGCCAGTAATGTTACGGGAAAGGCCAGTAAAGCTATGCGAGTTCAGGTCCCTCAACTATCTTGTTCCTTTGGCATCTCCGGTGCCTACACAGTATCTAGCACATAGTGGCACACAACAAGTATTTGTGGAAGAGTAAATGAGTGAATGAATGAATGAATGAAAGAATGAGTGAACAATACATACATAAGAACAGCAATTCCCCAGACATAGGAAGACCTGGACTAGTTTCTCCTCCCCTCTTTGTAGGTTCTCATATAGATATGAACTTGTGTGTTTAAGAAGGTGCTGATGTAATACTGCTTAAAGTCAGATTCTGATTCCAGTCTATTCTAACCATTTGATCTTGTAAATTAGTCTGCTTGCCTGAGTCTCAGTTTCTGTATGTGTAAAATGGGAAAATCGTCTCTATATCACAGTGTGTGAAAAACCCTTGGCACAGTGCCTAATACATGGCAGACACTCACATGTTAGCTATTGCAGTATTAATAACAAGGTTTGTTTGGATGAATGCCTATCTATAACCTGTATCTATTTCTACATTTACTTAACAGTCATGAAATTCAGGATTAAACAATTAATGTGTTTATCCTACAAATAGTACTGACTGTCTTTGTCCCCTTTTCCAGCTCTGACTCTTTGCCCAGCTTATTTTCAACTCTTAAAGAGTTACAGTCCATGTGTTAAGTGTTACATTTACACTTTCTTCTTGGTTACCAGAGTTACAGCTTATCAACACAGCTTAAATTCTCCACGCTTGTTTCCTATCACTTGTCTCCCAGAACCATCCACTTGGCAAAGCTCTCAGCTCCTTCTCAGTGTGTTTTTTCTCCCAGTCACCTGATATTATGCCTGTCTCTTCTACTGTTTTTTTTTTTCTCCTCAGCTTCTCCTTTTTTGACAGGGATACCAAATGGTTTTCATTGCTTGTACCAGCTCAGATAGCCTGGAGAGCTACACTGAGGCCTCTAAGGCCATGTCTGGGGTCTGGGGCAGAGCACCATGATTGATTAGCAATGGCCACCACTGACATGAGAGAGGAAGGTAGGGCTATGTGGTAGCCATTTGCCATTCTTATTTGGGCA
Source organism: Suricata suricatta (assembly GCF_006229205.1). Taxonomy (NCBI): domain Eukaryota; kingdom Metazoa; phylum Chordata; class Mammalia; order Carnivora; family Herpestidae; genus Suricata; species Suricata suricatta. The sequence continues at coordinate 33,302,361 of NC_043715.1, read as the reverse complement.
AAGGAAACACTGTGACATCTTTTTGCAGCTTTACTATAAATCTTCAAGCGAAATCAAACGTAGGCTAAAAAACAAAGTTAAATCTTCTAATACAGTATACCACAGTTTGGGCAGGTGCTAAAAAATGATTTCTTTTCACTCTCTCTCTTAGCCAGAGAGAACATCTATATCCCCCTGTCTTTGGGGAACTGGGAGCTTGGTAAAGGATGTTCTTCCTTCTCTCTAGAAAGCACAGGCTACAATAGACAGATTGCTTCAGCAGTAATATTAAATTTGCTGAGTAAACTCAGAGATCTGTTTGGTAAAAGGAGAGCTAGGCTTTCTATGAGATGGGGTGTGTGTTAGGGCTGGTATCCCTGGCCTACGACCAATCCTAAGTGACATGCTTGCTTACTTCCTGAAAGGCTTGAATAAAGTCTCCATATTTCAAGAAGAGGAGGTATCCAGGTTGGGCTATCTTGTGACCAAAGGGCTTAGAAGGGTCCATGTGCAGGTCCTAATGCTCATATCACATTTCCTAAAGAACTCTTCAGAACCAGATTGGGTGCTGGGTACCCATGTCAGGCTCTGGTACTGGCTCCTTTGGACCAGATATGGATAAAGTCCCCCCTCTGGGTCTGTATACCCTGCCCCAATGTGGGCCCATGACTGACTCTTGAGGTTCTCTCCTTGCTTAGAAACCACTCCTTTGTGAGAAGACACAGGGCCAGCAAGGCCACTGACCCCATCTGTCTGACTATTCATCTTTTAGCTACTCCCCCGAGCTTTCCCGTCAACAGTGACAACCTTATTTGTGACCACAGCAGCAGCATCCTTTATAGCTTTGGGCAAGCTTCCCAACTGCTCTATACGTTAGTGCCCCCATCTATAAGTTGGAGATCATACTAAGAGCACATACTTTGTAGGGTTCTTTTAAAGATTAAAAGGGCAAACACATGTGAAGCTGTTAGAACAATATCTAGTACATGATAAATGCTTCCAATGTTAACTATTATTATCATTAGATGCTCTTTTCCTCTTGTCCTATGTGACCCTAACAGCAGTATGAGGTCAACTGAGCCAGCAGGGCTAGAATCCTCTTCATGGGAAGCAACTGAAGTTCTGGAGAGGGAGGGTCTCTGCCCTAGGGCACCCTGCTGGTCCAGGTGCTGGGCCAGAGCCCAGTTCTTTTGAGTCCATCTCTGGAACTCTGGGTGAGGCCCTCTGTGATTTTTAGGACTTGACCCCAGCCCACACTGGTGGCTGATTCTGTTTTGCCTTTGAATTTTTCTCATTAAAGGGATTCTATAAAAATCTGAGATTTTGACTATGTCAAAGTCAGATTGTAATATGTCACTCCATTTATATATGTAAACCTGTTGAGTATACACCTTGGTGTGACTATGGATTTGGCATCCTTGAGAAAGAGAATGGGGGAAGACATTTTATCTTTTATGCTTGTCATTGAACTGCTGTTATTATTGGCTCTGAGACCATTCTAATTCCTTTGTACCATCGCCCAGTTTTCCTACGGAGGAACCCGCATCTGTTATGGGGCAAGGGGCAGAATTTTTAATCCTTACTCTTCTTGTTTCCAAGGAGAAGACTTCTGCCAGAGTAACTCCTTGCCTCCCCTTTATCCTTCATCTCTCCCCAGGGAGAAGGAGTGACTTACCTGTTTGGTGCATTGAGGGAAGGGCACCCCCACTTCTCTCTAAGGAAATACATAGCTCCTTCTCTTCTAAGCCATGATTCTATGGGGTGAGGATCCCCAGGGGGACACCTGCAGTTATCCAGTTCTGCTTGTGATAGGTTGGCTCTTTCTGGGGTTTTAGTTTTTAGAAGCCTGTTACTGAACACTGAAGCAACATTCCACAGCATAGTTTTACCTGTAATAATTGTGGTGTTCTGAGCTCTGTCTGCCTGACCCTGAATCCATCTCTCAAGTATTCTGCATTCAGGCAGAGAAAAGAGGGAGTGTTGTTTATTAGACCTCCTTCACTCCCAAAACCCTCTCCAACTCTCAGTCCCACTCCTCAAGCCTGAACTGCCATGTGGTCCTAGAGGCCAGTGAGCATATTCCCTATCCCTTTGGTCACACTGACCAGTTTAGAATGTACACACGATCCAAACTGTCTCAGTAAGATTCGTGGATAGTTGTGATTTCCACCGGAATTACTTAGAGGAGCATAAAAACCAACACTCATTGAGTGAATTTTTTTCCATCACAGAAGAGCCTGCCTAAATAGAACCAAAGCAAGCAGAGCTGGAAGATGGAAGAGGACAGAGACCAAATGGCAGCGACCATAACTCTCTTCCACTGCCTGAGCTAACATGAGTTGATCTTCATCACTTGCAACCAGAGAGCCTTGGTTATGCAATGCTTCCCTCTCCAACAGTTTGCAGAAAAGCCCCACAACTTTCCGATGGGACCCCCATCATACCCTGCTCCTGATATTGTTTATATTTACCATACACATCAAGTTCCAGAGATAATTCTATGGACCTAGATCTCCTACAGGTACCAGTTTGAGCCCTGTCTGTTAAATGGATTCGGTGTACTTTCATGTAATGTTTAATCACAGAACTTAATGCAAATGTAGTCCCTTTTACCTTCAGCATATTTCACATGGTTCTGTAGCCAATTATCATTTCTATTATTCTCTCAAAACACATCAGAAAGGTGCCTCTCCACCTGCCTTGACCCCTCACGAAACCTCACTGTGTGCCAGAGAAGAGTCGGCAGTGTCAGTCTGGCCCTGACTGTCATCATCTTCTGGGGTTTCTTTTTTTCTTTTTAAAGAAAATGGCCATGTCAGGTACATGGTTCATATAAACCCAAGGGTATCATGGAGGGAATGTTTCACATCTGTATGGCCAGGGTGTGGTTTCTGAAGGGGCTTCCTGAGATAGGTACTAGCCTGGTCCCACAGATGAGAAAGAAAGGCTCAGAGCTGTAGCATAACCTGTGCAGCACTTGGGACTGCCCAACTCCAAGGCTCAGGTTCTTGGTCATAGGGCCACCCCAGCCTTCTGGGTACAGACTCTTGGTGCTCAGCGGGCAGAGAAGGCTTCCATCCTCCCAAGCTCTGGGGTCCATTTCTCCATAGACCATACCAGCAGGGAGTAAGTTTTCTGTCCTCTGAACCTTGAGCATTCCCTGCCTTTATTGCTTCTTTGGACTTAGCCTATACTGATTTGTAGTGAGGTACTTTTCTTCATCTTACCACCCAAAAGGTTGTGATAATATTGCTAAGAAAGCTCAAGCTGGTGGGAGTGAAATCAGGACAGACACAGTGCCAGTGCTAAGTGGGATCACCAAGGTGACGGTGATGCATATGCATATGGTACCTGCTGGGTCTGATGCTTCTCACTATTACACACTCTATCTGGGACTGTAAAATGATAACACTTCTTTGGTGTGGGAAGCCATTTTGCACTATACACCAACTTAAATGTGCATACATGGCATATTTGCTAGGGCTGCCATATTAGAGTACCAACAATTGGTAAACAACAAAAACAATGTCTTATATGTCTGGAGTTTCAAAGTGCAAGATCAAGGTGTTGGCAGAGTTTGCTCTTTCTGATGGTTGTGAGAGGGAATCTGCTCTATGCCTGTCTCCTAGCCTCTGGTGGTGTGCATGCAATCTTTGGCTCTGTGTGGCTTGCAGAGATACCAGCCCAATCTCTGACATCATCTTCATACGGCATAAGCCCTGTGGGCTTGTCTCTGTGTCCCAATTACTCCTTTAAAAGGAACACCAGCCTTATAAGATTAGGCCCCACTGTAATGATCTCATCTTAACTCCTTACACTCTCAATGAGCCCATTTCCAAATAAATTCACATTTTGAGGTGCTGAGGATTAGGACTCCAACATAAGAAACTGGAGTATGGGCATATTTCAATCCATAACACCTAGAAATTTCACCTCTAGGAAGTCACCCTGCCAATGTACTTGCATGCGTTCACAAAGAGGTATTTTATAAGATAGTTTGGCAAAAGCAATATTGGAATGCTCTGTATTAAAGAAGGAGGTAGATGTATATGTGCCACTATGAACTGATTTCTAAGGTATGTTATTAAATAAACATCTTACAAAAGGCAGTGTGCTCATAAAACAGAACATAACTCTGATTTTTGTAGATGTCCATAGTGATGATAAGAAGAATGCACAATCCAAACTGTTAATAGTGTGGTAGGCTCTGGGGAGAATAGAGGGATTAAGGGTGGATAAAGGGCCATCTTGGTTTCTTGGCACACTTCTGATCATTTGAAGCTTTTATACTGAGAATGCAGTCACATATTACTTGAGTAATACAAATAAAATTTGTCTCCTTACCACACCCAGTGGTGAGACTGGACTCAAAAAATGTACTTCTTAAACCACAGGGTCCCCAGAGGGTCTTCCTGGCTCCATGGAGAGAGTGGCTTTCAGAGCCTGAGCAGGGTCAAATCATCCTTTGCCCACTGGGTACTGCGAGTCTGTGCCTGGAGGGCTGGGGCAGCACTGTGGCCACGAGCCTAGGCTTTGGAGATGGGCAGTCGCGAGCACTGCACAAGTTATGACACAGCTTTGAGTCTTGGTTTCTCATCTGCAGGACCAGGTTAACCATCTCAAGGGGCACCTTCTGAGGCCACACCCTGGCCAGATGCCTCTGTTTGTATTAGCTCACATTTCACTTATGGGCCAAAAAACATGTCTAAAATTTACCTGAGGCTTAGACCTCTGGCATCCCAAACAGGCATTTGTGAACTCTTCAAGAAAAAGCAGGGTTCTTGAGTTTGGCCCTAAGAAATGGGTAGAATTTAGTAGGTGGGGAGAGGGGACCGTAGGACAACTCTGACAGAGGCAGAAACACTCCTCCCACCTCCCCACATAGTCCTCCACCTTCTCTATATTTAAAATCATTTTTTTCTAAAACGAAGTCTTCACTTATTATCTCACTTTTTCTTTTTTACTATTTACATATATATATACAGTTGACCCTTAAACACCTGGGCTTGAACTGCACGAGTCCACTTATATACATACTTTTTAAAAATAAATATAGAACAGTACTGTAAATTCATTTTGCCTTCCTTATTATTTAAATAACATTTTCTTTTCTCTATCTTACTTTATTATTTGTAAGAATATGGTGTCTATAACATATAACATGCAAAATATGTGTTAATCGATTGTTTATGTTATCAGTAAGGCTTTTGATTAACAGTAGGCTCATAGTAGTTAAGTTTTGGGGATTCAAAATTATATACAGATTTTTGACTGTGAAGGAGGTCAGAGCTCCTAATCCTTACATTGTTCAAGGGTTAACTGTACTTGTATGTAATCTTTACATTAGTAGGAAACGTTTGTGCATATACATTAATTTCTCTCTCTCTCTCTCTCTCTCTCTCTCTCTCTCTCTCTCTCTCTCTCCCTCTGTATGTGTGTGTGTGTGTATGTGTTGTGAAAAGTGAGGAGGGGATAGAAAGGGAGAGGTGGGGGGAGAGAGGATTTCTAATTTCTATTGATCTCAGACTAATGAGGAAATGGGAACAAAACTAATTAACTAGAAATTCTAATTCCACGAGATATGTTACAAATATCCCTCATAAACAAACAGCTTTCAACAAGATGGAGTCCATTAAAATTCCCTTAAAATGAACATTATTCAAATAGCCCTCTAATATCTCTTTCAGGATTCAGAAAGACCTTCAGGGCCTCAGTGTCTCAAGGTCACTGTTACAAACATCTGTGAGCAGTGAAAACAGGTTGGCTATTTGAGTGTTCTGAGTGTTTGGATCTGGATAAGAAGGAGCTGACGTTTCTATCTTATTCATCCAGCGATCCAGTGGGTTACAGCTCTGTCTGCTGCCTGTGTAATTAATCGTAGGGCTTAGCTAATGCCTTCTAAATTAATGCAATTATCAGTGTCTCCGAATAACCACCTTCGCGAACTGCTATCAAAACACACTGTTGATAGATCTGCAGCCAAAGCAGCGATGCTCCGAGACTGGAGTTGGGATTGATTTTAATTAACTTGTTTCTCATATTACAAAGGTGAGAAAAATACCGATTCTCAGTAGCTCCAGATTAAAAGAATGGAAGAGGGGGTGTGCGGATGGGCAGAGACTCATGAAAATAATAGCTACAAGGTATTTTTGTTCCAAAGCCTCTCTGTCCACACACTGTGTTTTATTACCACAGTTGGCTGGGGCTGAGCCCAGAACCCGTTAGCCTGTTCTCTGCTTCTCATCCCAGGACTGCAGTCTAAGGAGCCCCTGACTTAATTTGCTTTGGGCTGAAATCTTGGAAACAGGGCAACCTTTCCTCTCTTTGCCCCTTCCACCCTGATATTTCATTAAATATTTCATTAAACGTAGAGCTCCAGAACCAAAATAAGGTGAAAGAAAAAGATTTTGTATGATTGAATTTGTTATATGCTATAGCTTCACTTTTAAAGGCTCATGTTTCCAGGAACTTGGCCCAGTCCCTTGGTGTGGAAGGAGCTGCTTCTCCCCTGGGTAGAAGCACACTTCAAAAGGGGTATCCATTCTTAGGGCTGGTTCATGAAGCAGCATCATTGTGGCACACTGTACTCCAATGCAGTTTGCTGTATATTGAGCTGCAAAATGGTCACTGGAAAAAAGAAAGGTCAAATAAGTTTGAAGGATACAGCATATCTCAGCCTCCCTCCCTCCTTCCACTACCCTGATATTCTATATACAATAACATATCAAAGGTTCTGAGAAATCCTGCACTAAGCAAACATGTTTAACCTTGTTTAACCCCAAAGTTACCCATAATGCATGGTCACAACCTCTTCACTTGGACTTCATCCCTATCAGCACTAGGCAGAATTAGTATTAGGTAGAACTCAGATAAGGCACCTTCCTACTGGGGAATGAACCTGAGAGAGATCAGGGCCTTACCTGGAGACCTGTTTTCCCCACCTCTGTCACTACTTGCTGTGTAACCTTGGCAAGTTCCTTCCTTTCTTTGGACCTCAGCCTTCTCTTATGCAGGAAGAAGTTATGCTCTTGGATTCTATGCCTCTGTTGGGACTTCAGACTAGTCAACTCAGTTAAAAACCAGAGCATATAAAGAGACAGGGAAATAGGAGAATTGAATGACTGAAGGAAAGAAGACATAGAAAAGAAAGGGACGTGGCTTCATAGTGAGACCATCCTGAAGAAGATAGCTTTCTTTGCAGAGGGTTAGTGTTAGCAGGAACGAATCTAAGATCCCCTCTTCTAACAGCCTCTGGTGCTGTCAGGAAGGGGACAGTGATCATCTTCCATGTCTGCAATGCCAACATGGCTTCTAGAAAGCTCCTCCACTACCAAGAGCTTCTAGGGTTTTTCTTTTTATGTTTATTTATTTTCAAGGAACACAGCATGAGCAGAGAAGGGGCAGAGAGAAAGGAGACACAGAATCTGAAGCAGGCTCCAGTCTCTGAGCTGTCAGCACAGAGCCTGACGCGGCCCTCAAACTCACAAACTGTGAGATCATGACCTGAGCTGAAGTAAGACTCTTAACTGACTGAGCCACCCAGGTGCCCCAGGAGCTGCTAGTTTTATTTTATTTTTTTAATAGTTTATTTTCAAATTGGTTTCCATGTAACACCCAGTGCTTCTCTCCACAAGTGCCCCCCACCATGACCATTACCCTCTTTCCTCCCTTCCCCTCCGCCTTCAGTCCATGGTTTGTTTTCAGTATTCAATAGTCTTTTATGATTTGTGTCCCTTTTTCTCCCCAGCTCTCTTTCCCCTTCCTCTCCCTATGGTCCTCTGTTAGGTTTCTCCTGCTAGACCTATGAGTGCAAACATACGGTATCTGTCCTTCTCCGCCTGACTTATTTTGCTTAGCATGACACCCTCGAGGTCCATCCACTTTGCTACAAATGGCCAGATTTCATTCTTCCTCATTGCCATGTAGTACTCCATTGTATAGATAAACCACATCTTCTTGATCCACTCATCAGGTGATGGACATTTGGGCTCTTTCCATGATTTGGCTATTGTAGAAAGTGCTGCTATGAACATTGGGGTGCATGTGCTCCTATGCATCAGCACTGCTGTATCCCCTGGGTAAATCCCTAGCAGTGGTATTGCTGGGTCATAGGGGAGTTCTATCGATAGTTTTTTGAGGAGCCTCCACACTGTTTTCTAGAGCAGCTGCACCAGTTTACATTCCCACCAACAGTGTAGGAGGGCAAAACAAAACCACACTGAGATACCACCTCACACTGGTCGGAGCTGCTAGTTTTATAGCCAGGATTCTTTCTGCTGACCTACTATCCCCACCTCCCAGCACCTGTCAGGGGCTGTCATCTAATCAGGACACAAGTGAGGAGGAAATGCAATGTAGCCCAGTGGGAGGGACCCCTGGCCCCATTCTTGTAACTTAAAGCTGCTCCTCTTCTAGGTGAATGCCACTGTCACTGCAGTGGAAAAGTCCTAACCCAGAGGTCAGTCAACTTGGCTTTAGACAACTTGGTAAGAAGAACGTTACCTTGCAACAGCCGAAAACAGAGGATTAATAATTCTCAATATGACTCTTGTTATAACATTCTTCATATGCCCCAATGGGGAGGGGGGATTTCTTGGTGCGAACAAAGGGAAGAATGAAGAGGCAGACCGAGGTTTGCATTCTTGGTGGAGTCTCTTTCTAAGTTGTCTCCCACTCTGTTCAGATCTGTTCCTCTGGGAGATGGGCCTGGCTGCTAATCACCAATTTAATAAAATTTTTAATTTTAAATAAAAATTCTTTTAATGTGGATGAAAGTCACTCTAAAAAGACTAATCACATGGAGCCTTTGTTGTGGTCCAGACGCTGAACAGGCCATCCGTGTGTGATCTTAACCTCCTTTCTCTGCAGAGCCATGTGGTTGGCACTGCTATTATCCCATTGTAGAGATGAGGACCTGAGGCCAGAGCAGACAGCTTCTTCTCATCGTCTGCCTGCTTAGAGCAGAAGCTCCATCCTTGGCTGTCCCTCTTACCTAATCTACAGGTTTAAATGTCCCCTTGATTAAAAGGAGAGATTTCAACTGACTGGTCCTTTTGGTGTTTTATGGTTCTGACATCTCAGATGACTGATGTTGTATGTTCAGATTTCTTTTGTTAACTGGCCAGTGGTTGCTGCTCCAGCACCATGGCCCTCTGGTTCCTGATGTCACTGATTGGTGCCTACTGGGTGGAAGTCTCTGCAACAGTGACTGACAGGTGGACCACACTGGCCTCCGGTTACACAGCCCCAGGAAGTCCCACCTCACCTCCTTCTGAGGGTTATTTCTGGTGAGCTAATCTGTCCTATACCACATGACCCAGCTACCCTGGCTGTAGCTGGCTGGATCAGCCAGGGAGAGCCAGTCCCCCCAGGCAGGCCAGCAAACCATAGAAAAGTTTGATGTGCAAGTTCTGCAAGCCAGAGTTTCCTGTACTTGTGACCATTGGCTAAATCTATCATAGCCTCACTTTTGAGGACTTTGAACTTGAGTTGTAGAAACTGAGAAGTTGGTAGATGGTGGAGCCTAAGATAAAGAGCCACAGAGAGAAAGAAGTAGAAGACATGAGGGGACAGAAGGCAAAGGGCAAACAGGTGGTGGTAGTGGGAATGGTGGGGGCAGAGATGAGATCACACGTACCAAGTATGGTGGAAGACAGACATTTGGGGCTAGGAAGTAAAGGGTAGTCCTGGTGAGGGAGTATCATGAGGTCCAGCTGCTGGAGTTGCCACCAAACCCCCTGCATCCATCCTGGGTTCTGGAAAGAAGCCGTCCTGCTTTCCTTACTCTGCTCTGTATCCTAACATTAATCCTATGTAACATTGGTGAGGGGCTGGAATCCTGTTCCAAAAAGCAAGCGAACATACCTCATGACTCTTGCGTTCTGCTAATGACTTTAGCTCATTAGGTGAACTGGCTGCTTTTCCCTGTCCAACTGAATCACTTCTCCAATTCCTTTCCTGTCCCGTCCATCATCAGAGGAGATTTGATGCCCAGGGTCTCCCTCCTTCCCCCATCACTGTCCCTCCTGGTTCTCGCTCCCTGTCTCCTTCCCTCTTTCTCTGTCTTAATCTTTCTCTCAAATGAGACTTCAGAACTCCTCAGAGTGGGACAACGAAGCATCCATGCTCTTTAAAAATGCTGTCTGACAAAGGTGTGGGAGGATTTTACTTGATAGAGAGCTGGAGAGAGAATTTCCTGGATAAACCTGTCAAGTAGTTTCTTTTACGAACCTGCATGTCCTGCTGGCTGGGCTGTCAGTCTTGGTGGAAGCAGATGGAAAAATTCTTGCTGTGCTCATTGCACTGAAGGCATTTATATCCCATCAGTCCTGCCCCCTGAGTATCCCAGACCCCTTTTAGGAATATCCCGACCCAGTGGGTCTGAAGTGGGCCTGCAGCTTTGAGGCTGGAGATGCAAATGTCCTGGAGAGAGCTCTCATTGACTGCCTCCACCCTACTGACTCATTGTTTATGAACAATTCTTGGGGAGGGACTTACTGATGTCATTTATCCTGGTCTCAAAAACTAGGCATATTCTCCTATACATCAGGCACATAGCAAACCATAATTTCTAGGGAAATACCTTGGAAACTGTCAAAGACCCTGTCACTACCAACATTCTTGACCTTTGATCTTATATTACTTAGGATTATCTGGTGACCAGGGTCAGAAATCTGGCTAATCTAGATTAAAAAAAGAAACTCACAGGGTGACTCACAGTCAGTTAAGCATCTGACTGTTGGTTTCAGCTCAAATTATGATCTTGTGGTTTTGTGGGTTCAAGCCTTGCTTTAAGCTCTGCACGGACAATGTGGAGCCTGCTTGGGATTCTCTCTCTCTCTCTCTCTCTCTCTGTTCCTCCCTCACTTGTACTGTCTCTATCTCTCTCAAAAAGTAAATAAACTTAAAAAAAAAAAGAAATGCATTGCAAGGACTAGGTGGCTCATTGGAAATGCTTGACTGCAAAGCTTTGAGGACACAGAACCAGGCCAGTTCTGGTGGACAAGGCAACAGGAAATGATGGGCAGTCTGTTCAAGTCATCACTGGTGAGATGAATCAGCAACCAGGATTTTCTGTCCCTCTGTCACTCTGCTCAAGGCTCAAATTCTCATGAGAGAGAAGGAATAATTGGCCTGGTTGGGATGATGTGCCAAGCATTGCCAGGATCACCTTGATTGGCAGTCCTACTGCATGCAGTGAAGAAAGGGGAAAACCAAGGTCTGTTACCAGAGGAAGAGGACATGGTGCTATGGAGCCACAGCATTATTTCTCCATCCATGATTTTCCATACATGTCTTTGTTCTACCCTTCATGCTTTGCTTGCTATACCATTCACAGATTTGGAACTTTCCAACATTCCTCCTGATGTTTTCACCTCAGGTCTTTACTCAATCATTCATTTGTTTACTCGACCAATAGCAGTGTACTGAACACCTATTGGGATCACACTGCACAGGAGCTCTGGTTCTGTGTCCCCATGACCTTAGCATCCTCTGTGGTCCCCTTCATTCCTTGGCTCAGTGAAACCTCTTATCCCACCTTAGCTCAGTCCATCTCTTTGACTGGTGTCCAACTCTGGACAGTTCTAGGTCCACCCAATGTGGGAATAGTTAGAAAAAATTTGGGAAAATGTGACTCTCTATATGAGTAAAAGTTTTGTGGTAACTTTTAGACATTAACACCAGAAAGTGAGTCAGCATGTGCCCCTTAGGTGGGGCAGATACTTTTGGGTGGGGGGATGGGAAAGAAAAATATGTTGTCTGGGACACTAAGAACGCAGTTTAGCTGGGTGAGTGGAACATACTAATAACATGGGGTACTGGGCACCTAAGTGGAGTAGGAAAACATGCAGACGAAAGTGAAGAATGGGACAGCATGAAGGAGAAAAATGACACCTGATTTGGAGCCTGAGGATCTACTTCTGTATCTTAACCATATTGTCTACCAGTTGAGGACCTTGGGTCCCTAATGGGGCCTCTCTCCTAAGTTCTGCCCAGATGGAAAAGCCCTAGTCTTATGTATTCTTTCCACTCCAGATCATGTTGGACTCACATTTCCTCTTTATACCAAAGCCAAAGGAAACAATTCCAACAGCCTGTAATGTAAATCACAGGAGATGTATTACTTTCAACCAGAGAGAAGCTTGTTATAAGAGGAGCATCATACATGCCTGCAAAGATAGGAACCCAGCTCGCAGTGTCCTTGGCAGCCTGTCAAGGGGTCATCCGTCACCACCACCACTCATGCCCACCTTTGTGGCAGTCACCAGCCAAGCATGAATCAGGCTTCTGACCCTTGGCGTGAAGCCTAGAAAGAGAATTCAGAATTATCTCCTCCAAGGAATAAGGACACTTAGACCCCAACCCTCGCATCTTTAAATTTTGTTAGGATCACTTTGATGGTTTCCCTAGAACTGGAAGACTCTCATTCAAAATGATCTTGGACACCTATTCTCTGATCACTCCAAAATGGGAATGGAATACAACTGTCCATATATACAATCAGAGAGGGGTGGTCAGGTTGCTCACTGTGCCATAGGAAGTCAGGCAGTCTGGGGCTCATTCTTGCTTTTTGTAGTGTTGGTTGGTGATACAAGCAGATTTGGGAGAAAGTGGGAAGTAAGAGGTCAGTGATATGCAGAGACAAATAGATTTTGGTTCTTCCTTTGGTTGAGATACCTCTCTAATATCTTTTTAGGCTGTGAACCAGGACTGTTTCCTAGAGCACAAAGACCAATGACCAGGGTGAAGAGTATGGTGAGTACAGCACTCCAGGCCCTCCGAATGGCAGGTGCCAAGTCTTAAAATTATGGGGATGTCTGTGCTGAGTATTAGAAGCACAACCTGTGGAGGTTAGAGCACTTGGCACCTATCTTAGCCTGTCCAGGCAACTATAACAAACTACTAGAGACTGAGTAGCTTATAAACAAGAGAAATTTATTTCTCACAGTTCTGGAGGCTGTGGAGTCTAAGATCAGGGTCCCAAGCATGGTTCAGTTCTGGTGAAAGCTGTCTTCTGGGTTGCAGACTACTTGTTGTAGCTTCATATTCTGGCAGGGTTGAGCTAGCTCTAAGGCCTCTTTTATATGGTCCGTAATCCCATCTATGAGGGCTCTGCAATCCTGATCTAATAATCTCTCAAAGCCTCCACCTCTAAACACTATCACCTAGCGTCTTAAGTTTTCAGTGTACATATTTGGGGAGGGCACAATCATTCAGACCACAGAAGCATCTGTAGAAGTCATATCTACGTCTCTAGGTTGTGGTAGGGTCTCAAAGATCTAATAGATAGGAAAGTCCTGAAAACTCATGTACCACATCAATTAGCTGTATGGCTATACAAGAATAACAGAGAGAATCTAACTGGTCTTGTGTTTCCCTACAATAGGGAGAAAGGCTTCTTTCATCAGTATGAATTCTTATTTAGCCAGTCTCCATTTCTTAGAACCAAACTTCAGGCTTTCCTAGGGAGAGACCACGTTTTACTCTATGTATTCCTCATTGCCTAGCATGGGACCAGGAACATGAAAGAGGGTCAATAAACATCTGTAGAATGAGTTATGAATATTCAGAAGGGATGAAGAATGAAAACTACAAAATATGAAACAAAAGAAGGTCCATCATCACAAACTTACATGTCTTTAAGAGTCACACAAATAACATTAATGAGTGAAATGGGTTGGGCAGAACACAACAGGAAAGGGTGAGAACTGTGGTAACCAGAGAGGGCATGTCACATTCTCAGAGGGAGCATCTCATTTTCAGCTAATTGTTGTCAGGAGGAAATGTGGGCTCAATAAATCGAGATCTTCAGAGCATTCATTCATTCATTCATTCATTGAGAGAGCATGAGTGGAGGAGGGGAAGAGAGAGAGGGAGAGAATCTCAGGCAGGCTCCACACTCAGCACAGAGCCCAATGCAGGGCTCCATCCCACAATCCTGGGCTCATGATCTGAGCTGAAACCAAGAGTTGGATGTTTAACTGACTGAGCCACCCTGGCGCCCCCAGAGTATTTTGAACAAAGCCTGAACTCTACACTGAAAAAAAAAATGGTGACTTCATATTTATAAAGTTTTGGCAACTAATTCAAATACAAAAACCGAACAAGATAAAGCAGTATGTAGAACCCTCAAAATATATCTATTGGCTAGGTTTGGTGTGAGACCCAACATTATGAGACTTTTAAATACTACCTCTTCCTTCCATGAGTGATAAGACAAAGGCTAGGGACGGAGAGTGGCTTGCCCAAGGAGGCAGAGCTCGTGATAAGCAGAAGGTTGTGGTGAGGAGAGTGGCAAGGAAGTGCTTGGGAGCATCCATGTACCTTCTGGGAAGGTAGGACTCCTTTCCGTCTCTCCCTGGGGTTCCTGAACTTCCTCGTCCAGCCTGTTGGCAAGAGGCTTTGGAAAGGCCAGGCCACAGTCCCTGATATGCTTGCCATGAACATGCTACGCTCATGTTCTCTGCATAAATAGCAGTCATTGTGGGTCCACCTCCCTGATTAGAGCCTGGGCACCAACAAATACAGCCAGAGGAAAGGACAGACTGTGGAGCTTCTGAGGAAAGGAGCTTCCCTGGGGGAGCCTGGTCCATGGCCTTGGCCCTGGCAGCCCCAAAACAGGCAGCCCAGCAAGCCTGTTAACTCTGTGCAGACAGGCAGAAGAGGGGCAGGGAGGAGGGACCTAGGAAGCCACAGTGAAGAGTAATGAGGCCCCTCCCAAACCCTCCCTCCTCTGGCCCCAGGAGCTGTTGCCTTAGACCCAGGGATGATTTGTTTGCCCACAAAGCTGAATGGGATGACAAGCAAATCATCGGATTGGCTGAAAATGACTGGTTAATTAGGAAATGAAATCAGGGACTATGCGCTCAGAGCTGTTTGTGGGTTTGTGGGAGTTTGTTTGCTTGGTTTTATTGAGTGGGTGGCTCTCACCATCATGATAATAGAGAGCTGATGAACAGAGAAAACACAGGAAATCATTTGGCCTTCAGCCCAAAATGAGGCCTGCAGGGATGAGGATTTCAGTGTTGGAGGAGGGGACAGCAGCTGTTCTGGGCAGCAAGGCAAACCAGGACTAGCTCTTCTTGGCCAGAACAGACCTCTCCACTCAGGACACCCACCTTAGTTCCCTCCCAAGCTTTGGCTGCCCTCCTGCCTCTTCGCTCAAGTCCAAGGCCAAGCTGGTTTTCAGGTGTGGCTATGAGCTCTAGGGGTAAGCTTGTACCACATAGGGATCCTCTAAAAGGAAAAAAAGAACACAAATTTAGGTATGAAAGTGAATATTGATTTTGAATGAAGAAAGGAATTCATAATGAATAAAAAAAATTTAAAAATTGACACAATACACAAATATCAGAAAAATACAAAAGTTTGTATTAATTAACTGCTGGTATATCTCTAAAATACTTTTTTATTCTCACATGTATTGGCTTCATATTCTCTTTGTTTCTCTATCCATCAGTGATTAGATTATATGATTTTTTCTATAGAGAGAATAGAAAGATTCTTTGTGCAGAAGAAAGCTTTCATTTTGGTGAGCTGTCAGTGAGGATGAACTCCTTCACTTCTCATGGCACATGTTTAAGGATTAGAATAACATCCCACAGGCTAGCTTCTAGCTCTGTCCTCTCTCACTTTCTTCTGGTGTTGAGCATGCTCTCCTTGAGATATGATTCCTGGCCTTATACCTTCATGTTGTAATGCCAGGTGAGTCAGTAAGAGTGAGAGCTGGAATATCCCTGGAAGCCATACCCACACCAGAACAGTTGGCAATAGCTTTACTATACATGAAATTAACAGAGCTCTCTCTATATATCCCACTGCACTCATGCTAAATGTAATTCCAAGCCAATTCTTAGGCCGATCCTCCTATTCAACACCTCCTGCCATGAATATATTGCAAGGAAAAGAAATAGCAGTCTTAACTTATGTGGTTCAAATGTCTTACTCTTGCAACCTTTACAAAGACATCTGGGTATGTGAACCCCTTGTTAGTGCCTTTCCCAGGGTTTTAGAAGGAGTTGTTGCATGTGAGGACCCTGGAATCCCATTAGCTTTCTGGTAATTCCACTAATAATTGAACTCTGCCAGCCCTTTGTCCTGATTTTCCTCCATCTCATGTCTTCTCAGGTTTGGCAGAGTGGAATTCAAATTACCAGCTCTGACCCACACTGGTTGTATAGCTTTCAGGAAGCCACCAGACTTAGCTAAGCCATGACTACCTTGCCTCAATATTGGGAAATCTCCAGTTGCAAAGAGAAAGTGAGTTTTCCCCCTTTCATGGGGTAAGTATTTGGCAAAAGGAAGAGCAGAGTTGGGCTGAACAAATACAGGCATCACTTGGGAACTGCTACTGACCTTTTGAGATGACTTGGCTAAGTATTGCTCCAAGTCTATTTTGTGGAACAAGAGTCAGCTGCTCAGATGACAACATTTATTGAACACCCACTTATCAGCCAGATACTCATTGAGGCAATAGGACTATAGCAGTGAATACTGAAACATGGCTCTGTTTTCAGTGAGCTTATTTCAGTTGTGGGGGAGGCAGGGCAGACACTTGGAAAAAATAATATTGTTACAGGTAAATGTAAGTAGAGAAGGTAGTAAATAGAGGCTGCTGCTCGAGGAGGCTGTCAAAGCAGATGAGTAATGACTTCCAGAAGACCTGAGCAAGAAGGAGAGACAGCCACATGAAGATCTGGAGAAGTAGTCCAGACAGAGGGCCCTGATCTATAGCAGTCTTGACCAGTGTGAGGGGCAGATGGGAGTCACAGCAGATAGCAGAGGACAAAAGGAGATGGGTTTGGTAGGGGAGCCCAGGTCAGAATATGCACAGCTTTGAATGGAGGCATGGAGTTGGGGTTTTATTCACATAGGGCTGAGAAACCACTGGAAAAAACAGGCACATGGTAGGATCTGTTGTGAATTTTAATACAATAATTCTGGTCTGTAAGAAAAGAGCTCTTTAGGGGCGCCTAGGTGGCTCAGCCGGTTAAACATTCAACTTCAGCTCAGGTCATGATCTCACAGTCTGTGGGTTCAAGCCCTGCATGGGGCTCTGTACTGACAGCTCAGAGCCTGCTTCCAATTCTGTGTCTCCCTCTCTCTCTGTCTCTGTCTCTCAAAATAAAATAATAAAGACATAAATAATTTTAAAAAGAAAAGAGCTCTTTATATGGCTGTAGAAGTGAAGTCAAGAGATCAGTTGGGAGACCATTATGTCAGTTAAGCTGAGAGGTTATGGTGGCTGGGTTGAGGTTATAGAGGAAGAAATGAAGACAGATGGTGGGATTCAGGATATAATTTGGAGGCAAACCCAATGTATTAACATTTGGAGTGGATTTAGGCTGTGAGGAAAATAGAGAGTTCAAGGATGACCCCCATGGTTTTTAGCCTGAAAAGGTAGATAAATGCTGGTACCATTTAAAGATTGAGGAGTTTTGAGGGCTGAGGGTTCCTTTCTGGGGCAGATTTGGGAGGGGTGAATTATTTATCTCTTTCTATAGAACAAAATACCCCCAAATTTAGGGACTGCCAATGGCAAGAATTATTTATTATCTCTCCCAGTTTCTGTGGGTCATTCATTCAGGAGTGGGTTAGTTGGGGGTGCTGGCTTGAGGTTTCTCCTGAGGTTGCAATCTTCTTAAGGCTTGATCAATGCTGAATAACCTGATTTCAAGGTGTCTGTCTTAAACAGTAGGCAATTTGGTGTGAAGTCTGAGTTCTTCCCCACATGGGCTTCTCCACAAGACTATTGAGTGTCCTCACAATATGGTGGCTGGCATTCCCCCCCACCCCTGCCCTGTGGGTGCAATCTAAGAGAGAGTAAGGTGGAAACTAGTGTTCTTTCTGGCTTAGCCTTGGATGTGACAAATAGTCACATCTGCAGTATCCTATTGGTCATAGCCTATTCTGTGTTGAAGGGACTACACAAGAGTATGAGGCATACATGCCTTTTATTGGCATGACCAGTGGACTCCCTCTGTTGCAAGTGACAGAAAACAATTCAAGAGAGCTTAAATTGAAAAGGAATATATTGATTTTGAGAAATGGCAAGTCCAGTGGAGAATGCATGACTGGATCTAGGAGCTCAGATGAAGCTATTTGGACTCAGTGCTTATTCTTTTTTTCTCTTGGCTTCCATTCTCACATGGGTTAATTCCCAAGGGTGGCCAGATGGCTGCAGATTCACAACCTTTATATCCTTACACTGCCAAGTCCAGCTGAAAAGAGAGCCTTTCTTCCCCAATAGTTTGAACAAAAGTCCTGGACCTGGTTCCCAATTCTACTGACTGACTTTAGCCTGGGTCTAATGGCAACCTCTTAGAGTTAGAAAGTAAAGCCCAATCCTTCCAAAGGATGGGATAAGACTGGTATAGAGCTATCTTAGCTCTTTAGGCACAGAGGTGGCTGAAACCAAGTGTTTTCCTCACAGAACTCAGTCCAGTGTTAGAACAGGTACACAGGTAGAAAGAACAGCAACAGAGGGGCAGCATGTACCTCCAGAGAGATAGAATGGGCACCTGAGCTGGTGCTCTTATGTTAAAGGAGTAGGGATTAATCTGAGATAGGGCAAGGGTGCTCCAAACAGAAGACACAGCATGTGCAAAATCAATGAGTCAAAATATAGTGGTTTGGAGATGAGTGGAGAATTACATCCAATTCTAGAGAGCTAATGGCAAAAGTGACAGAGAAATGATCTGGATTGGAGAGCTGTCTTGGACCACAAAGACCTTCCACTTACCCTTAGGGCACTGAGCAGCCTGTGGATAGGCAGCGGACAACCCCATTCGGTTTCCATTCTCAGTGGGTCTCTTTAGCAGAGGCTAGAGGTGAATCAGAAGGGGCCAAGCCTGACTTGGGGATGGGTCAGACAATAAAGAAGTGGTGGATGTGGTCAGTTGGGGTAGTCTAGGAAGGAAGGGAGTGGGTCTGAAGGAGAGAGGAGCCAGGAAGACTAACAGAGAAAGTGGGTTTGGAAGGCAAGACCCTGGCCAGTGCCAGTGAGAAGGCAGGCTCATGGGCTACTTGGGGTGCATGACAGGTAAGGAAGATAGAAGTGGCAAATCTAGTCCTTAGCACCTATCCTTGCAAGAGAAGTCTTTGCACATATCCCAAAGAACCTTTGAAAGGAATTTCTGTGCAGTGCTATTTGTAATCAGAAAAGTTAAAATGGGGATACAGCCTAGATGTTCTGCAGTAAGGAATGGCTAAATTACAGTATAGCCAGCCTGTAAATTACTACACAGCAGTTTAAAAGACAGGCAACTATTTTGATGTGGAAAGATAGCCAAGGCATCTTGAGTAGGAAAAAAGTAAGTTATCAAATTATATGTAAGATATAATTTAAGACAACAGAAACAAATATGTGTGTGTGTGTGTGTGTGTGTGTGTGTGCATGTGGCTGTGTGTCTGTGTGTACATACGTAAATACATCTAAAAAGGTTTGGTGGAATGCAAACCAATTGACCTCCAAGGAAATAATTGGGAACGGCAATGTGGTTCAGGGCCTTTAGCTCAACCTCCAATGTTTGCATGTTTACAATAGGACTGCTGTTGAGTTGAGGGACCTGGATGAGTCCACCAGGCAGCTGGATGTACAACTCCAAGGCTCAGAGAAAATCCAGTTTGCAGAATCATTTGGCATATTCATGTTTCAAAATGCTGTGCTTTAATACAGTCTCTTAATTAGGATTGCCATGGCTGTAAGAAACAGAAGCCCACTCAAGCTACTAAAGCAAAAAAGGGAAGACATGTTTTAAGGACTCAGGTCTGAGACCCCACGGTAAGAAACATGGCCTCAGAAAAGTCTAGAACTAAGGCTGCAAAGCCACCAGGTATTGATGGCCACTTTTCTCTATCATATGTTATCTCCCTCTTATTTGGGGAGAGCTTGTTAAAGATCTTTCCTAAAGCAAAAAGTTAATTTGGATGGAGTCTTTCCATCCCATCCATCTCCAGACAGGTTCTCTAAGCTCTACCATTTCCCCAATACCACCTGAGAAAACCAGGCTGCTGCCTCCATCCTTGTCTGCCCTGGTCACAGTGGTTTTTGTGGCCATCCATTGAAGAGCCACATGGAGCCTTTCCTGCCCCCACCTCCTCTTTGCTAATTCAGCTCTAACTTGGTTGCATCTGTTTTGCTGGCAGCTTCATGCAAGCTAAAGTGAAGCATTAAGGAAGAGGAGAAGAAGCTGCCAGAGACTTTCCTGTGACTCGCTGCTAATAAAGTTGATTAGACTGACAAGTCTCTCTTGTTTTATTACTGACAGCTTGTGTCCTCATTTTGATTTATCACCACCACACCTACCTGAGTCAGGAGTGGAGATTAGCCCAAATTAAAGCTTGGGTGACTCAGGAGAGCTGAGACATGACAGCAGGTAGGGATAGAGGGTGAGGGGATAGGGCAGCAGCTAATATCTGTGGGTGGGTGGACACAGACCCTGGCAGAGTGAAAGACGGAGGTCCCAAGTATTGACTTCTCTATCTGGAAGAGAGAGAATTTTGCAGTTTTCTCTGGCCACAGAAGAAACTCCATAAATAAAGCTTCTGGCTGTTGTGTGTGGCTCTGCCAGTCTCAGGGGGATAATAAATTTTAACCAAAACCTATCTCTGCAGATTCCTGGGAACATGAGCTCACTGGTCTCCAAAATAAAATTATGCATTCTGCCTGTGTTATCTTCTTCGAGTAATGCTTCAGCTTCTAAGTATGGACTGGCTAGACGTGAAAACACTTAAGTTCTTGGGGAAGTCTGGAACCAATCTGTAAAACCTCCACAGTACCCCTAGAAGTCCTCTGGCTGCTCACAGTTCAAAAATTTACCATGCAACTACAAATTTTGGTAGTTTGACCCCATGCTTTTTGTTGCTCCCTGGGAGCCCAATTCCAAAGACTTACCAGAATTTTTCAAAGAGCATAGTAGCTGAGTGGCACATCACTGGAGGTACTCAAATCTGGTGTAAGAAAACACTTGGAGGCCATTTGAGTAATAACTCTGAGAATCCTTTCTAAATGAGTTTCTTGGATACCAAAGTGGGTAATTCCTGGAATAAATGAGTAGAACATTAATATTGAGTGAGATGGCCATTCAGCAAGGAAACAAAGTTCAGAGTGTCCCATTATCTATCAAGGATTCAGAGATGACTGTCCTGTCCTTGCTGGTGAGATCATGCCTCAAGTCTTATTTTCTTCATCGTAACTCATTGAGCATAGATTCTTGAGCACAGTAGATGTTTAATGAATGCTTGTTGAATAAATGAACAATGAGCTGATTGAAATAGTGAAATCCACAGCTCAGTGGTTAGAAAGGCTGATCCAGAGAATTTAAATCTCCACAACTGAGCTCTTGGCCCCTATATCCAAATGCCTTCTTGATCTCTCCTCTTGGATGTCAAATAAGGATCCCCAAAACTAGACATCCGAGACAGGACTCTTAGATTGTTTCCTGTCTGTCTAACTCAGGAGTGAGAAGACATCCAATCAACCAGCTGCTTAAATCAAAACCTAAGGGTCATCTTTGAATTTTCTCTTGGTATTTCTCCCTAAATAGTAATGCATTAATTAGTTGCATCAACATTACCTCCAGAATATTCCTCCACTTCTATCCAGCTCTCTTTCTCCGCTACTACTACCCTGGCTCAACTGTTTATTGTCCCCTGCCTAGCCTACAGCATTACCCTTCTCATTGTTTTCTCTACTTTTAATTAATTAACTACTTTACTTTTAGAGAAACAGAAAGCATGAGTAGGGGAAAGGGGAGAGGGAAAGAGAGAGAATGTTAAGTAGGCTTCATGACCACCATAGAGCCCAATGTGGGGCTTGATCTTATGACCCTGAGATCATGACCTGAGCCAAAATCAAGAGTTGGACGCCCAACCAACTGAGCCACTCAGGTGCCCCTGTTTTCTTTGCTTTTATTCTTCCATGCCACCCCACCCCTGACAGCCCATTATCCATGCAGCAGCCAAAAAAGATATTTCTAAAACATTAATCAGAGTAATTATTTCCCTTCACAACTTCTTATAAAAGTCTATGCATTTCTAGATGATGTTTATTTTAACTAAATTTTAAACTATCTCATACAACTCTCTTCTTACTATACTTCTGCTATACAGACATTCTTTATTCTTCGGACAAAGCTTGTTTCTATTGCAGGACCTTTGCATTTGCAGTTTTTAATTACCTGAAAGACCTTTCACCCAGATCTTCACATGACTGGCTCCTTCAATTCATTCAGCTATTAGCTCAAGTCCTCCACCTTTTTTTAGAAATGCTTTTTCCAATTTTTAGTAGTCCTTTAAAGATTTTTGTTATAGCACATTCACTATCTGATATTATCTTATTAACTTGTTCACTTATGTGTTTATATAGACAATAGAATATAAACTACTAGAATATAAGCTCCATGAGCTAGTCTATATTGTTTACCACTGTATCTCCAGGTCCTAGAACAGTTCTTGGTACACAGTAGGCATTCAGTGAATATTTATTGAACAGATATAGCCTGGAAGGTAATTACTCCAATCAAAACACTGATACGGAAGCTTCATGGTCACACTTCTTATTCCTAAAGGGGCCAGAAGCCATTGTGTTGGTTAACTGAGTTTGACCTTAGCAACCAAGCAATCATAACACATCAAGGAGAAGACAGCCATGGGATGAGGAAAGAGGTCTGTAAGAGCGAGCTTCTACCTGCTGCCCAGCCTCTCTGGGCCTTGTTTACCCTGTTTTATGGACTTTTTAAATAAAATCTATTTTGCCTACTCACCTTCTGGAATAGGCCTCCACTGGGGGCTTCCAAAACTCATACCTTGGATTTGGAAGCTGATTTGCCTGACTGCAAACCCAGACCAAGCATGAGGAAACCTAAATTGCAAAAAAAAAAAAAAAAAACCAGAAAGAAAGAAAGAAAAAAAAACCCAAAACAGCCAGAAAGTCGAGTTTTCATCACAGAAAATAAAACTTGTATTGTATTGATTGGGGCAAGGGTAGGAAGGGTGATAGGGAGCAGAAAACAGCCAGAAGCTCCCATTCCTGTCTGATCATAATCAACTCAGAGCTTTAGCTTCTCGATTTCATTACACTAGGGAAAAAAGAAAGCACTGACAACCCCACCCTCACAATCAAACACACCTGCAGGTAATATCTCTCTTACTTTCCCAGGTTCTCTCTCTCTTTTTTAAACTATTTTCCTTATTAAACTTGCACTGGGTGAATCTCCATTGGCCTATTGATTTGAGTATTAGACTGTGTATCAAAGATATGAAAATACAAATCGTTGTTTCAGAGAGAAATGACTGTCTTGATATCGTTTCTGTCTCCAGGGTTCTAAATATTCCCTGGGGTGCTCAGGCTGCATAGAATCAGAACGAGGGCATCTTCTTAGCAAATGTGGATTCTCAGGGAAGATCTGAGCTTCTGTTGCTGAGTGGTCCAGTAGCAGGTCAAAGATTTTTCTACTTACATTTTATTTTTTACTCTATATAGAGTCAGTACAGAATGGATCTACATCAAGACATTTTCTGGATATGTTGTTCCAGCATTTAAATCTTAGGAGTGGCCTCTGTGTGGGATCCCATCACTGATTAACCAAGATGCTGAGAAGTCCCCTTCATTAATGTCTTCTGTGTGTCAGAGGGCTGGTGCATATAATTGTTGTTGGCCAATGCAAAATCAACTCCTAAAAGATGGAACAGCAAGAGACAGAGGAGAATGCAGATGGTAATGGAGGAAGGCAGAGAGGGAGGAAGGGGTAGTTAGCTAATAGGTTTTCAGCTGATTCTTAGAAGAAGGTAAAAGAGCTCTCAAGCAGAACTGGAATTGTGTTCAGTTTATGGGTCTTTAAAGAAGCACCGGTCCATGATGCATGTGGTATTCTTTCTCCTTTATCTGCACTGATTTAGCCTGGGCCACTCTGTGTACTCTGGCTGTACAGATCATGCCTGGAACCAGATGCCTGGTTGATGGGCACGTGAGAGTGAAATGTAGCTGATTCTCTGCTCACCGCGCTTGGTAGCCCCAGCACAGAGCTGTGTCAGCTCTAATAAAGGAGTGCCCTTAAAAATAATCCTGGCCCCTGGGTGGCTCAGTTGGTTAAGAATCCCACTCTTGAATTCAGCTCACATCATGTTCTCATAGTTTGTGAGTTCAAAGCCAATGTCAGTTTCCACACTGACGGTGTGGAGCCTGCTTGGGATTCTCTGTCTCCCTCTCTCTCTGCCCCTCCCTGACTCATGCTTTCATGCTCTCTCACTTGCTCTCTCTCTCTCTCTCTCTCTCTCTCAAATAAATAAACTTTAAATAAAGTAAAAATAATCATCTTTATGATAGTGGTTCTAGTTAAGGTAGTTTTAAATAATTTTCAACAAAGACCAAGTATGTTCTAGCAGCTGCTCTGAATCTATAATTCCCACCTCCCACATCCAGTTTGCTTTCATTCCACTTTTACAAAGTACCCTAAATTTAGGTACTCCTCATCTCCTTCATGTCAATTTGATTCCCTCCAGAAAACTGTTTTCCTCTCAAACATTGTATTTTTCATCTATAAAAGTTCAATTTTGGTCTTTTTCTATTTTTCATTATCTGTCCTTAATATGTTTGGACTTTCTTCTATCTTCTTAAAGATATGGAGTATACTTACAGTAGATATTTTAATGTTCTTGTCTACCATTTATATTATTTGTGTTGTTTCTTGGTCTGTTTTTGTTGGTTAATTTTTCTTTTCATTATTAGTTGTATTTCCTTACTCTTTCCATGTCTGATCATTTTTGGCTGAGTATCAGACATTGTGAATTTTCCCTCATGCTGGATTTTATGTATTCTTTTAAATGTTCTTGAGCTTTGTTCTGAGACTCATTTAAGTTACTTTTAAAGATTTTGAGGCTGTTAAGACATGATTTAAGCTTTGTTAGGCTGGATCACATCAGTCTTTAGTATAGAGCTAATTTGACCTTCATGAGGCAATTTCTTACTGAGTACTCCACGCGATCCCTTGTGTATTATGGGATTTCTCTATTCTGAATTTGGGGAATGTGAGCTATTCCAAGTGCTGTCTGAGCTCTAGGAATTATTCTGTCTCTTCATTTCCAAATGTTCTTTTCCCAGCCTTGGATATTCTACCTATATATACATATGCTGTTCAGGACTCTCTTGACTGCTAGAGGGGGACTCTCCAGAGACCTCTCTGTGAAAATCTCTCCTCTATGGTACTCTGCCCTGAAAACTCAAGCTCCTTTGGCCTCTTCAAACTTCAAGTTCTATCTTTTCAACTCAGAGAGACCACCAGGTTCTGCCTAGGATGCCCCTATCTGCACTGCAGTCTGGAAACTCAATTCAGACAGTAAGCTGGCAGAATTGAAGGGCTCACACTATTTGTTTCCCCCTTCTTCTGGAATCCTGCATCAACTCTAAGAGATGTTTAGAAACCATTTACCATATATTTTGTCTGGTGTTTTAGTTGTTTAAGGTGGGAGGATAGATCTGATTTATATTCCTCTCTCTTGGCCAGAAGCTAAAGGGCTTCATATCAACCTATTAAATGATTTTCTATCCAAATATATATTGCTTTTAACATTCAAAGCATCTTTTGTTTGTTTCTTTGTTTTGGCAACAACCAGGTGGCTTCAGCAGTACAGATATTAATATCCTCATTGTAAAAGTAGAAGAACTGAAGGTTAGAGAGTCCAAGGTGCCCGCCTGAGAAGATCATGCAGCTGGTGAGTGCCAGAGCCAGAATCTAGAACCCAAGCTTCTCAACATGTTCATGTCCTACTGGATCACTGTGCATTTCTCCACTTCCTCAGGTCTCACTTACCACTTACCTCCTCAAAAACCTCTTCTTGATTACCCCTGACAACCAGTACATCAGTCATACTTAGGATTTTGGAAATAAAAAATTTTCCCAACACCTTTTATAAGGACTCATTAAATATTTGTTGAATGAGCAGAAAAGATAACAAGTTCCCAGGTACTAAAACTCTTTGATCTCCAAGAGTCTGAGACAAGGTTTTCTTGGACATGTGAGCTGGTGTTTCTGTGGCCTCATTTGTTTCATCAAGACTTGCAAGTGACAGAAAACCCAAATTAAATTGGTTAAAAGTGTGTGTGTGTGTGTGTGTGTGTGTGTGTGTGTGTGTGTGTGTAAGCTTACCAGGTTAGGTTGGCTTCAGGCATGGCTAACTTCAGTTCAAGTGCCAGTACCACCTATCCCAGAAAGTTTCTCTGGATCTCCAGTTAAGCTCTTTTCTTTGTATTCCCAGAGAACTTTGATTTCCCTCATGGCTTATTCCAAAGTCCTCATTGTAGTGCTAGTGATAATGATAGTAATAATGATTAGTGATGAGGATGGTGATGATGACAATACATATAACACTTACTAAGCATTTAATACCTACTGGGAATTTCACATGTATTATCTGATTTAGTCCTCACTACAACCCTGATATAGGCTCTATTGTGACCCTCACTTTGCTGAGAATAAACAGACACAAAGACCAGAAGCTTTGCCACTTGCTAAAGAAATATAGTTGATCTCTACCTCTGGCTTCTGGTGGCTCAATTCAGGCCAGGCTGGGATTCCCAACCAAGAAATTCTGATTCCAGAGCCCTGCTGATAACCTCATTGTACTACCATCTATCATAGAACTACACACCAACCTAGGTATATATACCTAAACAAGGTGGTGCTCATCTTCCCAAACAGCACAAGTTCCTGGAAAAAGACCTGGGTCTTGTTCACCTTTCCATTCCCACATTGTCCAGAATTTTGTCCAGCACCTAGTGGGTATTCGCACCCATCCTGAATTGAGTGTCTAGAGCAGTATTTATATCCTAAGACAGAAATGAAATTGTTTATATCACAGCCTCTCCTCTCCCTGGCTCATCTTTTCCTGCATCAAAACTAATAGCTCATGTAAACAATATTAATCTTTTGGAATAGCCAGCCACTTCAGCAGAGCGACTGCAAAGATCTCAGCTCAGGACCCACATGTATGGGAGAGAGCTGGCTGATGCATTTTGGCCTAACATGGCTCTTCTGCTGTCTCATCCCATTTATCATCCATGGAACTAATGATGTGTTACTGCTAGAAACATGTCTCTATTTTCAGGATCAGGGTCTCAAGGAAGAATTAGCGGGCTTTCACTGGGGCCCACTGCCCAGGGACATGAACTGGAGACTACAGTTGGAGTTCATAGGCCTAGTTCACAAAGGGTTAAGCTACGGGTTAGTGACAGAAACCCAACTCAAGATGACGCCAGCACAAAGTCTGTGACAAACATGTAACTGGTGGCCAGAGGGTGCGTTCCAGAGGTTCAGGTAAAGTTTTTTTTTTTTCTCTTTTTGTCTCTTTATCTCTCCCTGGCTCTCTCATTTCTTGAATTTTCTCTGCAAATTGGCCTTGGTCTGTCCAACCACTGATGGACTCTGTTCTTGACGTTCATGAAGAGTAGACATTATGTTACCTAGGTTTAACATCACATAACTCAGCAACTATTAAAAGCAACAGTGCTTCTCAAGCCACTATTGGAAGAAAAAGAAATCGATGATGGTTTCTGATTGGCCCAGCTCTGGTCTTGAATCCAACCCTGGGTGGTGATTGCTGTCTCTCAGGGGGCAGGGGGTAGGGTAGGGGTACTGTGATTAGCCAGGCCTATGTCATACACCCATTCCCTGGTCCATGGGGAAAGCAGTGTAATTGGCAGCCCCTCCAAAACATATGGAGCAAGAAAGGGGACATTCATCAGTAGAAGCAATTTGTGGTTGCAGGATGGAAGTGTTGCTGAGCAAATAAAACAACTGATATCCCGATATCCCTTAGGAGAACTCTGGAGGAGCTGCAGAACTGGCAGGTGAAACATCAGCCCTGAAGTATGAGCCTTCAGCCCGAGGATGCTTTTATATCTATATAAAAGCAGTACCTATATCCTGAGATAGATATACATATATAAGACCTGCCAGTCTCCTACCAGACCCTCAATATGAAAGGAGGATATTGGGTCCCATTTTTTTCTTTTTTCTTAATTTTAATTGTTGTTGAGATCATTGTGGGTTTACATGAAGCTGTAAGAAATCATTCAGAGGTAATATGTATACTTTACTCAGTGTCCCCAATGGTAACATCTTGCAATAATACCACAACCAGGGTATTGATGTTAATACAAAAATAAAATCAAAGCTCCAACGTTTGGCTTTTCCCCAATGTTTTTCAACCTCCTCTCTATCTGGAAGCAAGAACTCAAAAGTGATGAGATTTTCCCATTATAACCAGCATGTTGAAAACTCCAGAAAAACTTGGCCCAATGTTTAGAACAAGCTAAATCTTGATGTAACTAGCTTGTACAACTAGCTTATCAAAAATTTTGAGGCCACACTAAGGAATTTGTCCATGAAAGTCAAACCAGGGCTTAGATCCTTTCCCCAAGGTGGGAAGCCCTGAGTTTCTTAAACTTTCTTTTGGGCTTCTTGGCAATGGCTGGGCTATCACTCATTCCATATAGCAACTCCTGGAAAGGTGGACGTTCTCAATTTCCTCATTCTGTTGTTCTTGCAGATAGTCCATTCAGCAACAAGCCTACACTGGATTAATTCACCTTGACATCCACTTGTCCTTCCGCCCCAGGGTGATCTTCAAAATATTTAACAACCTCATATTACAGCCCTATGTAGCATTCTTTACAATAGCCAAACCATGGAAGCAGGTCGACTGTCCATCAATAGAAGAATGGATAAAGAAGCTGTGATGAATATCAAAAAGAAGGAAATCTTGCCATTTGTAACAACATTGATGGAGCTAGAGAATATAATGCTAAGTCAAATTAAGTCAGCCAGAGAAAGACAAACACCACATGATTTTACTCGTATGTGTAATTTCAGAAACAAATGAGCAAAAGAAAAAAAAAAGGAGAAACAAACCAAGAAAGTCTCTCTTTTTCTCTATTTTTGAAATAGAATCTAGAGATTGAGAGAGAGCATGCATGATCAGGGGAGGGGCAGAGAGAGAGGGAGAGAGAGAACCCCAAGCAGCCCCCATGTCCAGTGCAGAGCCCAACGTGGGGCTTGATCTCACAACTGTGAGACCGTGAACTGAGCTGAAATCAAGAATTGGCCACTCAACCAGCTGAGCCATCCAGGTACCCCAAAACACTCTCTTAGATATAAAGAACTTTCAACTGATGGTTATCAGAAGTAGGTGTGCGGAGGATGTGTGAAATAGGTGATGAGCATTAAAGAGTACACTTACCATGATGAGCACAGGGTGATGTATGGAAGTGTTGAATCACTATACTGTACACCTGAAGCTAATATAACCCTGTATATTAACTATACTGGGACTTAAAATTAAAACAAACAAACAAATGAAAAACAACAACAACAACAACATATTTAACAATCTCTGTGACAGGGACACCATGTAATCAGAATGAATGCTACAGCACCAAGGCCCTTCTCTGTCGGTGTTAACCCTTCAGTTATTGGGCTATGGGGAGATTGGGGACTTTCAGAAGATGGCCAGGGAAGCTGAGGTTACAGAGGGGCCCTAGGGGAGTGCAAGCGATTAGCTATTTAAAAATGAATATGAAATTATTTTATTATTTTAACAACCGATACAGCTTCACCAGTGCACACAGGCTGCCCTTCTTCTCCCCTTACTCTAAACACTCCTGATTGCTGGGCATGACCTCATTCACATCAGGGAATGTACATCTCTGTTACCACTGGACTTAGTGTCTGGCAAGGTGAATAGGGGCCCTGTAAATATTTGTTGAGTTGGTATATGGGTGGCAAGTCCTGTATATACAAGGAACTATCTCTGATTACTTTGAGTGGGCGTGATTTTTCTCCCTTCCTTGACCTCTTATGTAATGTAGACTGGACAAATGCATAAACAATAAGAGAGAACAAGAAGTAGAACATAGCAAGGTCTCAGTGCCAGGAGGCCTGCCTTCCTTCCTTCCTGCGTGCCTTCCTTCCTTCCTTCCCTTTCTTCATCTTTTTAAACAAGCTTTGCTTTCCTCTGAACAGTGGGGATAGAGCAGTAAACCAGACAGAGAATGTACCTCCCCACATGGAACACTCTGGGAAAATAGAGTGCAGAGCCAGCAGGGAAGTCTGTGTGGATGAAGGTGTCTGATAAGTGAATAGGGTTTGGGGATTAGGAACAAGGTATAAGAGGACCATAAACTGGAAGTAATAAGAGGACCAATGGGATGGAGGTGGGAATAAATGTCACACAGTGGGCCTGGCAGAGTGGGCTGGGAGTGGTTTGCCTTGGGGAGTAGCAAGGTTTTAAAGAGGGAGATGCACGCATAAACTAGTCAGAGCTCTGGATTGCCAAGAGTCACAGTCCCAAGGAGTAGGTGGGTATGCGATCAACTGTGGAGATGAACGTGGCCGAGCTGGGGCTAGGGCTGTAGGGTGAGAGGCAGGGCAGGTTGTGGAGGCATCCAGAAGCCAAAGAGGAGATCCACTGTATGCAGGAGATGTGGAAGAAGGAGCAGCTTGCGAGATGGAGTCAATAGTGATAATATAAACCAGATGAGGGATGCTGGGTGCTCCCCCAGTTTTGAGGTAGTGCAGGAAGTAGCGATGGGAGGTGATAGAGGTGGGGGGGGCAGGTAGTAAGAAGCTGCATTTTGGAGATGTTGATTTAGAAGTGCCCTCAGGGCCTCCTGGTGGGAATGTTCCATGGATGCTTGTTGGCTGCACAGAGAACAGACCAGGGTGTTCACAAGCCACAGAATGAAACCACTTGTGTAGGATAAGAGAATCACGGGTTCTGTCCTTTGAAAACCCAAAAGGCAGAGGGTGGAAGGGCAGAGGGTGACACCTAAGCCACTTCTGACAATCAAGGTGCTTGCCAGTATTCCGAGCTGTGACCTCTAACGGGGGTCCTCAATCCTTTCTCTCTGACACTGTCTCAAGAACAGCACACGTTTTATATCTGCCTCTTCCTAACTTCTCCAACCTCCCAGCACCAATTACTGTATCAGTGGGCCTGGGGGATTTTCACCCAAGACGTTACTTCTGCTGGGAGCATCTG
Source organism: Suricata suricatta (assembly GCF_006229205.1). Lineage (NCBI taxonomy): Eukaryota > Metazoa > Chordata > Mammalia > Carnivora > Herpestidae > Suricata > Suricata suricatta. Next base: position 33,271,344 of record NC_043715.1, on the reverse strand, counting down.
GCAACATCTTTAATTTTATTTGGTTTCTTCTTTTCTTCCCAAGGAACAGCCTGAAGGCAGCAGATGGCAATAAGAAAGGGCAGATCGATGCTCTGGAAAGTGGCCTGCTTTGTCCTTGGATTCTCAGACTCCTGTTCTCTGTTCTTGAGAGTAGTTGTTAGAAGTGAGCTCCTAAGGTGAATTATTTGTGTGTCCCAAATATCTCTGGGAAGTCAGAGCGTTTTTTGGGGGGGGCTTATTTAAAGCTATATTTCTGTACTTCAGTTCAGGACTAGGGTCACTTGCCCCAGAAATCCATTCACTGATCCAACAAATATTTATGGAGTGCTAGCCATGTGCTAGGTCCTTTTCCGAGCACTGGGGATTCCGCAGTGAACAAAACAAACAAAAATATGTTCCCTCACAGCAGCCTATGTTCTATGTTCTACATTCTAGTCATTTTGTTGACTGGTCATTGACTATCAAATGATTGATTGCTACTTTAGGCTAGACAGTGCTGGAGGTATAATGATGTGCCCCTGCCCTCTGGGGGTTTATATTCCAGTGGCGGTACCGGGTTGCATCAGGCCTGCACATCACCTATGATTCCCTGTTACAAGCCTCAGAAACAGACCCTGGGTACCTCCAACAAAGGGCAATTTATTTCTTCCTGAAGGCTGTCAGGAAGAGTGGAAGAGAAGGGAGGTGCAGCAGCCACTCTCGGTTGTACAAAGCCTGGACCATCTCTTCTATCACCTTTTTCCCGCTGGCAGGCAGATCCCTGATTACTGGCAGGTGTTCACAAAACTAACCAACCCTCGTACTGCTAAGTCTCTGAATGGCTGGTCATGTGAGATAATAGAAGCCCCACATTCTTCTCAGAAGGCTGTTCCTTGTAACCAGGAACAGCCTAATTGAAAAGAAGTGGCAGAACAAGGCTTAGAAACAGGCAGGACACAGAAAAACAACATTCTCGCGGCCAGAATTAATGGCCACACCACCCAGAACACTTGAAATGGAAGATTTTCTCTAATAAAGATACAGTTGTAATTAAGGGAGAAAATTGGCTCTGGGAGACAAAAATCAAACAGTTGTGCATCATCTTCTATGAAATGAAGGTGTGAAGAACCAGCACTTTGCTATGAGTTCCTCTGAGTGATGCCTGCCCACCTTGGAGGCACAGTGCAGTGTGGTGGGAAGACTGGATCCAGCAGCTTATTTTTGTAAAAATTTACATACAGTCAACCCAATCCCCCTTGGTTGAGGGTACAGTTCTAGGAATTTTAGCACATAGACATCACTACCATCAAGATCCATAATATTTTGGAGCACCTGGGCAGCTCAGTAGGTTAAGCATCTGACTTAGGCTCAGGTCATGATCTCGCAGTTCATGAGTTCAAGCCCCACGTCTGGCTCTGTGCTGACAGCTCAGAGCCTGGAGCCTGCTTCAGATTCTGTGTCTCCCTCTCTCACTCTGCCCCTCCTCCACTTGCACTCTGTTTACTTCTCTCTCAAAAATAAATTAGCATTAAAAAAACTTTTAAAAAAGATACAGAACATTTTGATCACCCCAGAAATTTCTCCATATAGCAGTAATATTCTCACCTTCTCTTATCCCTGGTAACCACTGATCCATTCCCCATCCCTACATTTTGCTTTCTCACATAAATATCAAGTAAATGGCATCATGATGTGCAATCCCCGGAACTATTTTCTTTCAGGATAATGCTTGTGAGAGCCATATCATTGCATCCATCAATAGCTCATTCCTTTCTATTGCTGAATACTATTCCATGTTTTGGATGTGCCAGTGCGTCTTTATTCATTCATTCATTGAAGAGTGCATAACTTATTTACAATTTGGGAATACTTATAAATAAAGCTGCTATAAATATTCATATATAGGATTTTGTCTGAAAACAAGCTTTTATTTCTGTAAATACCTAGGGATAGGATTGCCATGTCATATGGTAAGCATATGTTTATAAGAAACTGCCAAACTGTTTTCCAGAGTGGCTGCACCATTTTGCATTTCTACCAGCAATGTTTAAAAGTTCCATTTGCTTGATCATCATGGAGAGGGGCACTTGTGGGGAAGAGCACTGGGTGTTATATGGAAACCAACTTGGTAATAAACTATTAATAAAAAAAGTTCCATTTGCTACACATCCTTGGTGGCACTTGGTATTATCAGCGGGTTTTGTTTGTTTTGTTTTTTAGGCTATTCTACTAGAAGTCTAGTGGTATTGCATTGTGGTTTTAGTTTGCATTTCCATTTTAACTAAAATGTTTACCATCTTTTTATGTGCTTAGTGGCCATCCACATATTTCTTGTGAAGCATCTGTCTAAATATTTTGCTCTCTTTTTAACTGAGTTGTCCTATTCTTTTGTTGAGTTTTTCAAGTTCTTTATATATTCTGGGCACAAAGACTTGTATAATCTGTAAATATTTTCTTTCAGTCTGTACCTTTCTTTTCATTCTCTGAGCAGTGTCTTCTGCACAAGAGAAGCTTTTTAATTTTCATGGAGTCCAAACTATCTTTTTGGTTTTCTTTCATGGATTGTGCTTTTGGTGTCAAGTGTAGGATCTCTTTGCCTAACCCAAGGTCACAAAATGTTTCTCCCATATATTCTTTTAAAAATTTTTTAAAGTTTTATATTTTACATTTAGATGTGTGGTCCATTTTCAGTTAATTTTTTATAAGGTATGAGGTATACACCAATGCCCCTCTCTTCCTTCTACCTTCCTTCCTTCCTTCCTTCCTTCCTTCCTTCCTTCCTTCCTTCCGTCCTTCCTTCCTTCCTTCTTTTGGCGTAAGGATGCTTAATCATTTCTATACCATTTATTGAAAATACTACCCTGTTTTTCATTGAATGACCTTTGCAATTTTGTCAAAAACCAATGGACTATATTTGTATACTTCTACCACTAGACTCTCCATTCTGTTTTATTGACCTCTGTGTCTATCCTTTGGTCAATAAATACTATACCTTCTTGATTACTGTAGCTTTATAATAAATTGTAACATTGTAGAGTATGAATTTTCCAACTTGGCTCTGTTTTTAAGAAAAATTTGTTTTGGCTACTCCAGCTCCTCTGCTTTTCTATATAAATTTTAGAATTAATCTGTTTATTTCTACAAAAGTCCCTACTGGGGTTTTGGTTGGAATTACACTGGATGTCTAGATAAGTTTGGGAGAGAAATGGTCTCTAACTATGTTGACTCTTCCATTCCATGAACACAGTATGTCTCTCCAATCTTTACATATTCATTCACTAGTGTTTTGTAGATCTCAGCCTGCATATCATATATACATCCTTATTAGATTTATATCTACTTAGCTACTCTCTCTTTTGGGAGCTATTATATATGTCATTTTGTAATATTTCAGTCTCTGATTGCCCATTTCTGGAACATAGAAATGCAGTTGATTTTTTTATACATTGCCCTTGAATCTCATGACCTTGCTGAACTCATTTATTTATTCTAGTTTTTGTTTTTAGAGATTCCTTTGGGATTTTTTTTGTTTAGACAATCATGCTACCCATGAAAGGAGGCAGTTTCATTTCTTCCTTTCCAATCTCTATGCCTTTTTTACTTTTAGTCTTATTAGTTAGGATAGGATTTGCAGTATGATGTTGAACCAGAGTCACGTGAATGAACATTTTCTTTTTGTCAATCTTAGAATGAAAACATGCATTCTATTGTTTACCATTAAATATGATGTTAGCTGTAAGTTTTTTGTGGATGCCTTTTAGCAGGTTAAGAAAATTTCTTTCTATTCATAGTTTGTTGAGAGTATTTATCATGGAAGAATGTTGAATTTTTTAAAATGCATTTTCTGTATCAAATAATCACTTGATTTTTCTTCTTTAATTGGTTAATATGAAATATCACAATGACTGATATTCAAATGTTGAACCAGCTTTGCATTACTGGGAAAAAACAAATTGGTTATTATGTATTATTCTTTTTTATATGTTACTGAACTCGATTTGCTAATGTTTTGATGAGGATTTCTGTATTTATATTCATGAAAGGTATTGTTCTCTAGTGTCTTATTACTATCTTTTTCTGATTTTGGCATCAAGGTAAGGTTACAAAATAAGCTGAGAAGGGCTCCATTGTCTTCTATTCTCTAGAAGAATTTGTATAGAATCTTCTCTAAATATTTGGTAGAATTTACAGAGAAACTATCTGGGATTGGAATTTTCCTTTTCAGAGGTTTTAAACTATAATTGAGCTTCTTATAAGCAGGGCTATTCAGGTTATCTATTTTTTCTTGGGTGAGTTTAGTAGTCTGTGGTTTTCAAGGAATTAAGCGATTTTATCTAAATGGTTAAATTTATGTGTATAGAGTTGTTCACCGTCTTCCCTCATTAAACTTTTAATGGCTGTGTGGTCTGTGCTGATAACCTCTCTTTCATTTCTAATAATGGTGATTTGTGTCTTTTCCATTTCTTTCAGAGCCTGGCCATAGGTTTGTCAATTTTATTGATATTTTCTAAGAACCAACTTTTGTTTTCATTGATTTCTCTATTTTTCTGTTTTTAATTTCATTGATTTCTGCCCTCATCATCATTGTCCCTTTCCTTCCACTTGTGTTGGGTAATTTTCCTCGTTTCCTTTAGTTTTTCTAAGGTTAAAGATCCATGTTGTTGATATGAGACATTTATTTTTTTTAAATACAAGCATTTAATGCTGTAAATTTCTCTCTAAGCACTGCTTTAGCTGCATCTTATAAATTTTATGTGTTGTGTTTTGTTTTTGTTCAATTATTTGTTCAAGCTATTTTTTTAAGAGACATAGGAACTGTGCAGAGGGAAGGGGGCAGAGGGAGAAGGAATCTTAAGCAGGCTCCATGCTCAGCACAGAGCCTAACATGCAGCTTGATCCCACCACCCTAGAGTCATGACTTGAGCGGTAATCAAGAGTCAGACACTCAATCGACTGGGCCACCTGGTGCCCCTGTTCAAACTATTTTTCTAATTTCTCTTGAAATTTCCTTTTGACCTACAGATTATTTAGAAGTAGTTGTTTAATTTCCAAGTGTTTGAAAGTCCCCGCCACCACTCACACACACATCTTCATTACTGATTTCTAATTGAAGTCCAAGATGTTTGGGTGTTGAGTCTCATGCCCTACAGCTGGGCATAGAAGTCGGGCTATCTTTTGAAAGTGTATCTTGATAATTACAGCAACAGCATAAGAAATGTTCACATACTGTGCTTAGATTCAATAGTTCCACTTCTTTGCTTATATCCTAAGGAAATATTCATGAATGCACACATAAATCTCTGCAATCCTCCAAATCTGAAAGAAAACCTAACTGCCAAAAAATAGATAACATAATTTAGTTAACTAAATCATGATGATCCAAACAGTGTACTATTATTTAGCCATTAAGAGTTATCCCAAGGAAGAATGTGGAATGCCATGGGAGGGAGTCGATGGTATATCAACTCTTCATTGGAGTGTAACCTCAATGAAATAACAAACTTAGTCTCTCTTGTTTATTGTTATTTCTTCAGTGCCTGGCACAGGACTCAGCACATAGCAAACACTCAAATATTTGATAAATGGTTAAGAGAAAAGCATCTTTTATCATTATTAGACCATGATTGTATTATATATTATGTATCTATAGTCTATATTATACACATCTGTATGTATTATGTCATTTTTGTCACATATATGTGTACATGATATATGTAAGTGTATATTATGTGTATGTGTATTATAATAACATATATGTATGTATGGATGTATACATGTAGGAAATCTTTTTATGTGAGTTGCATTCTTGTTCCTACATTGCCTTTAAGTGCTAAGCATTTCCCCCCTTTTCCCTGTGACCACTCCAGATCCATTTTCAATGGATACCATGACGCTCCTCCAGACTGTGGAGCAAGCCCTATTTGGTGTGTGTTTACAGTCATCATTTTTTTTAGGCTTATGAATCTATTTTAAGAGAAAGAGAGCATAAGCCTGAGCAGAGAAGGGGCAGAGAGAGAAGGGGAGAGAGAGAAGCCCAAGCAGGCTCCACACTGTCAGTGTAGAGTCTGACACAGGGCTCAAACCCACAAACCACGATATCATGATCTGAGCCAAAATCAAGAGCTGGGCATCTAACTGACTGAGCCACCAAGGTGCCCCAACAGTCTTCCTTAAAAAAATTTTTTAATAGTTTATTTTCAAATTGGATTCCATATAACACCCAGTGCTTTTCCCACAAGTGCCCCCCACCATGACTATCACCCCCTTCCCTCCCTCCCCCTCCCCCTTCAGTCCATGGTTCATTTTCAGTATTCAATAGTCTCCCTTGATCTGTGTCCCTCTCTCTCCCCAGCTCTCTTCCCCCCTTCCTCTCCCTATGGTCCTCTGTTAGGTTTCTCCTGTTAGACCTATGAGTGCAAACATACGGTATCTGTCCTTCTCCGCCTGACTTATTTTGCTTAGCATGACACCCTCAAGGTCCATCTGCTTTGCTACAAATGGCCAGATTTCATTCTTCCTCAGTGTCATGTAATACTCCATTATATGTGCATACCACATCTTCTTGATCCATTCATCGAGTGATGGACATTTGGGTTCTTTCCATGATTTGGCTATTGTAGAAAGTGCCGTTATGAACATTGGGGTACATGTGCTCCAATACATCAGCACTTCTGTATCCCTTGGGTAAATCCCTAGCAGTGCTATTGCTGGGTCATAGGGGAGTTCTATGGATAGTTTTTTGAGGAGCCTCCACACTGTTTACCAGAGCGGCTGCACCAGTTTGCATTCCCACCAACAGTGTAGGAGGGTGCCCGTCTCTCCACATCCTCGCCAGCATCTATAGTCTCTTGATTTTAGCGAACAGTCTTCATTTTTTGATCACCAATTATAATGTCCTCACAATTAGTAGGTACAAATCACCTCTTTTTCCTGAGGATAGATATGAATACTTGTGTCTTTTTCCTAAAGGCTCAAGGTGAGTTAATGACAAGGGTGGGTCTTGGGCCAAGGTAACTTGCTCCCAGCCAGTGACCCTTCCCTTCAATGCCCTATCCCTCCGTCCTATCAGAGAGAATGACTCTGAGTTGTCTGAGGGCTCCTGATTCCACCTGAGGCTGTGAGCCCCTCATTATCAGAAGTATCTAAGTTTTCAGCACCACACAAAATGCCAGAGTGGCCTTGCATTCTTGCTGGTTCTTACATTTCCCAAATACCAAAAGGGCACAGTCTGCCATAGCAACGAAAAGTCTAAGAAATGTAATTGCTTTCTTAAAAGTATTAGGCAACTGGGCCACTTGTGTTTTCTACTTTCCAGCTTTTACAAAACAACATAAAATACTGCAAAGTACACCCAGAAAATCTCAGCAGGGTTTGGTGAAAGTAAAATGAATTTGGAAGTGAACTGGTCAGGGATCTGGTTCTGTCACTGTGAGAACTCGGGCACATCGCTGAATCTCTGAGCTCACTGGCCCCACCTCTGGAATAGGGATAGGTGAGCACTGGAAGTGACATTACATGAAATGATAAGCCCCCTGTGCCTGGCAAACAGTGAAGACGCACTACTCACTAATGAGGATCCTGGCTGATGACCACGCTCTAAATTCCCTCCTAAGCTTTCCGCTTGCAACGGAAGAGCATGCCTTGCACTGAAGGGGAGCCCTACCTGACTCAAAGCTGCCTCACCTGTTTGGCTTGCTTCCCTGCCTCCGTCTCTGTGTAGGAAGATGTAAATGGGACTTTTTACCTTCTCCAGATTTGTTCTGTAGCCTTTTGTCAACTTATAATTAATCATGTGAGTTGACTCTGGATGTCAGTGGAGGACTTTTATGGGGAAGTTTCTCTGGAGCCCAGAAACCAGACCCCTGGACCCTGAAGGGGACTTTCAAGAACTGATTGTCCACGTCCATCACAGGCTCAGTGGAGAAGGGCACTGACCTTGCCTAACACCAAACCCTGTCCCTGGTGCTTCCTCCATGGGCAGCAGCATTGTCTTCTTTGTAGTGTCCAAGATGGGTTTGTTTCCAGTCTCCTGAGAGCTTCTCGTCTGTCTCTCTGCACCCAGCAGCGAGTTTAGTAACTGGTCCCTGGAGGCCAGAGTGAGTGATGACTGCATCTGAATCCTGAGCTGACAGGCGGTTTGTGCAAAGGAAAGCCGTGCTCTCTCCCACCTCCACACAGACCCGAAAACGTGCCTTCTTCAAGGCAGGTTTAGCAAACGGGCTTTGTTCTTGGGTGCAGAGCAGGCCAGCAACTTCGTGACTTAGTGTTCGAGTGGCTTTTCTGCTCCCTCTGCCTCTGAGCATCCTGAACAGAATGTTCTGCGTCCGACTGTCACTTTTCAAACGGCATGTTATTATCATGCTCCTGCTTCTTTTTAATAAAGAGAAACGAGGAGGGGTTTTGTACATGCAAAATTAACACAAATCAAAACTGCTGCTATTCTTTGATCCGTTCTGGACTCTGATCCACATCGGCCTTTTTATTTTCCCACTGAGGGTGTACCACTCAGGAAGGATTACAGAGGGAGGAAAACCGCTTACCACTTCCCATTTGATTAACACGATTTAATGCGGCAATAATGCCGTGGAAGTTCATTACTTGGGAAAGGCTCTGATGCGGCTGCCCACAGTGCCTAGGGACCCGGTCTTTTTATTTAAAATGCAATCAAGCACCTACAGTGAGAGGATGTGTGAAATCCTGCCTAAGCTGGGGAAGGTGGAATTTCCATTTAATGTAGACGGACAAAATTCGCTTCCATTTGTATAGCCTCTGACAGTTTATTCGTTCAGTCTATTAATAATTAGTGTGGCTTATTAAGTCTAAAACACTGGAATCAGAAAACAGGGAAGGACCCCACCCTCACAGTAATATGGCACCTGTCTGGGCAATCAGGGAAGATCACTCTGAGGAAGTGATATATGAGCCAAAATCAGAAGCATAAGAGTTTATTTGGAATAGGTGACCAGGGGAGGGGCAGACTCATTGAGGCTGAGAAACAGCCTATTGGATATTATGAGGTAGCAGTAGCCTGAGCTGTGAACAAAGCTATCAGATGGCCACTGAGTCTGGGCAGGTGGAAGGTAGTGGCAGAGTGGGGATGGGGTTGGAGAAGGGTCTATTAATGTACCCCAGCATCCCTGCCTCCAGCTCAGATGAAGCCTGTTGTGGAGGATGGAGGGCCAGAGAATTACTAGAAATTGGTGGCCTCTGTCTCAGAACATCCCCCACCCCTCACCCCATGGTGTTCATCACCAGTCCTGGGACAGGTAGACAATAGCTCAGAATGCCCAGGCTTGACATCCAACCCTGTGTCTTCCCAGATATGTGACATTGGCCATATCACGTGGCCCACCTGTGCCTCAGTTTCTGCCTCTGCAAAAATGGAGTCATTGTGGTCACTCTTTGCTTGCCTGTCAGCATTACTGGATAAAAAAATAAATAAAATAGGAGTCTCAAGCAACTTTAAGACATTGAAGAGAGTATCAGGCTCCTGGAAATCATTAACAAGACACAGCACAGTGTGAACTAGGTTGTTACTGACTGGGCTTGAGGAAGGAGTCATGAATTACATCGAGATTAGGAAGGTTCTGCCCAGTTTTTTGCGGTAAGATCAAGGTCTAGTGAGGAACTGGGGTATCTGAAATAATTCTGTGTTAGTTATGATCAGATACATCCTGCTGCAATGAAACAACCCTAAGTCTCTGACTTGGTGCCACAAACACTATTTCTTATTTACACAAAGACAGCTTCGGATCTGGTCAATTGTCCTGGGCATCTGTCCTGTATGCTGTGAGTCAGCGAATGGGGCTGGGGGAGACTATGGCCCATGGCCATCGGGGTGGGGGGGGTGGCATACCAGCTCTGAAGTGCTTCCTGGAAGGGACCAGTGACACCTCCATTCTCATTCTAGTGGCCAAAGCAGGTCATGTGGCCACACCCAACCTCAGGGAGGCAGAGACATGCAACAGGCCCTGATCTTGGAAGGAGAGAGCTGGAAATCCACAGTCCTCTCTGTGCCTGGTCACTTCTAGTTACAGAGCTCCAGACACAGTCCTTCCGTGGCCTTCCATCTTCCCAGGACAAAATCCAAACCCTTCACTATAACTAAGGAGCTTTATAATCTGGCCCCCACTTTGAGTACAACTCACCCCACCAGTGCACCTGCTGCAGCCGGACAAAACCCCTCTCAGGTTCCCAGGCTTGCCGCTGTCTTTCTTCTGTGACTTTCAGCCAGCCGTCCCCACTGCTGGCACACACTCCTTTCCTTTGTGAAGATCATGTCCTTTGAAAAACCAGCCGTTTCTCTCTCCATCCCCAGCCCGGGCTGGCCACGCCCCCTCTCTGTCCCAACAGCACTTGGCTGCACCGCCATCTGCCCTCCATGCCCCACCTACCAGTAGTCCTGCTTCTCCTTAACTGTGTCCCTTCTCCTCTCTGCCCCAGGCTTTACCACCTTATGACACACGATCTCATCTGTTTCTTAGAGCTGTGGTTTACTTCTTACCCTCCCACTCCATCACCTAGAAGCTGGACTCTACAAAGGCAGGGGTCTTCATCTGTTTTGTTCGCTGATGCATCCCAAATGTTCAGATTGGTGCCTGACACATATCAGGTGCCCAATAGATATTTGTGGAATGTCCAAAGAGAATGGGCCCAGTAATGCCCTAGTTCTCCCTCGTGTCTGTGATCCAGAGAAGGGAAGGAAACTTCCTTTTGGATTATTATGCTTTTATTTAGGGGACCGAAAACTCCTAAAAAATATATGGCATGTCTTGGTCAGCTTCTCTGCCTTTCAGGATGTTAATAATAAATGGGCCCAGACAGGGGAAAGATGGAGGCCCAGACAGGGGAAAGATGGAGAGCAGGGCAAGCCAGGAAGGAAAGGCCAGGAGAACTGAGACGGGCAGCCCAGTGGCTGAGAAGCTGCATCTTCAACCCCTGAGCGCCTGTGAAACGGAGAGAAGGACCCTCACTGTCCCTGCATGGCAGTGGTAGGTGCTGTTGTGAACAAGATCAATTGTTCTGATTGTGGGTTTGGACCAAAGAATTTCAGTAGAAGCTGGAGAAGAATCAGACACACGGAGCCACCTGGGTTTGACTCTTGGGGTCCCGGGGGAGGAGAGCAGACCGGGAGGCTGATGGAGGTTTCCCCCTCATTTCCTCACTGGGGTGAATTCAGCTCTCTCCTCCTGCAGACAGCATCACTTGAAGCCTTAGGAACATGCTTCTCTTTCCTCTTGCAGGCAGAAGACGTACCTGTAATTAGCTTTCGCTGTCGGGGAGAAAACACCTGCGTGAGCAAAGGGACTTGGGGGAGGAAGGCCTCCTAACTGGCTGAAAGCCTGAGCTGACTGTCAAGCCACCTGGGTCACGCTGGGTGATGGGGACTCTGCTGACAAGCCCTCAGTCTGTGGGAAGGTTTTTCTGCCGGGCTTTTAATAAAGTCTTCACTGCAGCAGCTCACACCTGGTGACCTTTAGCCTGTGCAGGGGCCCCTGGGTGTCACACACCATTTATTTACCGCCTCAAGAATTCTGGCACAGAGGCAGAGGCCTGCTACCGTTTTGTAAGCGCTGGTGGAGTACCAGGGCGACCCGACCCCCTTCTCCCCCGCGGACAATAGTTGGCCTATGTTTGGGGTTACCTCTGTTCCTCTCTCATTCTTCTGCTGCACTGATTCTATTCTTATTTCTTTAGTTTGATTTTTCACCCGTCGTGAAAGCGAGGTATGGGCTTGTGGTTTTGTCTCTGGAAGCATGTGAGCTAGTGGTAATAATGTGGTGGCTTATGTCGTGTGATGCTGACCTTTCCAATGAGTCTCCACGTCCATGTTTGATTCTGCTGCTTCCCCGCCAGGAAAGAAGGACAAGGAGGATTGTCTTTCTGTTTGCAGAGGGAGCCGTTGGGGCTCAGAGAGGAGCAGGGCCTTGCCTCCGGGTCCAGAGTGAGTTAAAGACAGGCTGAGTGAGAAGCCAGCTGGCCTGGATTTTGTTTCTCAGTGTGCTTGACAAATATTTAGTGAGTTGCTACCAGGAGCCAGGCATCTCCCCTGGGGCTGGTGAAATGCTGAGGAAAAGCTGGGGCTGTGCTCTCATGGAGCTTTGATTCTTGGGAACCCATCTGAAAATAGAGGGGAGTTTAGCTCCTGTGCAAAATGGTTGTCTTTTCTTGATTTTAAAACAAGGCTTAGAATAGAGCATTGTTACCCTGTCTCTGTTTCTTCCTTTCTCTCCCTTCTTCCCTCCTTCTCTTCCTCTTTGTCTTTACCTTCCTTTTTCTTTCCTGTTAGGATTGGGGGGAATCCACGTTGACTGCCACAGCTATCTGCTGCTTTCTTTTTAAAATTTCTTTCCTAATTTCAATAACTTTTGATACAACACACCACAGGCTTTTCCTGCACAGGAACAAAGGGTGAAAGGCTAATATGACTTTATTTGGGTTCAGATTGGATAAGAAAGACCTTTTGTTTCCTACCTCTCATCCTCAAGTTGGCACTCGTTAATTAACTTGAGTCCATGGAAAGTCATCTTTGCGGGGAGGGGGATTCCTGAGAATATGTTTTAACCAAATATGGGCAAAAAATATAAATAAGCAAGAAAAGATCTGTTAAACAAAGAAACTTCCCGAAAACTTTCAGATGAGCACGTTTGAAGGAAGGGTAATTTGCTTTTTTCTTTTGGGTGAAAGCGTATATATACGTAACGAGCCACAGCGGTCCTGAAAACGGGGCCACTTGTACAAAATCACTCACCACCCCCACCCAAATGCCCTTAGGAGGAGGGAGAGCTCCTTCCCGATTTTGCTTGCCCGGGGCACGGTACTTGGTTTTCTGCAGTCCGATCGCGGCTCAGGGTTGCCTGATTTCTCTGAGCATATGCCTCACCTGGCCACAAGGGGGCGCAGAAGAGTTGCTTTCCTCTGCCTGAAGACACCACCCTGTGAGGCCTCACACCTCTGGGCCCAGGTGTGGCTGAGGATTTGGTCTGCGGGACTTCGGGGCCCTGAAGGAGAACTGAACATCTGCCTGCTCTGGGGGCAGGGCGGTTCACCCCAAGTCTGAAAACTCTCTATGCCAGGAACAAGGCAAGCTACAGAGAGCCTGCAGAGAAGGAATGGAACCGGACAACTGGGGTGGGCTGTGCAGGCTCCGAGATTTACTTCGTGTGTGATTTTAAGTGAGCTACTTAGACTTTCTGAGCCTCAGTTTCCCAACCTATAAAACGGGGATATAATCTTATAAGGTTGTTAAGAGGAGTCAGTGAAATGAAAAATATAGTCATGGGATGAAAGTGATAGACGCTGAGCAAAGACGTGTATTGTTGATGCCTGTCCCCCACGTGCTGCCCGCATGGAATACGGCATATCTCACCGCCTCTTTTCCCTTGTGATTTTTGCAGAAAATTATGAGTAAATATATGGTAAATATATTTTAGTGTTTATTTATTTTGAAAGAGAGAAGATAAGTTGGTGAGGGGTAGGGGTACAAAGAGAGAGAGAATCCCAAGCAGGCTCCATGCTGTCAGCACAGAGCCCAATGCGGGGCTCAATCTTCTGAACCATGAGATCATGACTTCAGCGGAAATCAAGAGACCAACACTTAACTGACTGAGCCACCCAACTGCCCCTAAATATATGGTAAATCTTTCAATGAAAGCTCTCTTTGAATCTAAAATATACATATTCATACATTCATGTAACTACTGAGTGACTACCATGTGTCCGGTTCCCTGCAAGGTGCTGGACATGACGTGGAGAACAAAAAGCAGACCCAGGGTGCGCTTTTATGGAGCTTCCAATGAGCTTCCAGTCTAGACCAGCGATGTCTGGCAGAACTTTCTGTGACAAAACAAATGTTCCATATCTGTGTTGTCCAGTACAGTCGCCATGAGCTGCAAGTGGCTACTGAGTACACGAAATGTGACTAGTGACAGGAAGTGAAAGTGAAATTAAATTGTATTTAATTTCAATTGATTTAAATTTAAATAAGCTTGCATGACCTTACTCTCTTAGTGCAGGTCTTGAGAATAAATGTAATAATGTTTAGCCCAGAGCCTGGAACACAGTCAATACTCAGAAAGTGCACATTTGCTTTTCCTCCTCTCACTATGTGGCACCTAGTACCTTGTGCATAATTCCTCTGCTACTATGATAACTTCTTGGTGATGAGTGAGATCATCCTAATAGACTCTAGAAAGGCAAGCACCAGTTCAGATTACTGTATGTATGCCTCACAGGATTTTGCACACATTAGGTGCTCTTTCCGTGCCTACAAAGTTAAAGAAAGAATGTGGTATAGAGAAGGAAGCATTCTTTGATACCAGATATGAATTTAAATCTTGGCTCCCCAGCTGTAAGATGGGAGCAAGTTACTTAACGTCTCTGGGCCTCAGCTTTCTCTTCTGTTAGTTGGAGTGACCACAATTATCCATGGTATAGTCCTGAAGCTTCATGAGATCATGCAGAAAACAAATACAGCGTAGGTCATGACACAAAGTTGGTCTTCAAAGATGAGAAATCCAATTATAGTCAACCCATGATGACATATATTCTCTGGACATTCCCAGCCTGACAGATGTGCCCCTGTGGTGTGACTCTGTTGTCCCAGCCTTATTGATTGGTCCAGGATCAGGCACCTGATTCCAGATAAGCCAATCATGTTCTTTATTTGGGGTTTAAAAAAAGGAGCTCAGCCCTTTTCTGGTGGTGGGAACTGAAAGAAGTGAGGCCCAGAAGCTCTCAGCACAAAGATACTCCCAGATGGATGAAGCTGGTCTACAGCAAGAAAGAATCAAGCCAACATATACACAAAAGAACTGAAATAAAGACTGGAGAGAGAGAAAGAGAAAGCGAGAGAGCACAAGTTAGCCCTGGAGAGGTTCATGCCCTGATCCAATTGGCCCCAAGACCCAGATGAAACCCTGGGGTTCCCAGGATTACATTGGGTTACTTTTCCATCTTTCCCAAACATTCTCCTTTTGCCCAAGCATATGTAGGCTGTTTTTTCCTCACCTGCAATCACACAAATTTTAATCAAAACAGCAGGGTGGCTCAATCGGTGAAGCATCGGACTCTTAATTTTGGCTCAGGTCATGAGCCCACAGTTCAGAGATTGAGCCTAGCGTTGGGCTCTGCACTGATGGTGCAGATCCTGCTTGGGATTCTCTCTGCCCCTCCCCCTCTAGCACATATTTTCTCTCTTGAAATAAATAATTAAACCATTTAAAAATTTAAAAACATCAATCTGACACTTTTTTTTTCTTCTGCTCATCTGCATCCTATCAGAACTTTGCCTTGAACTTTGTTTTACTTTCTATTTCTGCATCTGCTGTGAGATAACTCAGAACCTGGAGTGGTTTGGGGGGGAGGGTGGAGATGCTAAATCCCTGGGAGTTAATTAGTGCAGTTGGAGTTGTTTTCTGTAATGTTTATGTGACATTGCCTCAGGACAACTCAGTAGCAAAAGAGCAAACGCAAGTGTCTCTAAAGTGGTCTTCTGAGAGGCAGCCCCATGCACGGGGCAGAGACCATGTTGAGTCAGGAGCCAGAGGACCCAGGCGCAAGTCCCTATCTAGCTGCCCACTAACGTGAATTTGCACATGTCATGACCTGGGCCTCAGTTTCCTCATTGGTAAAATGGAAATTATAACACATGTCACATCTGTCTCATGTGGGGTCTGTGTGTTCGCATGAAAGAATTCATTAATTCAACCAACTTGGGTGATGGCTACTGTGAGGCTGGCATTGTGTGGTTTTTGCAGAACCCTTTGGAAATTATATATTCTCTCATCTTTCTTATCCCCACTTCCTTGAGGAAGCACTGGGAGGCATGTCTAAAGAAGGAGGGAATTTCCTACCTGTCCGTTCTTGGGACCCTGATGGGCCAAGGAGGCAGTAGGCTTGTAGCAGATTTTCTCCTGAAACCTCACAGCACCTGGCACTGCACAGCTCAAGCCTCAGGCTCACCTTCGCATGAGATAAGCACCTTAATTGGAGGTCCACCTCCCCTTCATTCCTTTATGTCGAGCACCAGAGCCTCCTTCCTTTGATGGGGATCCAGAATCAGTAGGCTTGCTTCTATACTGTCTACAGTTTCCTGCTCCTACCACTTTCTCAACTGGCCAAAGCCAAGGTCATTGTTACCTTTGGCACTGTGGTGTATTGACCTTGCAAATGTATAGTATCTGGTGCCTTTCCTTGAGAATTTCTACCCACGACCGGCTTGCTGCAGGCACAGGTGAAGCAACCCACACTGAGAGCTGGCAGCCCCGCCGGGGTCCTGGCCCCAGCCTTGCTCTCAGACCTTGGGCAGGTCACACCTCACACTCGCTGTTCCTCAGAGTCCCCATCTACAAAACAGGAATAAAAATACCTGCCCTCCTGACCTGACAGATAGGAAATTAGATTAGAGATGTGAGACACAGCAAAGCACTATGTGACTGCAAGGTGCTAGTATTATTTTTTATATAACCTTAAAAATGTTATTACAAAAGTGATATATGCTCATTGGGGAAAACTTGGAAAATGTAGATAAGAAAATGATGAAAATAAAAATAGTCTGTAGTCTCATCACCTAGAGAGACCTGCTGTAAATAATTTAATGGATATCTTTCTAAGATCTATATCTATCTACCTGAAATGGGACAACACTCTTTGTGCTATTGTGCAATTTGATTTTTTTCACATAATAATATATAATTCCCAGAAGTATGCTTTACCAGAGATTAAACATGTGGGATTTTTGCTGCCTATCCAAAGCCAACACCAGCTAAGAATTGTTGAAGGTCATCTACCCTATCTTCCAAAGAGTAGGTATAGACACCTTGGCTTCACTCGGGAATCTGTCTCAGGAGGAAGCGCTGTGGAAGGAGACTGATGCAGTATGGCCTGAGTGGTTTGAGGGTAAAGAGGAAAACCTGCCTGTCTCAGAGGGGAGGATCCCTGTTAGGTAGGGATTGGTGGCTCTGGTTCTAAGAAATGGTGAGAAATGGGTCCAGGGATGAGTTAGGGTCCCTGGAGTTCCTGACTCTCTGGAGGTGGTGGTGGGAGAACAAATGAGTTGTACCCTTGCATGCCCAATTTCACGGGGCCCTGAGCCAAGCTTGGCATTGAAGGGGTCACACTGCTGCTGCAGCCCTCAAGAACAAGACAGCCTCTACAGGGATCTAGACTAGGGAGGGATTGCAGCCACCCACCAGCATCTTGGAAATGAGTTTTCCTCAATGTATTAGTGACTGGTCCACAGTAGCAGGGACTGATCTATCTCTAGAATTTTCTCTGTGTGGAGAGCTGGGTTGATCATCTGCTTCCCCCTGAACTATGCTAGGTCCCTAGGATTCCCAGCAAAGCTATGATTGGAAGAGGCCTTCAGAGGGAGAGACAAACTGCCTTCCTAATTATGAGAGTTAAGGACTGAGCAACTAACCACAGAGAAGTGAAAGAGATGTCAGTCACTCTTCGGGGTGGGTTGAATGGTTCACCCACTGCAGTGGGTTGAAATATTTACCTGAAGCGTGTGGACATGATCTGATTTGGAAAAAGGGTCTTTGCAGAAGTAATTAAGTGAGGATCTTGAGATGATATCATTTTAGATATAGGTTAGACCCTAATTCCATGACAGGTGTCCCTATCAGGAGACAAACAGGGATATCTGAGACATAAAAGAGAGGCCTCTCCCTCCAGCGGCCTCGACTGGCAGGATGCAACAGGAGGGCTGTGGTCCCATCATCAAGGAGCAGAATGTAGAAAGACGGATTTGGAGCTGAAAATCAGCAGATTTGGTGTCTGGCATAAGAGACTTGGCTTTGTCCACAGCCAGTCCTAATTATCGACCTGTGAACCCTTTTATGTTTCCAGTGGATCTACCTTTGTTCAAGCAGCGAGAGTCATTTTCTGTTGCTTGCAACCAATAACCCTGGAAAGTACAGATGGTAGCTTCTGTTATCCTCATATGATTCCATGAATAGAGTAGATAGTGTGTTACCCATTTTACAGGTGAGAGAATTGAGGCTTGAAGAGATTGTCTCTTACTGAAGCCTGGTCAGTGATGGTACTAGGACTAGACCAGTTCTCCAAGGCCTTTGCCTCTCAACTTTGCTTCCCACCCAACCCACTAGGCCCAGAAAACAGAAGAAGTTCTCGAAGCTCCAAGTTTGGTGATTCTTTCCACTTTGTGCAGAAAACAAAATATGTGTGGATATTCTTCACAGTCAGTATGGTGAGTCTGTTTAAGGAAAGTGTCGGTTTGCCCATTACCTTGATGGAAGAGAAGGGAGAGTAGCAATGTTAAGTTGTTGAAGAGGTGGCAATTGAAATTTGAAATAAGTGGCCTTTAAATTTCATCCCAGAATGACTTTGAGGTGAGTCCGAGAGATGGGGAATGTTGCTTTCTGTCCAAACCCTCCCCCTGTCCTTCTTTAGTAATCTCTTAAGTGTCTTGAGATGCTCTGGGAAAGTCTGCTCCCCAGGAGGGCTCTCTCCTGCAGCTTCTAGGTAAGGCAGGGGTTTTCGGTCCCTAAAATGAATCTCTTTAGGCATTCTTGAAAGTTAACCATAAAGACTCATTGTAGGGGAAAGGGCCTGCAAGAATTCTGAAATGGAATAAAATCTCTCTGAGATTTAGAAAATAAAAAATGACTGAGACACTGTTCTATTGATTTTCTTCCCCTTGTCTCACACCACTGGGTGAATAAATTATTCTTGGAGGTTTTGTACAAATTACTCAATAAAGGCACAAGCAAGATGTCTGGTAAATGTGGTCTGCTTTGATTCCAAGTTCATATGGCAGACTATAGCAGGAAATGCTAAGGCAGAAAAGACCTTGTGGACCATAGAATTCAACTCTTATTTCAAAGGCATAAGCAATGTGAGGCAGGGAGCCTGGGAAATGGACCTGGGGTCACAGAGCAAGTTGGCGGCAGACTTGAGATTAGAACTCAGAGCACTGAGTATGGAGTACAGTGTAAGTACCACACTGTCTGCCTATTTGAAGGTGGGTATGGCAGGAGCCTTGACACATCCTTCTGATGCATTTATTCTATGTGTCAGCTTGACTGGGTCATGGGTTGTCCAGACATTTGGTCAAATGTTATTCTGGGTTTTCCTGTGAGTGCGGTTCTGAATAAGATTAGCATTTGAATCAACAGACTGAGTGAAGCAGATTACCCTCTTCACCGTGGGTGGAGCTTTAGGCAAGCATCCGAAGACCTGGCTAGAGCAAGAAGGTTCAGAAAGAGGGAACTCCCCCTGCTGACGGTTGAGTCTTTTCCTGCTTTCTTTCTTTTTAATTTTTTTAAATTTTTTTATTTTTTTGAGTAAACTCCATACCATGTGTGAGGCTTGAACTCACAACCCAAAGATCAAGAGTTGCATGCTCTGTTGAATGCACCAGCCAGGCACCCCTGAAGCTTGCATTTCTCTGTGTGTGTGTGAGTCCGGATGTGTGCGCATTAGAGAGAGAGGAGAGGGAGAGGGAGACTAAACAAACTAATAAAAAAATATATAATATGTCACATAGTGATAAATCCAGAGTAAGTGAGAATACGAGGGATGAGGTGGTACTTGAGCACAGAGCTGAAGGAGGCGAGGCAGCAAGCCCCAAGGCTGTCTGGGAAGTCAGTGTGTTAAGTGGAGGGAAGAACCAGCCTGAGGTGGAGGTTTTACCTGCTTTCAGACTTGAACTGAAACACTGGTTCTTTCTTCTTGGAAATCGAGTCTGCTGAAATTTGGACTGGAATTTACATCACTGTCCCTTCTCGTTCTCAGGCCTTTAAATCATATATAAATCATATATATATGTATGACAATAAAAATAAATAAAAATATTTTTTAAATGTAACAACAACAACAAAAATTCATGAAGTGCTTATTCTGTGTTAGGCACATGTCTAAGTCCTTGAAATGTATTATTAAATTATTGCCATTCTACGAGGTAGGCATTTTTATTATTACTTCCACCCAACAGTGAAGAAAGTGAAGCACAGAGAGGCTAAGTAACTTGCCCAAGATCACACAGCTACTTATTAGAAACTATACTTTGTTTTTTTAATGTTTTATTTATTTTTAAGAGAGACAGAGACAAGAGTATGAGCAGGGGAGGGGCAGAGAGAGAGGGAGACACATAATCTGAAGCAGGCTCCAGGCTCTGGGCTGTCAGCACAGTGCCCAAAGTGGGGCTTGAACTCGTGAACAGTGAGATCATGACCTGAACTGAAGTCAGACACTTAACCGACTGAGCCACCCAGGCGCCCCTAGAAGCTATACTTTATAGCAGGGTTATCCTAAAGCAGAGGGGAAGTTCAGAGGGAGGAGAATTAAAGGATGCAGAGAATCACCAAAAGAGCAAAGTAATATAATTTGGAATTCTGTGTGGTTCCCCAGTGCCTTCATTTGGGCTAGCAGTATCTGCAATCTCAGGCCCCTCAGGCTGCCTACACCCATTCCAGGCCAGACAGAGTCTTGGTACGGCAACAGGGATACCTAGGTGCCAAGGGAGGCATCCACTAACCCAAGTTACGTCTTTGGGCTTGAGGACTCTTTGGCATCTAAAAGAGCCCTGTTCCTCTTCTGCTTCCAACATGGTGAATGTCCATAATATGGACAGAAGGACCTTTCAGGAGAAAGCTTCCCCCAGGATCTACCATAGTGTTTAGGTGGGAGCACTTAGTTCATGCCTGCTTAGACCAGAGAGACAGGCTCAGGCAGTGCCTGAGTTCTGGGTGCCCTGTAGGAGTCTCTGTGACGAATAGTTGTGACTCAGTGATGACTTGTGTCTGAAGAGACCTTGCCTCCAGATTCATTTCTCATCCTCACTCAGCAGGTCACTGTGACCCAGACTTTGCTCCAGAGTCAGAGAAGACAGGAGGAAGCAATGAAGGCACCCTCCTCCTCTTTCATGTCTCCTTTCTCTGGCAGACCTGGAGTTCTTCCAAGGGAGGCTCTGTTGGATCAAAGGTGGGGCACATCCTCCCCACCCATCCTACCTGGTGGCCTCTCTTCTTGGGTGCTTCAGATAGTCAGCTGACAAGAGTTTATCACGCACCTACTTTCTGCCCCACACTACCCTGGCTGTTAGGGAGAGCACATTCAGTCAACAGGTAGATGAGAACCTTCCTCTTACTCAAGAGCTCACACTCTCCCATGGAGATACAGCGAGAAAGCAAGGATACAGATCAGCAATATCATTTCATATCTGAGGGACATAGTGGCATGGGGCGGGGGTGTCAGGGAAGATATCTCTGGAAAGCTGATGTGTGGGTTGAAGACTGAATGCTGAGTAGCCTCATGAAGATCAGAGGAGGTATCCCAGGCAGAAGCAACAGCAAGTCAAGGGCCTGTGCCTGGAAGGAACTGTCTAGAAATGAGCTTGGAGAGTTTGAGCAATAGCAAGGAGGCTGAAGGAGCTGGCAGGGACCAGGGGGAAGAGTGGAGACTACAGAAGTTAGCGGGAGCCAGATCACACAGGTGTAGAGAGGGAAGGGCACCAGCCTTTCTGTCTCCTCCAAAGTCCTTGGGGACAAAATGCCCAGTACCAGTTCTCTAGAGAAACTTGCTCCATTGCTGGCTTCAGGGAGCTGAATGAGGTATGCCCTGGAACATTCTCTGGGGACAGAGCGATGAGGTGGTTAGGAATGGAGAATCTTAGAGTCAGGTGGCCAAATCTCCATGGTTAAAATCTAAGGACATAATCTTAAGTATGCTAAGTAACTTGAGTCCCATTTTTTCTCATCTGTAAGAAGGGAATAATAGTATGCCCACTGTTTAAGGGTGTTGAGAAAGTTAGATGCAGTAGTGAAATTCTAGAAATACCTAGCATGGAGTAATGCTTCATAAATATTACCCAGCAATGGTTATTGGTTATGTTGAATGGAATATGTGAACTACTAAGAGGAATTCTTGAGGGAGGTAAGTTCTTGATTTCTGTAGTCCTTTTGGATTGACAGTAGTCGTAAAAACAGCATCTTACTGCGCCTTTGGCTCTGTGCTTGCCAGTATTATAAAATCCTCAGGACTGTAGGAGTAAGAACTATTCTGATCCCATTTTTCTAATCAAGACAGTGCTATCTAGAGAAGTTATTTGACTTTCTGATAGTCCCACAGCTGACACGTGACAGAACCAAAACTGAGATATAGGTGTGTCTGACTCTGGAGCCCAAGATCATTGCCGCGTTGCTAAGTGGTCTCTGTAAAAATTCTCTCCTCCCTCCTTTGAGTTCCCCAGTTCTACCTACATGGCACACCCTTCCACTCAAGCCTGGAGATGCCACTCAGACCTTTGTCTTTCTTGCTTCTCTCTTTAAGGATATGTGGCTAAGCCCACTATTTCTGTAGGACCCAAAAATTTGTCAAGGCCATGTATATCCAGCATCTTACTTAACCATCACTGTAACCCCCCATCGCTCACCTGGATGCATCAGCCAAGGCTCTGAGGGGCTAAGACATGGCTGATCCAACAGCACTAGCCTCACATGCCCTTACTTCTGTCTAGCCTTCTGACAGGACAGCCGGCTGATTCTTAGGGCTGGGGCCGGAGCAGACACTCCCAAAATCATTGTTGGATTTGATTAAATTGAATTGGGATAAGGATGGAAGACCTGGAAGCAGAGGAATATAAAATACCTGGACTCTTAGTTCCAGAATCGTCCTTAAGTGCAGGCTTCAGTTCCTCAGCCGATGGCCTTGATGTCATGGCCAAGACTGGGTTGAGCCAGGCCTCGGGGAAAACCCAGCCAGGAACCGCAGTGCGGGAGTCAATGCCACAGACACAAGCCATTACAGCATCTCTTGCATGCCCGCCAAGCTTCCTTCCCTCCCCCGCCAACACCTCCACCCCAACCCTCACCTCAAGTGCCAGCAGGAGCTCTCACTCTTCTCCTGGCCCCCACCCTGCTGCCATCTGCCAGGCCGTGCGCTGGCCTAGCTGTGCCCGGGAGTGGGCACCATGCCATGGCAGCACACAGACCTCCATGCCGGGTGGCCGGGAGAGCATGTGTGAGCTCTGCGTGTGCCGCGGAGCTGCAGCACGGCCGGGCTCCTCGGGCAGGAAGGGCGGCCATGTGGTGTGATTGGCAGGTGGGGTGGGAATAGAGGCCTGGGAGGGGGTGCAGGCAGGATGCACACTTCTGCAGCTGCCTGAGAAGACCCCCAACCAGTTGGGCTTGGAAGGGTGGGGGGTGGGGGGGCGGACTAGCTGGACAATAACAAGGCAGCTTCTTGTGTTGATGCTGAGTCAGCTCTGGATGCACATGGACAGGTTCGGAGCCCTTTCCCTCTCAGAAAAAACCTTGCCTTAGTGACAAAACCTTGCTTAAGTAACCATTTATTGAGCACTTACTACATGCCAGGCACTGTGCGAAGTGCTCTCTTAGATGGTACCAAGATAGATGGCACCAAGTTCTCGCCACAATCCCATGAGGAAGCAGTCATCATCATCCTCATTCTTGGGTAGAGGAAATAGAGCTCAGGGAGTGAACGTGGTTCCCTGAAGTCACTCCGGGGGAAAGTATCAACCCCAGGTCTGTTCTACTCCAGATGCCGGGTTGTGTGTCCAGTAGTGCTGTGTCCAGCCCTCTACCCTTCCACATTCTGGAGGCTCCTGCTGGTTCTCTGTGACCTGTGTTTTCTTAACTGGCATTTATGGGGCACTTACTGTTTGCTTAAATGTGCTGGATATTGGGGAGGTAGTGAATAACACTGACAGACTTCCAGTCACATAGTGTTTCACCAGGAGAGTCCAATGAGCTGCGGACTGAGAGAACTCCTGGACCAGGGTCCCAAACCTGACTGACGATCAGAACCACCAGAAGATTTTAAAAAATATGTTCCAGACCCACCCAGGCTTCCTGAATCTGAGTCTCTAGGAGAGGGTGCTGACATCTGGACTGTTCAGAGTTTTCTGAGTAATTCTGGTGGGATGGACAGTTCATGGCGCTCAAACTGAGGAAGAATTGGTTCTTGGAGGTTGATGTGATCAAGGAAGGGTTCCTGGAAGAGAAGCTCGTGTGTGTGTGTCTTTGTGTCTATGTGTGTGAGTGTGTGTGCGTATGTGCACATGTGTGTGTGTGTGTGTGTGAGAGAGAGAGAGAGAGAGAGAAAGAGAGAGAGAGAGAGAGAAAGAGAGAGACTGTTGGCCGTGTCTCATTCAGAGGTTGGGGCGAGGACAACAGGAGTGCGGACCCAGGAGCGGCCCTGGGCAATGTGTTTGGACAGGGCCAGGCCGCTTCTGTCAGAGTGCGAAGACAAAAGGGAAACCTTTGGGGACAAAACCAAAAGGCACTGTCGTCACCACAAAAGCCTTGGATGCCAGCCCAAGGAGCTCCATTTATTCCAACAAGAAGCATTTATTGAGCATCTATTGTATGCTGGGCAGTTTCACACATGGGTGTTCGGCAGCAAATAAGCAGACGGGAGGTGGCATTTTAGTCATAGATGAAGGAGTGAGGAGACATTGCTGGACACGGGGCACAGTGTATTCCGGAGAGGAGGAGCGGAAGTGGAGACGGGGAGGAGGAAAAACTCGGCAGACACAGGGGGATATCAGTGGGGGCTCCGCTGAGCCAAGCTTTGCTGGGCTTATTGGCGGAGTATCTCCCAGGCCCGTGTGGGCAGGGCGCGTGTGCTAGAGGTCCACGGGGGGCCAGGCAGGGCTGGGCGCCTGGAGCCTCACAGCCCAGGTGGAGCTGTTTACTTTGAAGTTAAAAAAAAACAAACAAAACCCTTTGTGCTTCCCCAACTTCAGGATAGGTCAGATTGCAGACAGTGGAGGCAGTGACGCTGACCCAGGAGGCTCAGGATGCGGAAAGGGCTCCCCTCTGCTCCTGAGACTTTAAATGATCTTCCCTCTCCCTTTCCCTATCTTCTGCTCAAGCTCCCACATTTCTCTTCATCTTTCTGATATTTACTTTAGAAATCAGCCTTGCCACATCTCTCCTGGAAAAGCCCACTCCGCCTGTGTAGCAGAGCCTCACAAACATTGCCGAGCTCCCGGGAGGGGCGCATGTGGCCCGGCCACCGGCAGCTGGGGGTGGGGGGTGTCCCGGGCCCTCGGCCACTTTTGCCAACTGTGAAGCCTGCAGTTCCAGCAAAGACATTGCTCTGATGGGGACTTTGTTCTGCAGGCAAATGTGAGTGATTTGTCACCTTCACACTCACAATTTACCGTACAATAGGCCCAATGCTGCAGCATTAAGAAACTTAATGTTTTTAAGCAAAAGTTAATTGATTGAAATTAGGCAGATGGCAACAGCTGTGGAATGGCAAAAAAAAAAGTTCTTATTTAACTGACGAAGCTCCAGTTAAACTAGGGGTGGCTGGCAAACCACGTAGTGCAGAATGGCAGTTGTACAGCACTTGCGTGCGTGTGTGTGTGTGTGTGTGTGTGTGTGCGCGCACGCGCGCGTGTGACAAGAGGTGGGACTCCAGACGCCCCACCCTCAGAACCTCGCCGTTCATCTGCCCAAGCGTGGAGGCATTCCCTCTGTCCTATCTTCAACCCAGGGATGTGAAGAAAAGCCTCTTTTGGCAGATTTTTTAAATTAGAAAACATTTAATTCTCTTTTCCACCAGAGCAGCGAGGTCAGTGAGAAGGGTCCAAGGGAGCCAAGACCCACATTGTTACTGAGAGCATCAAACGCCAGAAACGGCTCCCCTTCCCCGCAACTTGAGAGTTGACATTTTGACCAAATCTCCCTCTCACCCTATTTTGATGTCACCACCCAAGAGCTAAGGCAGGTGTTAGCAAAGCCCGATGCACGTAGGCTGCACTTCAATTGTGATATGGGAACGACTCACTCACCGACGTGTAGGAAGCCACGCGGGGTTTGTGCCCGGAGCTCCTGCAGAACGCAGCCTGGCCCCATCTCGGCAGAAGAAAGAGACTAATTAGAGCCCGTAGCTAATAATGGCCAATGCTGAGCATTTCAGCATGATTTCATACATTCCCTCCTTTTGTCCCTACATATAAAAAGAAATCACAAAAGGTATTTACATAGTGAATCCCTTTTCAAATATTTTCCTTGAATCAAACCAAGGCCAGTACCACAGACACTGAATTAGTCACGTTAGCTTCCTTATAAACCCCACCTTTCACTATCTAATTTTCTGGATTCCTTCTTTTTTCCAGCCAGTCCCTCCCTCTCTCTTACAACTCTTATGCTCCAGGCACACCCTGGCTGTCTTGCTGCTCTTAACGTGTCAAGGATTTGAGCCTGTCTTTGAGTGGATCCTTTTTTGTTTTATTTTTGGTTTTCTTAAATGGTTTTATTTATTTTTGAGAGAGAGAGAGAGAGCGCGCGTGAGCAGGGAGGGTCAGAGAGAGAAGGAGTCACAGGATCTGAAGACAGCCTCCAGGCTCTGAGCTAGCAGTCAGCACAGAGCCTGACATGGGGCTCGAACCCACAAACCATGAGATCATGACCTGAGCTGAAGTTGAACACTTAACTAACTGAGCCACCCAGACACCCCTTGTGGATCCTTTTTTGATACAGACTGTGGAATATTTTATTTTATTGGATCATTCTGACTTCAGCCCAAATTTCACCTCCTCATCGAGCCTTCCACCTGATCTAAAGCAGAACTTCCTTCCTCATGATTGCCTCACAGTATTAGGACTAATAATCTTCCTAGTGCTGGCCACTACCTAAAATTTTCATGTTTCTATTGATTCTGTGTCTATCGTTACTTTAAAAATGGGAGTCTAAAAGTTATGGCCCATTGCCCATAGGTTAAATTCAGCCAATAGTCTATTTTTTGGTTTGGCCTAGGAGAGAAGAATTTTTTTTAGCATATTTTTAAATGTTTGGGATAAAAAAGAAAAGTAATATTGCATGGTGTGAAAATTATATGAAATTCAAATTTCAGTGCTCAAAATGGAAGATTTTTACTGAGATATAATGGATATGTAACATTCAATTAGTTTCAGTTGTGTAGCATAATGATTTGGTATCTGTACATATTGTGAAATGATGACCACAGTAAGTCTAGTTAACGTCCTCAAGATTAAAGGTTTTTTTTATATAGTTTATTGTCAAATTGGTTTCCATACAACACCCAGTGCTCTTCCCCACAAGTGCCCTCCTCCATCACCACCACCTCTTTTCCCCCCGCCCCCTTTCCCTTCAACCCTCAGTTCATTTTCAGCATTC
>NC_043715.1:33213817-33244128 GCF_006229205.1 Suricata suricatta | reverse complement strand
ATTTAGGCTCACATGTTTTGGCTATTGTTGACAGTGCTGCTCTGAACATTGGAGTACATGTGCTCCTATGCATCAGCACTTCTGTATCCCTTGGGTAAATCCCTAGCAGTGCTATTGCTGGGTCATAAGGGAGTTCTATGGATAGTTTTTTGAGGAACCTCCACACTGTTTTCCAGAGTGGCTGCACCAGTTTACATTCCCATCAACAGTGTAGGAGGGTGCCCATCTCCCCACACCCTCCCCAGCATCTATAGTCTCTTGATTTGTTCATTTTAGCCTCTCTGACTGGCGTGAGGTGGTATCTCAGTGTGGTTTTGATTTGTGTTTCCCTGATGATGAGTGATGTTGAGCATCATTTCATGTGCCTGTTGGCCATCTGGATGTCCTCTTTGGAGAAGTGTCTGTTTATATCTTCTGCCCATTTCTTCACTGGGTTATTTGTTTTGTGGGTGTGGAGTTTGGTGAATTCCTTGTATCAAGATTAAAGTTTTATGCAGTGTGGAGGCTCCTCAAAAAATTAACAGTAGACTCCCCTATGACCCAGCAATAGCACTGTTAGGAATTTACCCAAGGGATACAGTAATGCTGATGCCTAGAGGCACATGTACCCCAATGTTCATAGCAGCACTTTCAACAATAGCTAAATCATGGAAAGAACCTAAATGTCCATCAACTGATGAATGGATCAAGAAGATGTGATTTATTTATGCAATGGAATACTACATGGCAATGAGAAGGAATGAAATCTGGCCATTTGTAGCAACATGGATGGAACACAATGGTGTTATGCTAAGTGAAATAAGTCAGGCAGAGAAGGACAGATACCATGTTTTCACTCATAAGTGGAACAGGAGAAACTTAACAGAAGACCATGGGGGAGGGGAAGGGGAAAAATAGTTAAGGAGAGGGAGGGAGGCAAACCATAAGAGACTTAAATACTGAGAACAAACTGAGGGCTGATGGGGGGGGGGAGAGAGGAAGAGGTGATAGGCATGGAGGAGGGCACTTATTTGGATGAGCACTGGGTGTTATATGGAAACCAACTTGACAGTAAACTATAAGAGAAAAAAAGATTTAAGTTTTACGAATTCACAGCCATGCCCATTTATTTCTGTATGGTCTGTGACTGCTTTCACACTATAATGGCAGAGCTGAGTGGTTGTGACAGGAACTGTATGGACCATAAGCCTAATACATTTACTGTCTGACCCTTTGTAAAACAAGTTTGCTGAGCCCAGATCCAGAACAGGAGATACAAAAAAAGCAGAGCTCTTGTCTACTTTACTCTGTGCTCTTGCCAAAGTCCTTGCTCCATAGTATTTATTGAGTGACCTTGTTTTTTCCCTAGCTGACTCTTGGCTTATTCTTCAAGATTCAGCTGAGTCCCTCCCTCCCCAGGAGCTCTCTCTGAGCATTCCCCTACTAAAGCTGGGATAAGTCTTTCTCCTTGTGCTCCCCAGTTGCATGAGCTTCTCTGGCATAACACTTGGTAATAACAACACCTGACATTTGTTGAGCCTTTGACAAGGGTCAGAACACCATTTACTGGCTTTGCTTGTATTTCCTTTGTCCTCACACATCCCAATGAAGTGGCTACTATTATGATGCCCATTTTATAGATGAGGGAGCTGAGGCACAGAGAGGACCTGCCCAAGGTTACACAGCATGTTGGTGACAAACAGGAATGTGCGGTTGGGCAGCGTGCCTCGTGTACTTTTGTTCCCTTTTTGTTTCCCAACTCAGATGTGAGCTCCTTGGATGTGAAACTGCCTTCATTTCTGTCCCATATCCTGATCGAGAAGAATTAGAAATTATGGCTCAGTGAATCCATTTCTGCTGCACTAGAGACTCTTTGGCCTAGTCTACCATGAACATCTCCATTCTTCCTCTTCCGTTCATGAATACTTTATTCATTAAAACATGTCCTCCCCCCGAATATAGTCCAGGCCAATGCCAACATCCTCACTGGACACACAGAGAAACCAAGGCTCCGAGGAATTAAGGGAATTACCTAAGACCAGCTTGTGGCTGAGGCAGGATTAGAACACAGGAGTCGTGCCTGGAAGTTTCACCAGATCCAACTCTTTAATCTGTGGTTGGGGAAACCATCCTATTGGCAGGCAGATCAAGGGCACCCCCTTGGTCTTGCCTTGTGAGGTTCTTTGTTATCAAGAATTAAAACATGTCCAACCTCCCCCGCCTGCCTCCCCCAGGCAACCTGCCGGTGAGGCCCTTGACTGATTTTACCTGACAGGTACTATCCAGGCACATGTTGCAATCAAATGCTAGGCTGCTCCCGCCCCCCTGCCCCGTTCCAACTCCTCCCTCCCTCTTCCCCCACACACACTCCTGCCTCCAAGGGCACAGACTTCCTGACCAGCCAGCCATGCTCTAAAGCACAAACAGGGTAGGAAATGAAAACCCCGGGAAGAGCAGATGATGCGAGCAGGAGGTGGAGGTACCTCCACTCAGTGTGATCTGCTCGGCTCCCCAGGCTGGCAAGAAAAACTTAAACATTATTTACTCAACCATGTGAGGGTTGAAACCAATATCTGCTGGCCATCTGTTCAGCCGAGTGACCCCTCGGAACTTCTTGGCCCCCCCTGTGACGTAAGCATTATTTCTTCTCCACCATCTTGCTGCTTCCTGGCTGGCATGGGAAGGGGTGGGAAGGCTCCGTGGTGTGCAGAGACAGTACTGCAGAGCTCATTCCAGACATGCAGCCAGGGAGGATACAGTTAAACCTCCTGCAATTGGTGTTCAGGGCTGCTTTGCCTTAGAGGCTTCTTTCGTATTTTGTGAGGTTCAGCGGGAGCCCCACATCCTGCCTCATCCACCGCCAGTGGCCATAGTTCTGACTCCAAATAAAGGTGTATCCTTGGGCAAGTCCTACCCTAGCTTGGGTCTCGGTTTCCCTATTGAGTACACCAAGGCATGGATCGGCTCCTCTTCAAGGTTTGTTTCAGCAATAATGTCTCCCCAATCCCTCCTTCTTATGTTATATACCCCATTTCTGACTCAGGATCCTTATACCAGATATTGCCAGTTCTCTTCCTCCAAGGAGGCTCTGTTCCCTCTGCACCTGGAAGGAAGGCTCCCCGCCATGATGCCTTCCTGTTACCTGGCAACCATCATCACCATGCAGGGCTCTATGATCCTGCTAGGCCCCATGTTTCAACAGGCGTGCGCGCACACACACACACACACACACACACACACACACACAGGGTCTGGTGAGGGAAGAGACCTTGAGGCACAAAGGAGAGCTGTGTCTACTGGGCAGGAATCAGGATGCACAGGAAACAAGTTCCAGTGCAAAGAACAGTGGGCTGAGAATAAGAAGAGTTGAGTTCCAGTCCCCTATCCTGATGCCAGATTGCTGTGTGCCCTTGCAGGGATTTTTCCTACTCTGGGCCAGTTTCCCCATTTCTGTAGTGGGGCTATGTGATTTCCTACCAGCTCCCCAACTAAGTTGTTTTGCACAATAAAAGGTCTGGGTCTTGGCATCTGCAGCCATGGTCCTGTCCTGTTTGTCTGCATGCAGAGAGGGTCTAAGGCAGTGGCTGAGGCCAACTAGATACCAGGCCCGTGACCTCCAACAAACAGTGTGCTGGAGATAGCTTGGCTCCTGAGGCCGGACAGTGTGCACCTCTTCCCAATTCCACATTCGGTGTTGCAAGTTGGAAATTGGTCACAGTAGGAGTGTTCACTCCATGGCAAATGTCAGACTCCACAGATTAGGGATTTTTTTTTTTTTTGAGAGCCATTGTTACCCAATTATCAGCACAACAACTATCACCAACCCTTTCAGACAGCAGACAGTAAGATTTCTTGGAAATGGCATAACTTCTCATGGGTTTCCTCCATGGTATCCACACCCTTGTACCCTACAGAGGGCATTCCACTGCCTACTTTCCTGCCAGGTGGGCTTCCAGGAATGCAGATCCAGAATGAGGAGAGACGAAGAGGAAGGGACTCTTGCTTTTAGAGATGCCTGTTTGCGGCAGCTGGGAACGAATTACACAAAGACTAGAGTATTTGTGTGTTATTTGGAAAGACACGTTAATATCAGGGCGCTAAAATATGTAACTAGCATAAACATGTGCCACATCCTAATTACTGGCTTGCGTTATCAAGTCATTTACTGTTTATGACATTTTACGGCTGTTCAACTATGTCAGAAAACACTTAGCAGAACCTCCCACCACGGATGATGAAACACATTGCCTGGTCTCAGGTTTCGGGGGCCCAGGGGGCAGAGGCACAACAAAGACTTCCTGTTCCAGGTGCCGGGGGCTGTGGAGGAAGACACCCATTGTCGGAGGTTTTCTTTGTGTGAACAACATATGTTCCCACTTCCTGGCATTTTCTCTGTGGTTCTCTCATCCCACTTCTCACGGAGGCAGATTTATACGCAGGCTAATGAGAGCTGACATTTCTGAGGCTGGTTGCTACACTTGCTGCACAGACTGAACGTAGTGCAGGTGTCAACCAATCACAACGCCAGCTTCCCTGAACCCTTCTTTAAAGCAGCGTAACCATCACGACCGGAGAAGCTGCCGGCTCAGTGAAGCATGGTGACTTTGGGATTACCCAGCCCAGGTCCTAGCCCTGAGATCTGTCCATTCCTAGGGCTCCCGACCAGCTCCAAAGGAAGGAAATTTCTTGTCAGAAAAGAAGGGTTTGAATTTGATGGACGCTTGATTCTCTTTAAAGAGTGAATTTAAACCAGAGATCTCCTACAGGAGGCATACACACCAGTTTTGTTTGGCCCTTGAAGTGTTAAAAAACTGATTTTCCCTGCCAATTAAAAAAATTGGGACATTTCATGCAAAAGTTCAGATTTGTGGCTTCTCTAGAAAAATACAAAAATGTGGCAATTTTTGTCTGATATTAGGTGGAAATCATCAGTTGGGGGTGTAGTGGCATTGTATAGGGAGTGACCACAAGTATGACTTCTGGCTTCCGATGGCCTGGATTCAAATCCAAGCTTCATGGCTTAATTGCTGTGTGACTTTGGGCAGGTTACTTGACTTCTCTGTGCTTCAACTACTTCATCTACAAAAAAGGTGGACAGTTCCTGAGGCATCCAGTTATAAGCACACAGAATAGTACCTTGTGCTTATTAAGTGCTATGTAAGCTTTGTTTATTATGACTAATGGCTGCTGCCTTTGGGTGGGGTGCCTGCTTCTCTTGTGTTAGACTCTGGAACTTTCCTGTGTCAAGACAGGAGACATGACCCTGGTTCTGACGAAGCTACCAGTAGTGGCAACATTGCGGGTGAGCAGGTGCAGTGGCATCCTTATGTACGGCCAGAGCAGCGAGGAGGAGGGGAAGGAGCATTCTAACAGTGTTCCTCGCATTTTTACCATCAGCTGTTTACATCCGTCAAGGTCCAACGTATTCTCCAAATGATAGGTTCACAGAGTGAATAATTCTGCATTGGAGATTATTAAAGATTGGGTGTCGCTAGCCGGAAGAAGCAAACACAGAGGTGAATGGAAACAATTTCCATTAAAATGGAGTTGAGAGACAAAAGGCACACAGAGAACTATTTTGAGCCCAAGGCAGGTGACACAGGATTCAAAATTTAATGAGCCTTAAATGCCATTGGATGAATATAGCCAGAGACGTACAGTTACATCAGAAAAGGCCCACACAGTTGCACGCTTTCCCATAATACTCAATTTTTTAACAGCTCCTTAGAACTAACAAGCTAAAACTCAGTCAAATGAGGGAGTCATAACTGTTTGCAGCTAAGTGATCTTTCAGCTGAAAAGGGAGAGGGAGCCGGGCCGACCTGGTTGCTGGTGTGTCGCCCTGCGCCTGGGGACACGGGCCTCCACACGTAGCCAAATGTCCGTGCCCTGCAGACGGACCGTCGGCAGGGGTCCCCTGCCTCTCGCCTCCTCTCCTCCACACTATCATCGTGACGCCACCTTCAGCTTCGCAGCGGGGTGGGTTCTGTTGGTCGCCTGCGACAGTTGTGTTCCCTGCAGGGTGCCGCCGAGTGGCTGGGCTCAGGGAAAGGGCTTGTATTCGTCTCATGCATAAACAGGGAGAACCAAATTCATTTCACAGCTGAGGTTGTTAGCCTCTGACAAGACCAGGGAGTTGGGGAAAAATGAAGCCCCATCTTGCCCCTGAAACACATCCTCATTTGGAAGCAAAAGCTCCCACAGCAGCAGATTCGTGAGGGCCTTTCTGGCCTCCCTTGCAGGTTCCCTGGCAGCTCTCCACGTGTGCTGTAGCCTTGTCACACAGACAGGGAGGTCAGGTTCTCCAGGGTCAGTCACAGAGGGAGTGATGGAGACCTGGGGACAGGCAAGAAGCCTCTCTTGCTCCTCCACGCCAGCCACCCCCAAGCCTCCTGTCCACGCCCCCTCTCAGCCATCACACATCCCCCATCAATGCTGCACTGCTTTGCTGTGACAGTCCTTGTCCCCCAAACCTTTGGCCATTTTTGTGGCTGGTTTTTGCCACATCCCTGTGTCAGTAGTACTTAGTACAACATCCCTGTGTCAGTAGTACTTAGTACAACATCCCTGTGTCAGTAGTACTTAGTACAACATCCCTGTGTCAGTAGTACTTAGTACAACATCTCTGTGTCAGTAGTACTTAGTACATTAAAACACCTGTTTTAGCCTAAGGGTAAACACCAGTATCTGAAATCACAGATCTGACCTGCTGGCTTTATTTTTCTCTACTATGCATTAAAATGAATACATAACCATCAACACGGAAAGTGTTTCTCTGTGTACCACCTAACATCTTCCTGTGAGGTCCAGCAATGAAGGTATCATACTTCTGGAACACTGCTCTAGAGGCAGTGGGAAGAACTTGTTACCTCAGAAACATCTGGAGGGGTCATGGCACAGGTTTGTGGCTGAGGAGGATTTGAATTCAGAGCCAGAGCATTAAAGGAGCGGCCCCTCTGGGTGTGGTTTGGAGATGTGTTTTTCTCCCCCCAAAAGATTTGACTGGTCCTGCAAGATAAAGATATCAGCATTTTGGGCTTAGAAATCCAATCAGGAAACTGAAGCATAAGGAAGAATGGGGAAAAGATAGGCTGGGAGACAGACCACCAATTTCCATTTAGGACGGAGGGAGGGATGTTTTCCAAAGTAACTCCCAGGAACTGGCCAAAAGAAAAAAGAAAGTTCATGTTGCCCTTTGGGGCCATTCTCCCTCAACCACATGACCATAGGAGAAAGAGTCTTAAGGCTTGCATTAATTTGCTTCCAGAGATTAGGGGAGCCTGGGTGTCTCAGTCAGTCAAACGTCGGATTCTTGGTTTCGGCCAAGGTCATGATCTCCCGATTGATTGAGTTTGAGCCCTGCGTTGGTCTCTGCACTGACAATGTGGAACCTGCTTTGGATTTCTCTCTCCCTTTCTCTCTCTGTCCGTCCCTGGCTCACTCTCTCTCCCTGTCTGTCAATAAATAAATAAATAAATAAATAAATAAATAAATAAATAAACAAATAAATAAATAAATAAACAAACATTTTTTTTAAAGTACCACAGACTAGTTGACTTAAATGAGTTCTGGAGGCTGGTAGTCTATGAGATGAACGTGTCAGCAGGGCTGGTTTCTCGGGCCTCTGTCCTTGGCTTCTTGGTGCTATCTGTCTTCATATGGTCTTCTCTTTGGACATGTTTGCATTCAGACTTCCTCTTTTTTTTTTTTTTTTGAGAGAGAGAGAGAGTGTGTGTGTGTATGTGTTAATGGGTGAGGGGCAGAGAGAGAGGGAGAGAGAGAGAATCCCAAACAGGCCCTGGGCTGCCAGGGCAGAGCCTAATGTGGAACTTGAACTCACAAACCATGAGATCATGACCTGAGCAGAAATCAAGAGTCTGTGCTCCACTGACTGAGTCACCCAGCACCCTCAGACTTCCTCTTCTTATAAGGACACCAGTCATATTGGATGAGGGCCCAACCCATGATCTCATTGAATCTTAATTACTTCTTATATCCAAATAAGGTCACATTCTGAGATACCGGAGATTAGGGCTCTGACATACAAATTTTGTGGGGACACAATGCAGCCCACGACAAGGGCTTTGGAATCAAGGAACTGGAGTGTTGAAATGTTGTGTTAGAGCCTCATTTGGCTACCTCAAGGGATGGGATTATTGCATGGCCACTTGAGCCTGAGGAGAACAGGAATCTCTTGGTATCCTGAAGGCTGTTGTCAGCCCTTTGGGCCAACAAGCCTGCAGAGACCTGGTGTTCCAGGCTCTTCCCCCACAAGAGACACTCTGGCCCATTTTCCTTATTTTTCACTGCTTTGAACTCAGTGTCTCTCGTCTTTGTGGCTCCTTTTGTCTCTCTAGTCAGCTAGGCCCCTCCTTATTTCCTGATTCGCATTCCACACTGGACAGTCTGGTCATCCTGATGACCCTGCCACAGTTTGTTTTTCCCCTCAACTCTAGCCACCCCGTACTTCCCTGGTCCCCTGATGAATGAGTCAGCGTCCCATCCCAGACATAGTCATGGTGGACACAGACTCGCTTCCTTGTGAAGATGACAATGGCTGGCCAATAG
Organism: Suricata suricatta; assembly: GCF_006229205.1. NCBI lineage: Eukaryota > Metazoa > Chordata > Mammalia > Carnivora > Herpestidae > Suricata > Suricata suricatta. The sequence continues at coordinate 33,235,581 of NC_043715.1, read as the reverse complement.
CACTACTGATAGAGACATATTTGTTAATCAAGGTTTTCCTTCCTTGATATTTCCTGTTATCTCATAACCCTCACTACTGGGGCAGGAAGACATGGACCATCCAGTCTTTAGGACAGGGGTGTCACATCAGAATCAGTGAGCAAGGGAGTCAGATTCATAACCAAGGCTCAGGCTTGAAACAGACTTAGAAAAGTATGTGATAACTTCAGGCAGGTTTTGCTGCCCCAGAAGATATAAGCATTCTCTAGTTTAGGAGAGAGAGAAATGTATATATATATATACACACACATATACACACACACACTTACATATACATTCTCTGACTTCCTATTCCACTTTTAAGGATCAGTGTGATTACAATGGGCCCACCTGCATAATCCAGAATAATTATATCTACATACACACATACATATAAGTATAATATACATACATATGTATGTATATATATATGGAGAGTGAGAGAGAAAGAGAGAGAGGACTGGATGGGAATAAAGGAGGGTAGTAGCCGGTGTCTTCCTAAGCAAAGCTTTCCCACCCCAGGAGATCTGAGACCAGAGGGGACTCCACCTCTGTTCTTGGGACCTCTTACTCAGAATGCTCCAGTACCCAGTATGGTGAAGGAGAAGTAGAGGTGAAAGCCACAGGGCATGCTTAGGCAGAAGGGCATGCACAGCCTCCCAGATTTTCTTGGGGTTTCAGAGTGAGATTGGAGAACACCCATTCCTACCCCCTCCCCAGTCCTCTCCCTCTCCCTCACCACCTTTGGCCACTTTGAGAGGAACACACAAGTAGCTAACAGCAGAAGCCAGGCTGGGAGAGGCCCTAAGGTCAGAAGTGAAGGATGACACAGCCACAGCTGAGAATCAGTCGATACAGTGCACTTCTTTAGAGGACACAAGCAGGGATAAATGACAACCAAGAACCAGATACCGCACTCCAATCACTTGGCACCCATTGGCCCTACTCCTAGCACTTAGCAACAATCCTGGGGAAAAGGGAGATCTCGAAATGACTGAGTATAACTTCCACTATCTAGTTAACTGGGGATAAATAATGCTGATGAAGTTCAGTGTATCGGTTTCCTATTGCTGCTGTAACAAATACCACAAACTCGGTGCTTAAAACAACACAAATTCTTACGCTTCTGAGGACATCTGATGCTACTTCTCCCTGGGCTAAAACTAAGGTATCTACAGGGCTGCATTTCTTTGGAGACTCTAGGGGGAAATCTGGGTTGGTTTTTTTTGTTTTTTGTTTTTTGTTTTTTTAGTTTCTGCATGCCTCCTCAAACCTTTGGCTTGAGGCCTCTTCCTCTATCTTCAAAGCCAGAAAAGATGGGTCAGGTCTTTCAGACCTTGTATCACCCTGATTTTTCATAGTCACATTTCCTTCTCTGACTCCCTATTCCACTTTTAAAGGCCTGTGTGACTATAATGGGCCCACCTGCATAATCCAGAGCAATCTTACAGTCAGCTTATAAGGAAGTTTAATTCCTTGTACAAATGTAAGTCCCCTTTGCCATGTAGTTCATGTAGTCATAGCTTCTAGGGATGAGAATGTAAATATCTTTTAGGGGCCATTGTTCTGTTGTCCATATTCAGTGAATAGGTTGGTAAATATATATTTCCTGCCCATCTGAGTTGGTGGCCTGAGATTGTGGTCATGACACTGGTGTATCGAATACAAAAAGAGACCGTGGTTTTGAGGTTGAAGATGGGGAAGTATCATGAGTTTTCATCGTTGTGTGAATTTGTTCTAAGAAACATGGTCAGACCAACAACTGGGCCCAATCTTAGGAAGAGAGACTTGAACTCAAGGGACCATGAAACCATAGAATGTTAAAGCTGTAAACAACTGGGGGTTGGGATGTCTCTCACATGGAACAGGAACACGCTCCATATTACTGCACCTCTATTTTCACCTCCACCATCTGGTCTATCATTTCTCTCCTCCACCAGCCTCTCTAGTCCCCTGTCTGCTTGTGTTTCCCAATGGCCTGACAGTGGCCAGAGAGATCTCCTAAAGAGGCCAATCAGATTGCAGCCCTCCCATGCTCAAGGCCCTCCAAGGACTCTGCTTTCCTTGTAGGATGCAATCAAGACTCCAGACTCTGTTCATGATCCATACAGCCCTATCATGTGATGCCACCTGTCCTCTGACCTCATCTCCCACATCTCTTACCCACTCTTCCCCTCTTCTGTGTTCTAGCAAACTTGCTCCCTCTCTGTTCTTTGTCCACATTAGGCCAGTCCTCTCCCCAGATTTTGGGGCATGCTAGTCACTTTAACTGGAAATGTTCTTTGCTAGATCCTTCTGTGGTTCACTCTCTCACTTCATTCAGGTCCCTTTTTTAGACAGGCCTTCCCCAGGTACCCTCTGCCTCTCTTTGGTGTCCTTTATCACAGGTACCACTAGCTGTGAACCTATAACATCTTCTGTCTTCTCTCTAGAATATAAGCTTCATGCGAGCTAGGATGCTGACAGCCTTCTTTATTGCTGTATCCCCTGCATCTAGCACATTCCCTGGCACATAAAAGGTTCTCAATAAATATTTTTTAAATGATTGAATGTGTGAATGCCCAGTGGGCCCCAGGCACCACTCTGAGAAGCCACCTTTACCAGGGATTAGTGCACTGTGTGATTAATAAATTGAACCTCTATTTCACTCAGAATTAGAAAAATCATGGGACCCATTTGTATTAATAGAACACACAAATTCCAGGCACAATAAGGACTTCCCACAATAGGTACGAGGAGACACTTGACTTCCTTGAGGTTGGGGGAAACTAATCACATGTCAGGACTATGATAGGTACCCAGAAGGAAACAAAGCTAAATATAACACAGCATCTTCCTTCAAGGAAATTATAGACTGGGAAGGCAAGATAGACACATGCACACATTTTCTGTTTTCTTGACACAAGCAGAATGACATGAAACAAAATATGAATAAATCTCAGAAGGAACAAATGAACTTTGGCACCTTTGCTATTTCTGAAATAGTGGTCTGTGTCCTCTGTCGGTTGATTTCAATGGAAGGACGTTAATTATATTGCTTAATTACACCAGAGCACACCAGGATTTTTTTTTTAACATTAATTCCCCCCTGGGTTCCTGATATTTGCCTTACATTATTGCCAAGCACTGGAGAGGAGCAACAAACACAAGAAGGCTCTTAATATTTGGAATTCTCAGCCCTGCTGTGAGTTATTTGCTTTTCCATTTGGAACTGGAGGATGCAAACCCTTCATCTGTCCCCTTGACCTGTGAGCTGAGCTTCAGGAATAAGGCAGGCTGGAATACTGTGGTGAGGCATCCAGAGAACATTCTTAGCTTTGCAAGACACTGGGAGCTTTCTCATTTGACCCTCTCAGCCATCACCAGGGAGGTCATGGCTCTTCTGTTTTACAAATGAGGAAACCAAGGCATAGATTGGAGAAGTGCTTTATTGGCCTATAGTTTTTATTTTTATTTGCCTATAGACAGTCAGAGCAAAGGTGGTACTAGAATCCACATCTGCAAACTTCAAGCCAAACCTGTTTGCAACTAATCATGAACTTTTTACCAGGATATTTACACCTATGCTGAATCACGTAACAACACACTGCAAGCATATCCTTAACAAATATTATTTTTTGTTATTGACAGCTTTAGGTTAGCATATGTGTTTAATTAACATTTCTAACTAAAACCATAATGTGTAAAAATAAAATATTTTCCAGAACTTACATTTCTTCATATCATATCAACTGATGCCAACTTGGGCATGCTAAGTAAATCATTTTAATTTTTCTGGTGAGATCTTCTGATAAAATTTTATAAAATGGAACCAATGGAAACAAGTTGAAAGCTCCTAGCCAGCTCTCTACCAAGGCTTGGAACAAGAAGGAGGAGTTGTGCTAAGAAATTGCTTTTCAAAGCTGTGATGGACAAGTACATTCCTTAGGGCAACATGTATGTTCTCATATGAAATTCACTTGGAGGAGACAAGCGATTGGATGGTATGGAATGTAACAGAGGACTTTGTTGCCACATGGTAAAGAAGGGCGGGAGCCTATAAAGAGACAGCTGTAAAGTAGATGAGATTTTGAGTGAGAATTTCTTTGATTTGTTTTTCTATTTCCACATGGCCCGAAAGAGGATTAGGAGCAAGTTAGACACTCACTTATTCATGAACATGCATGGCAGATTGCTCTCACCTGCCATGAGATTTCTCAAAACCTTAGTTATTATACAATTTTTGCCATATCCTTGAGCTGCTTCTCCTATTGTTCACCTATTTTTCCTTTAATTGATTCATTCTAATTAAAAAAATTTATATATAAAGTAACTTTCCCATCACTATCACAAAGAGAAGACCAGTATAAATGATATGTATATGTGTACATATTAAAATAACTACTAAGAATAAAGTAAGTAACTATTAAGAAATGTTTGTGGGACTCCACTAACCATCTCCTTTGCTGCTGATGGCCTATGTCCCATGCTTTAGAATGTACGGGACTGCACTCTACCAGAACATCTTCACAAATAATTGTTAGAACTTTGAAAATTTGTGATAACTTGGTAATGGTAGTCTTAAAGTCATAGCTGATTGGTAGACAATTAACTGAAATTGAGCTGTGATAAATGAGGTAAGCTTAAAAAGAAAACGAAAAGCAGTAATGAAACGAAAGATATATCTTCCTTTTGTGTATCTCCCTTCCTCTCATCCCTGAGTGTGCAAATGTACTGGGATCTTCCAAAATCCCCAAGACATCACAGGCCCTTTAAATCTCAGGCACTGGAGGATTCCTCTGGAGAAGTCTACCATCCTGGCCCTTGTGGTCCCTCCAAGCTGGTTCTCTATTGCTGCTTTTCCAAGTGTAGGATGCAGAACTCTCTTTCTACGGAGGTTGGGATGGGATTTCCTGCCTTCTCTTTCCTGCTATCCTCAAAGACACTTCTGTTACTTGGTTCTTTCAATGCTAGAACTTGGTGGCCCATCAAACTCAGAACTGGAAACATTAGCAACCAAACTTTTAAAAATCATGTGTGTGAAGGAGCATATTCCTCTATGTGTCAGGGCAGATTGGGCATGATCTGCCTGGAGGTGAAGGTCAGCCACATTCTGTCCTTCTACTGCAGCAGGAAGGAAAACCAAGGAGCTCACTCTGCACCATACAATAAGCTGCATGTTGTGTACTGCTAATCAAAACACGATTTGATTGTCATGGAGGCATCCTATGTGCCAAGCACATCATCTCACTTCATCTACACACCAGCCATGAGGTGGGCCCTGCCATGAGCCCCAGTCTACCACAAATGAGGACACAGAAGCTCAGAGAAGCTGAGCAAGGATCCCACAATTACCTAGTGAGGGGAAAAATCAGGATTCTGACCTAACACTACTTTGTTCAAGTGCCCTGAGTCTCACAGGGTGAATTTTGGATCAGAAGACACATTGTATGATTTCATTGGCATGAAATGTCCAGAATGGATACTTCCAGAGAGAAAAAAAGTACGTTAGTGGTTTTCAGGAGCTGAGGGTACAAAGTAATGGAGTGAATTCTTAATGGATATGGAGGTTCTTTTTAAGGTGTTGAAAATGTTCTGGAATTAGTGGTGATGGTTACAAAAGGCATCAGAAACAACTGCATTGTACACTTGAAAATGGTTAAATTGCAAATACTTAAGTCTTGTGAATTTTATCTCAATAAAAAATTTTAAGGGGCGCCTAGGTTTTTTAAAAAATTCTTTCAACAGTGTTTTATAGTTTTCAGGTTATAAGACTTATATTTCCTTCATTAAATTTATTTCTAAATATTTTTATTTTGGGGTGCCTGGGTGGCTCAGTCAGTTAAGTGGCTGACTTTGGCTCAGGTCATGATCTCACAGTTTGTGGGTTCGAGCCCTGCGTCAGGCTCTGTGCTGACAGCCCAGAACCTGGAACCTGCTTCCACTTCTGTGTCTCCCTCTCTCTCTGCCCCTCCCCTGCTCATGTTCTGTCTTCATCTCTCTCTCAAAAACTGAATAAACATTTTTTAAAAACCAAAAAAACCCTAAATATTTTTATTTTTTATGATATTGTAAATAGAACTGTTTTCTTAATTTCATTCTAGGATTGTTTATTGTTTATGAAATTGAAATACAACTGATTTTTACATATTGATCTTGTATCCTACAGCTTTCTTGAACTCATTTATTAGCTCAAATAACTTTTTCTGTGCATTCTTTCGGATTATCTATGTATGAGATCATGTCATCTGCAAGTAGTAACAATTGTACATCTTCCTTTCCAATTTGGATGCCTCTTACTTATTTTTCTTGTCTGACTGCCCTGGCTGGAACTTTCAGCACAATTTCAATAGCTATGATAAGAGAAGACATCCTTATCTTGTTCCTGATCTTAGGAGGGAGGCTTTGCAGTCTTTATCCATTACATATGATGGCAGCTATGAGTTTTTCATAGATGTCTTCTATTAACTCAGGAAAGTTCTCTTCATTTCTAGTTTCTTGAGTGTTTTCATTGCTGAGTGTTGGATGTTGTCAAATGCCTTTTCTGTATCAACTGAAATGCTCACATGGGTTTTTTCCCTCTAGTTCTATTAGAGGAATGTAGTACATTGATTGATTTTCTTACGTTAAACTTCCTTTGTATTCCTTGGATAAATCTTGGTCATGGTGAATAATCCTTTTTATATGCTGTTAGATTCAGCTTGATAATATATTTTTTAAGTTTATTTATTTATTTTGAGAGGGGGAGGGGCAGAGAGAGAAGGAGAAAAAGATCCCAAGTAGGCTCTGAATTGTCAGCATGGAGTGAGATGCAGGGCTTGATTTTACAACTGTGAGATTATGATCTCAGCCGAAATCAAGAGTCGGACACATAACCAACTGAGCCACCCAGGTGCCCCAGTTTGCTATTCTGTTTAGGATTTTGCATCTATATCCATAAGGGATATTGGTCTGTAGTTTTATTGTGATGTCGTTATCTGGCTTTGGTATTAGAGTAAAGCTGGCCTCAGAATGTGTTAGGCAGTGTTTCTTTCTCTTCCATTTTTTTTGAAAGAAGTTAAGAAGAATTGATACTGATTTTTCTTTTTTTTTAATTTTTTTAATGTTTTATTTATGTTTGATACAGAGAGAGACAAAGCATGAGAGGGGGAGGGGCAGGGAGAGAAGGAGACACAGAACCAGAAGCAGGCTCCAGGCTCTGAGCTAGCTGTCAGCACAGAGCCTGACGCGGGGCTCGAACCCATGACTGTGAGATCATGACCTGAGCCGAAGTCGGAGGCTTAACCCACTGAGCCACCCAGGCGCCCCCAATACTGATTTTTCTTTAGCCATTTGGTCTTGGGGTTTTGTTGTTGTTGTTGTTGGAAGTTTTATTATTATTATTATTATTATTATTATTACTCACTCAATCTCTTTACTTATTATAGATCTATACAAATGTTCTTTTTTTGTTGATCCATTTTGGTGATTTGTATGTATTTAGAAATTTGTTCATTTCAGTAAGTTGCCTAATTCCTTGGCATATAATTGTTCATAGTATACTCTTCTAATCCTTTCTTATTTCTGTAGGGCAGTAGTAATGTCCTTGTTTTCCTTCCTTATTCTAGTAATTTGAATTTTATTTTTTTTCCCTTGGTCAGTCCAGCTAAAATTATGCCTTTGTGTTCATCTTTTTAAAGAAAAGTTTTTGAATTTGTTCATTTTCTATATTGTTTTTCTTTTAAAAAAATTTTTTTAATGTTTATTTATTTTGAGACAAAGAGACAGAGTGTGAACAAGAGAGGGACAGAGAGAGAGGGAAACACAGAATCTGAAACAGGCTCCAGGCTCTGAGCTGTCAGCACAGAGCCTGATGTGGGGCTTGAACCCATGAACCACGAGATCATAACCTGAGCCGAAATAGGTAGTTTAACTGATTGAGCCACCCAGGCGCCCCTATTTTTCCTTTTTTAAAAGTTTATTTATTTTGAGAGAGAAACAAAGTATGTGAGCAGGAGAGGGGCAGAGAGAGAAGGAGATGGAGAGAACCCCACGCAGGCTCCACACCGCCAGCCCAGAGCCTGTTGCGGGGCTCCAACCCACAAACCGTGAGATCACGACCTGAGCCAAAGTAAAGAGTCAGACGTCAAACCGACTGAGCCCCCCAGGTGCCCCTCTATATTGTTTTTCTATATTCTATTTTATTTACCACTTCTCTAATCTTGATTATTTCCTTCATTATACTTGCTGTGGGTTTAATTTGTTCTGATTTTCCCCTTTCTTAAGGTTGAAGGTTAAGATATTAATTTCAGATTTCTTTTTGATTGTGGGCATTTACATCTATAAACTTCCCTCTTGCGCTGCTTTTGCTGCATCCCATAGGTTCTGAGACATTGTATTTTCACTTTTTTCAACTCAAAGTATTTCCTAATTTGCCTTGTGACTTCTAATGACTTGGATTCACTGGACATCTAAGAATGTATTGGTTAATTTCAACATATTTTGAATTTTCCAGATTACTTTCTGTTTTGATTTTCAGCTTAATCCTATTGTAGTTAGAGAAGATATTTTGTACAATTTCAGTCTTTTAAAATTTACTGAGACTTGCTTTGTGACCTAACATCTTGTCTACCCTGGAGAATGTTCCATTTGTATATGAGAAGAATGTATATTTTATTACTATTGGGTATACTGTTCTACAGATGTCTGTTAGGTCTCGCTGTTGCATAGAGTTGTTCAAGCCTGCTATTTTCTTGCTGATCACCTGTCTACTTGTTCTGTTCATCATCAAAAGTAGACTATCAATGTCTCTGACTATTACAGTTGAACTGTCTCTTTCTCCCTTTAGTTCTGTTCCTTTTTCCTCCATGTGTTTTAGGTATCTGTTGTCTTATAGACAGTTTACAATGTATAATTTTTTTGACCCATTCTGCCAGTGTCTATATTTTGATTGGAGTAGGTTCGATGTCTGGACTTCATAGGGGCTATTTCCATGAATTTTTTTTTTTTTAGGGACACTTGTCTCTTTTTTCTTTATAAGCCTGTAATTTGGGCTTGGTAACTGGACATAATGTGGAAACTCCGGAAATAAGATGATCCCACCTCCCATGGATTTGTTGCTGCTTGTTGTGGTGGTAGTTTGTTTAGTGACTCTTCTGAACTAATTTTGTAAAGTCTGTATTCGTTATCATGTGTGGCCACTGAAGTCTCTGTTCCATTACCTTGGTCAGAGATTTTGTGAAATGCCTGGCATAAAGAAGTCTAGTCTTGGAAGATGGACTGTGTGTATATTGTGACATGCCTTCAACAATCAGCCAGCAAGTTTACAACTATGACTTAGCCTTCACTTCTTTGTGCAGAATCTCAAGGTCAGGCAGAGGTGAGAGGTTAGGGCTTCCTTAGTTCTTTCCTGAGCTCATCCCTGTGAATGCTCATGGCTTTCTAGATTCCTGGGAATAAGTTGGAGCCTTTTAAAGCCTTTATTTCCCCAAAGCATCTCATTCCCTTGCCTTTCCTCCCAAGCTTTATGATTAATCTATTGTTTGCCCCAAACGTTAGTCATTGCCTCAGGCAGCAGCAGCTAAAACATTTGCCTGTAAGTGTTTTTGACAAATGCTCCCACGTAGCTGCTTCAGAGCTGGGTGAATACTGAGTTTGGTAAAGTAATGGCAAGCCTTTTAAGCTGGTCTTCCAGGGAAACACCAGACTGCTCAAAACTAATAATTACAACTCTTGAGGTTTGTTCTGCTTCTCTGCAGCTAGTATTGGGAATATGAGATATTATTTTCAAGGCTACCGTGGAGCTGGGGAACAGGGAATGGACCAGGGCCATTTAAAATATGTTTTATGGAAATTCAGCCACTATTCTTGATTAAGTTTTCTCCTAGTTGCTGTTTGCTGTCAGAAGTAGTTTCTGACCATTTTTGCCAGTATTTTTTTCATTGCTTTTATGAAGTGGTGGGTTTTGTAATCCCTTACTCCATTATTTTTGCTGACATCACTCCAGTACAGAGACTTTTTAAAACACTCTATTTAATAGTTGCATAATATTTATTATGATTTCCTTAACCACTGTTACATTGATGGACATTGATCAATTGTTTTCATTACACCATATATAGTGGTGTAACACGTTATTCATCTTTGTACCCATCCATGATGATTTTCTTAGGCTAGATTCCTCAAGTGAACTGTAGGTGGAAAGATACAAACTTTCAGAGCTCCTGATATATGTTGTGAAGACCATTTCTGAATGATGACATTTACACTTCCATTAGCATATTTGAAAGTATTGCCTCAACACAGTCTTCTCCCTTGTGAGTATTGTCACCTAAGACATTTGTTAATCAGGCAGACAAAAAACAGTATTTCATTGTTTTGTCTTTCATATCTCTGATTATCAGCAAGGCCAAAATATTTACAGTGTTTATTTGGTGTCACCATTTCTTCTCTGAGTTTCTCCTCAATATTCTTTGTTATAAGATGTCTACCTTTTTAATTATTTATGAGCTACTTACATAGTAAGAATATGAATCCTTAATGGCAATAATTACACATGTTTAAAAATACAGAGCTCGAAAAACCCTTCTAATTTCACATACTCAACAAGTTCCCTTTGGTAGCTCTGGGTCACTGTATTAGTCCTGTTACAGCTGTAACAAATTGCCACAAACTTAGTGGCTTAAAACAACACAAATTTATTTTCTTTTAGTTACGGGGTCAAAAGACCTACAGTCCAGACAGCAGGGCTGGTTTCTCTGGAGGCCCTGAAGGGAGAATCTGTGTCCTTGTCATATTTGGATTCTAAGGGCTGCCTGTATTTGGTTTGTGGATCCTTTTTCCATATTCAAAGCACATGACTCCAATCTCTCCTCCCGTCACCACATCACTTTCTCTGATTCTGATTTACCCCACATCCCTTTTATAATGATCATTCTGACTGTGTCAAAGCACTCAGATAATCCAAGATGATTTCCCTATCCCAAGATTCCTAACTTAATCACCTCTGCAAAGTCTCTTTTGCCATATGTATTTGTCAGAACTCTCCTGAAACACAGAATCAATGAATAGGTAGATAAATGGATAGATAGGTCATTTATTTTGAAGAATTAGTTTATATGATAGTAAGAGCTGGCAAGTCCAAAATCTGCAGATCAGGCTGTCAGGTTATAGACCCAGGGAAGAGTTAATGTTGCAGTCTTGAGCCTAAAGAGAGTCTAGAAGAGAGTTCTTTCCTCTTTGAGGGATCCCAGTCTTTCCCTGAAAGCCTGCAACTGATTAGATGAAGCCTAACCATATAATGTAGGGTAATCCCCTTGATTCAAAGACTACCGGTATAAATGTTAATCATATCAAAAATTATCACCACCAGCAACAAATTACCTTCACTGCAACATCTAGGTGGGTGTTTGACCTTCCAAGGATCAAGATATGGACATACTGGAGCCTACCATAGACAGCCAGGGCTATTTCTTTGACTAAAAGACAATGTTCTCTCTTGAGAAAAGGTAGATGCAAACTAACTAACCCAAACACTTCACAATGCTCCCCTTTCCGTCAGAATTTTATAGAAACAGAAGAGAATCTTCCCATGATTCTTTTTGCCTTCATTATGTGCAGTTTTGAGGAGAACTTCATATCATATTATCCTCAGTAATAAAAAGATCTGCTTCTCTGATTAAAAGCATTTTTTCCATACTTTTGGAGAAGAAAATCTCTCTCTCTCTCTCTCTCTCTCTCTCTCTCTCTCTCTCTCTCTCTCTCTCAAATTGCTATGCTTGGCAGGAAATATTTTATCAGCTCAGGCTCTTAATTGGATAAGAACATGGCCATTGTGATGCTTTTCTGTTGCAGACAAGAGACCTTTAGGTTTTGGGGACTAAAGATACATTTAAGTAGGAATCTGTTCCCTTTTGGTCACTCACAATATTTGAAAATGAGTGTGAAATAGGAGAAATAGGATTCCCAGAGAATTGTTCCAAGTGCCTAGAACTTCAGTTCTGAGCTCCTTGCTCTCTCCAAAGACAAAAGAAACCAAGATTCAAGGAAGAGTCTGCTGGAGAAAAAAATATTTCTTCTGTCAAAAACTAAAATAGCATTCATTGCTATTATCTGAATGATTAATTCTGCTCATACTCCTTGCTTTCATAAATCTTTTGCTTCTTTACCAGAAGAATTTTCATGGCAATGGAAATATTTATTCTTTTCAGTACAGCATTTCCTTGAGCCTTATGCTACAGGAGACTTGATTAGAGACACAGCTGAGGATTTGGTCTGGCCTCTGATCCCCTAGTAACATGGTCTAAGGCGCCCTTAGTTTTGGGTGGCATGTAGCATTCCCATGTGGCATCATGTGTGGAATAATCATAATAACAACTGGGGTCCCTTGAAGACTTAACTGTGCCATGCTATCAGTTCAATTTTTTATAGACAATGTCTTAACTCTTCCTGAAAATACCCCTCCCACGTTGAGCCCATTTGTTCCCATTTGACAGATGAGGAAACTGAGTAGAATTATTGAAGGACTCATTTAAGTAGGGTCCCCCATCACTGGAATTCAAGACTGTATGACAACAGAGCCATGTGAAGCCCTGTTATGTATTTAATTGTGTCCTCCCTCCCACCACACACACACACACACACACACACACACACACACAATCGATGTTAACGTCCTAATTCTTAGTACCTCAGAATGTGACTTTATTTGGAGATATAATCTTAACAGATACAATTAGTTAGGATGGAGTTGTAATGAATAGGATGAGCTTCTAATGTAATATGACTGATGTCCTTATACAGGGGAGGAATTTGGACTCAGAGATGGATATTCACAGAGGGAAGATGATGTGAAGAGACACAGGGAGAAGAAGCCATCTACAAGCCAAAGAGACAGGCAGAAGCAGACACTTCTTTCATGGAACTTGGAAGGGGCCAACCTTTCCCATACCTTGACCTCAGACTTCCAGCCTACAGAACTGTGAGACAATGCACTTCTGTCGTTACAGCCGCCCAGTCTATAGTCGTTGTTATGGAAGCACCTGAATGCTAGTATAGGCCCCTACAAATATGACTTTAAATACCCTACTAATCAGTGCCTCCAGTGAGTGGAAGGCTTGGTTGGCTTCTGGCCTCCAAATGCCGCTCACCATTAAAAGAGCAAAAGAGTGTGGAAACACGCTGCCTCATTTCCACGCTGGTGCCATCCAGGTCTGTGCACAGCTCTGTTGCTCCTTCCTCTTATTTCTGTTTAATCCTGGATGCTCAGAGCCGAGTCACACAACCAGCAAGTAGCAGGGTTCCCTGACTGGTCTGCAGCATCCTCTCACTTGGGTAGAGCAAGTACTCTCCCCAATGGCATGAAAAGCACATTCTGCCTCCCTAACCTGTGGTGATTCTGAAATCCTACCAAGAATAAGAGTCACATGGGGAGTCCTGAGAGGGAGACACATTAGGTTCTGAATCCTTGGCATGGGTTGTTGCATCGGATTAATTGGTTCAGCAGGTGGGAACAAAGCCTCAGGGAAAAGGGAACTAGTATGTGTAAATTTTGAGGGGCTGGGGAGAGAGAGAGTGGTAGGAACTGCTAACGTGGAGTGTAGACCCTTACCTTGCAGAGGGTCATTGGTTGAAGGTGAGGAAACATGAGTGAGGGGAGCCAAAGAGCACCAAGACACAATCACCTACTTTGCATCTCGCCAGAGCAGGTCCTGGCATGGGGTTAATTGCTCACTTTCCCGATGCTGTACCTGGAAACCTTCCCAGACTGCACATCTGTCAGGGCTGGGCAGCGCCCCCTCTGGAGGAGAAATCCGAGGGAGGGCAGGGAGGTGGACAAGTGAACTCTTCCTCTCACATCTCTGCTGCCACGACAGACACCTGGCTGCCCCCCTCCTCCAGAGCCATCTGGCCCAGGACCATCTGCTGGGGCAGTGGGGTGTTCTGAAATAGCTCTGCACCCCCTTGTCAGTTTGGATGTTTAACTCTCCACTTGGCTCAGCTAATAGGCTCCCAAAGACCCAGGGCTTCCCCATCGAGGCAGGAAGAGCTGGCTGGCATGTCCCAGGATGAAGGATTTAGGAAAAGAACAAGCTCCTGCAAGCTGTGCCTGCTCCATTTTCTGCAGCGAATTGGGTGTTTTCAGGCATATGTTATCTCACTGAACTCCCCAGCAGCCCAGCGAGGAAAATGTCATTATTCAAATGCCGCCCATTTCATGAGTGAGAAAACCACAGCCCTGAAGGTCACTATGACTTGGTACTTCAAGAAAAGTCTGAAGTGAGCGTGCCTGGTTCGCCTCCCCTTGCCTCAGCAAAGGGTTGAAGGGTTTCTGTAGCAGGAAAAGGATGCCCTCGAACGCTTGCCTCAAGTTTCCTCCCACTGAGAGCAAACCACCACTGAGGCTGGCCTGGGGGGCGGGCTCAATGAATGAAAACCCCGCCCACCGGAGATAGCCGGGTGGCCGGAGCCTCTGCAGCCCGGGAGTGTGGCTGATGTGATGGGAAGCTGGCTTTCTTTCCTCCAAACCAAGCTGCTCGCCAGTGCCTCTCAGCCATGGCGGCCGTTACAATAACCCGGAACGCTTTGCCAAGCCTGGCCCAGATTTCAGGGCTTTTGGTTTCCTTGGTTTAGGGTAGGGTCTGTCCACTGGAATTTTTTAAATCTCCCCAGGGCTGACAACCATTGTACTAAAGGAGGGGAAAGGATGAGAGAAGCATTCATGTCCTCAGTTAGGGGCACTGGTCCTACCTCACCCACCACTTACCCATCCAAGTGATGAGTCAACCAGTTATGTTCAGTGATTTTTTACATCTGGCTTAACTTCTTGGTTTGGATGTCGCCAGGCCTATGGGGAGGGGTGACTCCTGGGGCAGGAGGGGAACACAGGATACAAGAGGGTAGGGGTGATTGAAATTAGATTGGGCGAGCGGTACGACATTTGAGAGGTAACATTAATGGCAGCCTGCTGGGGGGAGAGAAGAAGGCCTCTTGATTTGCCGCTGGCACAGAGAGCAGATGTGGTGCCGCCGATGGCTTCTGTGCCAGGAGCAGCTACTGGTAACTGGGTGAGTTATGGGCCCAGGCTGCCCCTGCCCTAGCCTGGTCCAGCCCCACCACGGAGCCAGTTCTGGAGGAGGATGCAAGCTCCTAAGGGCCTCAGGGTGAGGTGGGAATCATGGTGAGCACAAGGAGCTGACCTCCCGACTCTCAAGATGAGAGCTTGAAGGATGCTTGGAGAGAACTCCATGCATGGAGGCTGCAGGAACAGTGAATGAGCAGAGAGGAGGGAGAAGCAGTTCCTGTGGTCAGTGTTAATTTAGTAATAACTGCTTAGCATTTTGTGAGCATTTCCTGTGTGTCAGGCATTGTGCTGAGGGAAGAATAAGTATTACCTCATTTATTCTTTACACTCTGTGAGGTACCTAATATCACTACCCTTATTTTACAGATGAGGAAACTGAGGCTTGGTGAGGGGTTAAGTGGCAGAACTGCGACTGAAACTCAGGATGGCCAGCCTTCCAGAACCAGGCTCTCGGTCCCCACGGTAGCTGCCTGCCATGGTCAGAGGCTTGCACAGTGGACAGTCGGCTGGGGGCTCAAATCCTGGCTCTGACTCTTCCTGGTTGAACCCTATGGTCTTCAGGAAGAATTTGGAAATGGTAAGCAATGCTTAGTCTAAGGGGATGAAGCTGTTGGTTTTATGGCTCCCGAGCCATTCCATCCCTAAGCAGGGCTGAGTGTTGTCTTTTAGTTCACTCTGTCCCCAGGGGTAACCAGAGACAATGTGATGAGCAGAGGAGAATGGGGGTGGGGAGTCTGCTGCTACAGTGGAAAAACCGCGGGAGGGAGGGCGGCAGCGTGGACCCAGGTGTGTGAGAACGCCCGCCTGGGAGCCCAAGGAGGACACGGTGCTTGCATTTCTTTGTGCCCCTAAATCAGGCCCTTGCCCCGAGGGGGTCTAGGCCTGTGCTTGTTTGCTGGAAGCACATTCCGGCTTCCCAGGGAGGAGCTGTCATGGTCCAAGAATGAGCCGATCTGGGGGTGCAATAGTGTGCAGTTTTGTAATCTGAAAATAGATCTGTTTCCCCAGCCCTTTTATTCCATCCACAATGGAATCACCAGGCCACTCTTTCTTTCTCTTTCCAACAACAATGATACCATCAATATCCTCCTGGGCTCATCTTTATTTGGAGG
This sequence comes from Suricata suricatta, assembly GCF_006229205.1. Classification (NCBI taxonomy): domain Eukaryota; kingdom Metazoa; phylum Chordata; class Mammalia; order Carnivora; family Herpestidae; genus Suricata; species Suricata suricatta. The sequence continues at coordinate 33,219,411 of NC_043715.1, read as the reverse complement.
CTGGGAGGTATGAATTTTATCATTGCAGATAATCCTGCTGGCTACAAAATATTCTAAACAAAGTGAACCACTCCAATTGCCCACGAAGGCAGGTTTTCTTGAATCGAATGGGCTTTTATTTGCTGAGCCCTCCTCCTGCCCAAGCCCTTAGCCCTTCTTCACGAGACCACATAGCCTTTGCCAATGGAGGAAGCCTTTCTGGAAAGTCGTGAAACTTGATTTCAGCCCAGGAATGAGCCCTGTGTGGGAAAACTGGTGGTTTTGAACTGCTCTTCCAGGGCACATTCTCAATATCTGAGTGCAGCAGTTTGCTGAAAGTAATATCACTTGCTCTGAATTGAGTTATAGAGTGTGAGACTCAGAAGGACCAAAGAGATCACCCAGTAACTAAATTCTACTCTAACCTTGCATTTTACAGGTGCAAAAACCAGGGGCCAAAGTAAAGCAGTGACTTACCTGAAGTCGCAAAACTAGCAGGTGGCAGAAAAAGGATGTGAAGCCATGCTCTTTCCTCCCCAGCCCTAGCGTCTCCCACAGTGTGTGTGGCATGTGTGGTACGGACAGTGCCCAAAGTGGTTTTGGATGGCCCACGGCATCAAATGGTATTAAATCATATAGATTCCTCTGGACAGATAAATGATTCCCTTTCAACTCTATTTTACTTTTGCTCTGGATATGGTAGGATGAAAGGCTTAGTTTGGTGCTAGCACGACTTTGATAGCTCTGTAACAGGATTTTTCTCCCTTTGTAACAAATGCAGAGCAGACCTCCTGTGGAGGGGAGGTAACAATGTCTGGTTTGCATTTAATAACACTGTTTTGTTTTCAATGTGTTTATTTTAAATGTTACCACCTAATATTACTCATTTTCCACTTAGAGCTTTTTAATGGCTGTTTTTAAATACCTGTATTTTTCATAAATTAAAAAAAAACTTCAAGTTTTTAAAAGTGAGTTTATTTAAAGCGTTAAGTAAGTAACACCATAGGTGCTCTATCAAGTAACAATATGAATGGCTGAAACTTGCAAACTCCTGCTTTTGCAAACTGCTTGCTATACTTCTTATATATGACTTCAGGGCTGAACTAAGTCTGTTGGAGAGAATTTCCAGAAAAAGATGCTTGAACTTGAACTCATTTCTCTTGCTTGCATAAGTCTCATCCTTCCTTTTTTAAAAAATTTTTTAATGTTTTTTATTTATTTTTGAGAGACAGAGAGAGACAGCGCGAGCAGAGGAGGGTCAGAGAGAGAGGGAGATACAGAATCCGAAGCAGGCTCCAGGCTCTGAGCTACCTGTCAGCACAGAACCCCATGCGGGGCTTGAACCAACAATCGTGAGATCATGACCTGAGCAGAAGCCAAACACTTAACCGACTGAGCCACCTAGGTGCTCCAAGTCTCATCCTTCTTGAAGTATTCTATCAGACATTTATTTCTTTTTTATCTCTGACAGTTTGCTTGACCAAAGCAGCATGTTGCCCACATGGATGTATGTGTAGGGAGGTTTGTTGAGTACTGTGCCGTCCTGAGGGTCCTAGCTCAGCCCCTTCCTGGCTGTACCCCTGCAGAGAAGCCTTTGCCTGTCTGCAGCTGACTGGCTTTAACTGCGCATGAAAAGGCTCAGGCTGAATGAATCTAGTGTGTCCTTTTAAATCTCTCTCTCTCTCTCTTTCTTTTTCAACTGTGAAGTTGTATATTATAATGGGGGTTCCAGAGCCAGTCTGGAAGGATTCAAATCCTCTTTCTATCCTACTTTAGCTTGTGCCCTTGGGCAAGTTTATCTAGTTTCTCTGAGCCTTGGCATCTGTATCTATAAATAAAGGATGGTGAGGTGGAAGCCAAGACCGTGGAATCTGTGTGCATCTCAGACTAAGTCATGAGTCGCAAGTGTCCCAAGGGCATTTGATGAGCTAATCAGGCATGTGGGAGAGAACTGGCTTGTCTTGCCACAGCCACCATTAATTTCCTTGAGGGTAAGGTCCCTATAGCACTTAACACACTACAAAGTACCCAGTGAGTATTGGTTGAATTGAATTAACTGAGTTGAATGAGATCAGCTTGGATTGTACTGCATGGAGTGCTTCTAATACTGCATTTATTCAGCAGATTCATTACTGAGCCTCCATGACATGACATGCTGCACAGTTTTCTGTCCAAGAGGGCCAACTCCAAGGTCAGCCTAATCTGGAAAGGCCATGGAACCACTACTTCCTATGTGACCTTGACTAAGTTACTGAATGTCTCTGTTTTTTTGTTTCTTCATCTGTAAAAATGGGTCTAATAATAATACTCACCTCATGGCGGGGGTTTGGAAGAATGGAGGAGATAAAGCAGGGAAAATCCCTTAGGAAAGTGTGAGTATGGAGGGAAGAATCACTACACATTACCCATCATGCCCGTGGGCTGTGTGCCAGGGATGGGGCAGTGAGCAAAACAGGCATGGCCCTGCCCTTGTGACAGTTACAGTCTAGCAAGGGAGATAGACAAAACATAAAAGTAAGCAAACAAAAGTAGGCAACTAGAAGTAGTGGCAAGTGCGATGCAGGAAACAAGCAGGGTGTTCTCAGACTGATGGTGGGGTTACCCTTGGGCATCCTGGCATCTGGTCAACCTGAGACGAGAAGATTCAAGGTGAGACCATAAGGGTGAGAATGAACCAGCCCCCTGCAAGGCCTGAGCTGTGTGTGACTCAGAGGGAAAGACCCTGGATTAAGAATGAGCCAAGAGTGGTATGCATGAGCTGGAGAGCAACAAGGATCGCCTTCCAGAGTGTTTGAGAAAGACAATTTCTTAAGGTCAGATAAGATGCACTCTAATAGTAGGGACTGACTCAGTTACATCAGTCCCAAAGTGACACAGCTCTTCCTCTTTGGGAAGGACTCATCCTTTCTGCTTTGTGGTATACTGCTAAAGATTCTGATCACCAGTTCAGACATGGTGATAGTGGGGTTCCCCCAACTCTGGCAAGTCTCTGACACCAGCTGGACGTCATATGATCCAACTCAATTTTGACACTCTATATCCAGAGATGGCATCAGATTCCACATCTTAAGGGTTTAGTCCCACAAGACTGCCCTCTGCTTCAGATGCCAGTCTCTTCTCAACTGGCTATAAATCAGAGGTTCCCACGAATTCCTCCTTGGGCTCAGTTAATTTGCTTGAACAGCTCAAAAAAACTCAGGAAACTAGTTTACTCACTAGATTACAAGTTTACTACAAATATTAAAGGATAAGAATTAACAATCAGATGAGAAGATGCACAGGGTGAGGTCCCAAATAAAGGAGCTTCTGTCTTTGCAGAGTTTGGGGACTGGCATAGTTGCACATGAAAGCATTCTGGTTCCCCAACCTGGAGGCTCTCCAGACTCTGACCTTTTGGGTTTTTATAGAGTCTTAATCCTATAGATATCACATAGGCATGATCATTGGCTCTTGGTGATTGTTTCAACTCCTAGCCCCTTCCCCTCCCTGGAAATAAGGGCGTGGGACTGAAAATTCCAACTCTCCATGGTTGGCTCCTCTGGCAACCGGCCCCCACCCTTTAGTGCCTTCCAAAGTCTCCTTATTTGCATAACCCCAGCTGTGGTGGAAAGGGGCTCCTTATGAATTACAAGGCACTCATATTACTGTTATGGCTCTGAAGTGATTTCAGGAATAAAGACAAGAGACCAAACATTACAACAAAAAATGTTACCATTGCTCTTATCATTCAAAAAAATTTTAAGGGTTTTGGGAGCTCTGAGCCAGGAACTGTGGACAAAAACCAAATATACCTGAAAAGTATATTTTGGTGATCTGAATGACCAAATACATATTTCTTTCTTTCTTTTTTATTTTTTAGTAGTTTATTGTCAAATTAGTTTCCATACAACACCCAGTGCCCTCCTCCATCACCCCACAAGTGCCCTCCTCCATCACCACCACCTCTTTCCCCACCCTTCAATCTTCAGTTCGTTTCAGTATTCAGTAGTCTCTACACATTTCTTATGAATCACAATATCACACTTGCCATTGGCTATCTGGTGTGAGGTTGGAGAAAACCTTTTTCCATCTGGCAACATTTGGCTTCACAATTCTGCTATTTTGCTGAAGTCAGGAAACAGACCTGGGGGGAGAGATAGAGATGCCTAAAAAGTGCTGGTCCTAGGAGACAAAGTTCTCCTTTACCACTTTACGGAAGGTGAGGCCAGGTCCTGGCCAGCAAGGGTGACCTGCATACTGAGTCAGGCACCACAGTGCTCCACTGGCACCTGAGCTTTGTGGGGGAGATTTGCAGCTTTAATTTATATCTTCATGGGTCAACATGTGAACAAGTCTCTTGCTTAAAACATTATTACAGGCAGATGACTCTGTGCCATTGACATTGTAACATCTGGGTGGTGGGTTAAAAAAAATAAAATTCAACCAAATAAATTTAAAGATCTAACTGGCTTTATTAAGGAATTCAGAATCAAGATGTAACCCATCTAACAAGTTGAAAGTTCTCAGGAGCCATACAAAATGGAAGGATTTTACAGAGAAGAGGGTGGGCAGGGAAGTTATTACCAAAGAAAAGAAAGGATTGCCTCAGACAAGGTCACCTTCCCTTAGAGACAAGAGCAGGGTGGTCTTTCCATGCAGATTACCTCATCTTCCTTTGAGGGGAAAAAGAGGGCATCCTCCTTGGTGCAGACCATAAAATTTCATATTAATTGGTTTAAAATTCCATTCCTATGTGCCTGTAGGCCATCTGGGGAAACACAAATGAAAACCACACTGAAATACCACCCCAGACCAGTCAGAGTGGCTAAAATGAACAAATCAAGAGACTATAGATGCTGGCGAGGGTGTGGAGAGATGGGCACCCTCCTACACTGTTGGTGGGAATGTAAACTAGTGCAGCCACTTTGGAAAACAGTGTGGAGGTTCCTCAAAAAACTATCCATAGAACTCCCTTATGACCCAACAATTGCCCTGCTAGGGATTTACCCAAGAGATAGAGAAATGCTGATACATAGGAGCACATGTACCCCAATGTTCATAGCAGCAATGTCAACAATAGCCAAAACATGGAACAAGCCTAAATGCCCATCACCTGATGAATGGATCAAGAAGATGTGGTATATATATACAATGGAGTATTACATGGCAATGAGAAAGAATGCAATCTGGCCATTTGTAGGAAAGTGGATGGACCTTGAGAGTGTGATGTTAAGTGAAATAAGTCAGGCAGAGAAGGACAGAAACCATATGTTCGCACTCATAGGTCTAACAGGAAATTTTCAGAATGATCTAGTTTCAAGAAAAACAAGCAGTTAGTAGTGCTTAAGAAAAATTGATTCAGTATCTAATGGATAATTGATACCTGTCACAACACAGCATTTTATATACTGTTAAGTGAAACTGCAATACAATCTAAGTTTATTTTGGGAGTGTTTGCTATATAATTGGATTTAATGAAATGTTTAGAGGTGCAGTAGGCATGACTTTGAGTAGATAATGAAAGAAAATGCAAAATGCTTATTGATTTATGATGTGGTTTCATCTTAGCTTGGGCAAACCATGCAGTATTTAATACATAGTAGCAGAATATTTACTATTGAAGCTTGAAAAGATGT
>NC_043715.1:33020795-33213717 GCF_006229205.1 Suricata suricatta | reverse complement strand
TAATTACATGAAATAGAAGTGTGGGTTTTGATTTTTTACTTTGCTTTTCTGTTTGGAGTATCATTGTAACTACTGTATTGTAAATGATGGAAAATAATTGCATATGTTAAAAAAAATAAATTGTATAGAACAGAAAAAAAATTTTTTTAAATAAAAGGAAAAAAAGATAGAAATATTAAAAACAAAAAAACAAAAAATAAATAAATAAAATTCCATTCCTAGAGAGGATGAAACTGCAAGTAATCTTGATTTGCTGTCCTGGGGACAAGTGATTCCACCTTGGGCCTATGGTTTTCTGTTCAATAGTGACAACTTTCTCGGCCTCCACTGTTCCAGTTTGGGCTTAAGCACTGCCCTGAAGTTCTTCCTCTGGGATGAGGCAGAGGCAGGTTTCCATTTGTGCATTAAGTGAGTAGTAAGAAAACCTGACATTGATCCAGTGCTTAGGATTAAACCAGAATATGTTTTCTTGGCCACCCCTCACCACACCAAGGGAAGTGTTATAATTATCTCCATGTTAAAGATGGAGAGGTTCAGTAACCTGCCCAGGACCCTACAGGCTCTAAGTGGCAGTCAGGACACAAACCACAGGCAGGCTGGCTCGGAGCCTGAGCGTGTCACAGCAGGGAGACGCTGGCTCCTATGCTCAGCGAACCTCCGCAGACCCAGTGCGGGAAGGTCGAAAATGGGGGCAGGAGTGTACCTTGCAGGAGTTCTAAGACTGCCACAAGCAACTTCTTATCAGTCTGGAGCAGGATAAAGCCTCAGAGAGAACATCCTAGAGGAAAATGGCACTAGGGGTGAGTCAGGTGAGAAGGTAGGGATTGGGATTCCACAGACAGAGGGGAGCTGGCTAAGAAGCTGTTAGTGAGGAAAAGAGGCCCCTAGCTCTGTCTGGCATTGGGCATGGGTTCAGATGAGTTCCACCCTTCTTGATGCAAAAATGTTTAATATCTGTGAAATGTCTGGTCATATATTTAACTTGAAATATCAGTGTGATCTGTCAGGGATTCAGCCTGGTTTAATCTGCACATGAACTCCAAACCTGCACTTGGCGCCTCCTTACCCCAGTGCCCTGTGCCCACCAAAACTGTCCTGTGTGGGCACCATCTGCTGGGACCCACTCAAAGGGTAGGATCGGTGCAGCTTCCCATGACTACCTCTCCCAGATGCTCAGCATGGGGGATAAGCGCCTCTATATGGCAGCTTCTCATTTCATCATCTGTTTCAAAGGCAATGGTGTTAACTCAGTAACAACTCTCTTCTGTTTCCACAATCTTGTCAATTGTTAAATTGTGCAGAACCACAGGCCAGATCTGTAAAGATTTATTCTCCTCCCCTGGTGCTTGCTACAAATATGGTGCAGGCATGCAGGAGCCTTCATAGAGGGGGATTGGAGGAGAAATAACTTGTCTCCCTACTTGATAACTTGTTTCAAATAGGGAGGCTGCTCTAATGGCCAGACACAGAGGGTAAGAGCCCTGGGAGATGTGTTCTAGGTCTGAGAAGGAACTATGTGACTTGCTGTTCAAGACATTCCTGGGAGGGCAGTGCTAGTGTCTTTGTCACTGGTCAAGTTTCAATAGGTTATTGTTATTATTTTTTTAAGATTCTGATTTTCAGCATTTTAATCTTTCTACCACTTTTTAGTGTGACCCCAATGATGGTGAATGCATTTCTGGAGTTCTGATTTCTGGTAAAGAACCCAAATGAACCAAACCAGATTTTAATTTCTGTCTGGTTGGATTTTCCAACACCACGTCCCTCTCCCAGTTTGGTTGAGTTGTGGGAATACCTGATACTTAGAGGAGAGGAAGCAAACCCAACTTTCTTTCTAGATGGTTCTATTCCATTTTTTGAGTGTCTGGGACTGGGCCTTAGGATATTCATGCTAACCTCACACAACTTCTTATTTACATGTTTTTGGAATAAGATAATTTGTTCAACAAATATTGATTGAAGACCTATAAAGTGCCAAATACTTTTCCAACCACTGGAAAGAAAATGGTGAATATACTGGTGAGACATAGAGGCCACAAACAAGTGAAAAAATGAATTGATAAAATGATTTCTGAAAGCACAAGTTTCTAAGAAGAAAATGAGACAAGGAAAATATGTGAAAACTTCTACAATACAGCTTGGGTTATAGGAAGTGCCCGTCATGGGCTGAACAAAATCAAACTACTCAATTCAAATGGGCATCATGTGGCACATGGAAAAGATAATGGGATTTGGAGTTAGCCGGCTATGAATTAGACTCTAGCTCTCTCACGCGACATCTATATGTTCTTGGGCAAGTCACTCAACTTATTTGTGCCCAGTCCAGGACTGGGACTAGAGTGAGACAAGAGAGGCACTTACGGAACAAAGTTTAAGGAGGCATTCAATGTCAGGGTCATGCAAATGGAGAGTTGACCGGGCCATGACAGTGAGTGCCTCCCTAAACTTTCACCTATGTACTTCTCTAGCCTCACCCTTGTCCAGGGCTTGTCCCCATATTTAAAGTGGGGGAAATCACTGTACTTACCTCCTGGGCTTACTATAAGTAAGGTAAGGATCAACTGGGATGTGAGAAAAGAGAGAACATCTTACAAGCAGGCAGCTCTTGGTTTCTGCGAGAAGGGAATTGCCAGGATGAGGCTTGTGCCAGAGTAGCAGCCTGGGACTTAAGCCCTGCCACATTGTCCCCTTCCTAGTCCTGGGTCCTAAAAGAAAGTGGCAGAACTTCCGTTTGCTGTGAATTCTCATTAGCACCAAGATGTGTGCTTACTGTTGGGCTCTCTGTGTGCTGAGTAAGACAACCAGAGGAAAGCCCAGCGTGCCTCTCTGGATGAAAGGATGCAGCCCAAAGTAATGGGCATGTGGGCGACAGCCTCTCCTTGGAGCCATGACTTCAGCCTTCCTCTGAGCAGATCAGATAAACCACAGAGGGTAGGGCTCCAGAAAGGCAGCCCATCCCTCCCCAGGCTGGGCAGCGGAATCCCCCATGAAACCACCCTGCCATACATGATCCAGTGTGGGGTTCCTAATGAAAAATGGCTGGGCTATTAGCGCTTTGCAAATTAAGGGTCCTTTCATTTATTACCGTGCTCTGCTAAGGATGAGCATTAATTTTTTTTCTCAAAGCAAATTCACTGGAAACAGACAGTTTAGAATTTATGCTTGTAATGATGGCTACATGGGCCATTAAGACCACCTCTAAGTGAGCTTAATTTGTAGCAGATAAATGTATATGTCTACATATTTTTCAACATAGTTTATGGTGCATCTTGCACAGCTGCGCCCAACTGATTAAATCCTCGCAAAATTTAAATAGGAAACCCATTACATAGACAGTATTATAGCCATTCATCATAGACGCAGTTTTAGGTTAACTCTTTCCCTGCCAGGCTGGGAGAAGTGCCAGGAATTTTTTTGTTTGTTTTGTTTTGGTCAAGAAAGCAGGGTTTTCCTGTTCCCCTGACCTCTTTGCTGCTTCTCCCTTCTGGAGGATGCTGAGGAAGTCTCAGTCTTTCTTGGTGGATGCACCGAAGAAGTTGGACCCTTGCTTTCTGGTTGTAGTGGTCTTCACAGCCCCAGGTGCACACAACGCCTCTATCACATGGCTCTGGGCAGAGTATTTGGACTCCAGAAGGTCCGCCTCGGGGGTCCCTTCCAGCCACTGAAACTGCTGAAATCTCAGCAGACCATAATATGCAGCAGTGTGTAGTAGTGGCGTCTGGCCCCAGATGGACGTGGGGTTAAATACCAGCTCTGCTGCTCGCTGGTAGAGTGCAGCCCTGGGCAAGTTATCAGAGAGCTAAGTCATGCCATGTGCTTAGCACAGTTGTCAATGGTCAGTGAATGGAATCTTGTCATTTACTGTTACTGTTCACAGTGGACACTGTCACTACCCTCACTCACAGCCCCCTGGCACCCACCATTCCAGCTGCAGCACCTGAAGCTTTTTGCTTGAGGAAAGTTGTGCAACAAATAAATGATCAGAGTTTTTCCAAACCCTGGTTCTCTAAATTCAGGCTCTTCCCATGAGTACATGTTCACAGGAGTTTTGTTTTGAAAAACATCATGTTTGTAGACTCCCTCGTACATTATTTACCTAAACATTTCCATTAGGATCCTTCAGGTTTTTGCTCTAAACGTGTTTGCAGGATGCAGAAGATGAATTGAAAGATTGAGGCCTGATCAACATCCAGTAAAGAAACCAACATTTCTTGAGCCCTTTCAAGTCACTTAGACCTGAGTTCGAGTCTGCCTCTGACACTTACTGCCCGTGTGATCTTGGACAGGCTGCTTAATCTCTTTGAGCCTCGGTTTCTTTCCGTGTAAAATGGAAATAACTAACACTACCCACCTAATGCAAATATTGTAAAGGTGAAATGAAATTATCCATGTAAAGCCTGTTGGGCTCCACACTTTGGATACAAAGACGCAAGGATCCTGACCTCATTCCCAGTTTGAAATAGAGAGTGGGCTGGAATCTAAGGAGTTTTAATACAGTAAGAGGTATTCAGGGACCGAAATATATTCACATAGTTACAAGACAGGGTGATAAACTCTGTTTCTAGGAGAGATGGCCGTTGGGGAAGGCTTCACACAGGTAATATCAGTGATGGAACATCACAGAAGGGCAACGGACGAAGTTTCCAGGCCAAAAAGGAAAGGAGGGCAGCCAGGGATCGGATGGACAACTGGGCAGAACCAGGAGTCGATTAGGGCCTGTGGTCCCACTGAAGCATCCATCGCAGCACAGGAAAGGAGCAGGGAGGTGGGGAGGTAAGCAGCCTTAGGATCCTGAAGTACCTTGCTTGCCATCGTATGAAGCTGAGACTTTACCCTGAAGTTAACCGGGAGCCTTTGGAAAGTTTTAATCGAAACGTGATGGGACTGAATTTGCATTTTAGAAGGATCTCCTTTGCAGCCACACGGAGAATAGCTTGAAAGGGAGCAAGAATGGTGGCAGGGGGAGCCGTTAGGAGACAATGGCAGGCGTCTCATTAGCACCAGACGAGGGTCTAGGGCGGTGGGAATGGGAGTGGAGAGCACCTCAGAAGGGGAATCATCAGATTTGGTGATTGATTAAAGGTGAGGAGGGAGAGGGTTGGCAAGGAGGATACAGAGGCTACAGCTCTGAGCCAGCCGAGGCAGGAGGAGATTTGCTTTGTGGGGGGAGGGTGAGAAAATGGAGCCAGTTGGGGACATGTTGTGTTTTAGGTGCCTTTGGAGTAAATTTGAATTTCTATTTATTGATCTCACTTCTAGCAAAGATCCCTTGGCCTGAAACAAGACCTCCTAGGAGAAGAGAAATTGACGGATGGGTAATTTGCTCTAAAACCCCAGCGGATGATTGTTGGCACCCAGCAAATCTCCTTCCTGTAAACTGCTTTCGATACAGTGAGGGCTCTGACTGGCTGTTTATTAACTCCAGGGTCACAAGTAAGCAGCATGCTTCAAAATGTGACCAATTAAGGGAGAAGCCGAGATGTAGGACTGTCTCTCTCTGCGTGTTTGAAAGGAATCAACTGAAATGTTCTAAGTGTTCAATTTCACCTGTCAGAGTTACCCGTTGTCACTGATGGGTGTCCATTTCTCTAAATCTGTGCAGTTCATTAGCACGTCGCCCCTCTCCTAAAGAACTGTGTGATTCGCTCCCTGGACATCAGTCAAGAGAGCAAAGCAGACAGTTTCGTTTTCCTCTCTGACAAAAAAAGCATTTTTTTCTCTATCTTGAATGAACAGGCACTAATACTTAAGTACCTAGTGTATGCCAGGCATCATGATAATAATGTTATTACAGTTCTAAATGATGGGGGAAATAAAAGTCACAACCGTTTAGTGCTTATTCTTGGTCAGCACCATGCTAAGCCCTTGAGATTCATTAGCTCAATTAACACTTTCGACAACTCTTCAAGGCAAAGCCTGTGATTATCCCCATTTTACACATGAGAAGATTGAGGCTTGAGCAGATAAGTAACAAATTCACCTTTGTAGTTAGTGAGTGGCAGAGCTGGGATTCAAACCCAGGACCAACTGGCTCTGAAGCCGTGTCTTGGCGGCTACCTCATGACCATTGGCTCTTTACAGACCTTTTGGCTGTGTTAGTCACATCACTGACATGGCTGCATATCTCCTGTCACCCTCACTAGGCACTGAGTGGCTGAAGGACAGGACCTCTCACACTGCAGCAGAATGCACATAGTAACATAATAGGTGCTCACTAAATGTTCGCCAAACTGGAATGATCTCAGGCTCCCTCCGCCTCCCTGTGCTTCCACAGAAAGTCCTCCTGCTTGGAAGGCATCCCTCTTCATCTTTCACTATCTGATTATCTTTTCCTTTTTTGTGTTTTCAAGTTTAGCTCAGTTTTACCTCCTCCAGGAAGTACTCCTGATTAACTTCTTTTCCTGGTCCTTCCACGCACCTCAATCCAAGACGGCTTTGGCTTCCATGTTCGTGTATTCTGGCATAACTTGGTTTCTTCAGTCCTTGTGTGTGTGCCTGTGTGTATGTGCATGTGTGTGTGCGTGTATGTCAACGTGCATGTGTGCTTCTGTGCCTATGTGCATGTCTGTTGGTGCATGTGTAAGTACGTGTGTGCACCTACATGTGTGTGCATGTGTGCCTGTCTGTCCTTGACTAGATGCCCTGTTCTTTCAGTCCAGGGATCACTTTTACTACTTCCGCCTGTGCATAAAAATCATCACTGTGACAGGCAGCCTGCACAACCCACTATCTGGCTATTCTATCTCAGTCAAATTTATCTATCTCTTGCCACTTAGATGGTGTGATCTCAGGCAAGCTAATTAAAATATAGTGAACGATTTTCCCACCTACAAAATGGGGGTAATGGCACCCTCCCTCAGAGAATTAATTTGAAATTTGAATGAGATTATGCATGGGCAGCTCTTAGTACATCATTTGGCACTACGTAGGTGCTTAATAAATGCTAGATTTTATCATCATGGAATCAACAAGGAGGTGTAGAGACCTGTATGTTGATAGTATAAGCTGTCCCTCACATGTTCAGATTTCTCCATTCATTGCCTCTTTCGATCCCTGTAACCACATTGTGGGACAAAAAGAGAGGGAGAGACAGATCAAGAGAAAGAGAGGAGAGTTTAGTATCACTGCGTGTAGTCGTTAGTGCTGGGAAGAAACTCAGGGCTATCCTAGGGCTTATGGATGGGCTCTAGAAGATTACTGAACCCTTAAAATCAAACATGCATTATTTTTGCATGTATTTTTATGTGTGCTCTGCTGGGGAGAGGACGCCATTGCTTTATTAGCTCCTCAGAGGGCCTCACTGCTCCCTGAATGCCTTAGAACCATAGGCCTAATGCAACTGCTCACATTTTATATGTGAAGAAGTGAGGCCTGAGGAGGGAAGGGACATGACCCAATGCCCACACGTTATGCAGAGTGGGGCCTGTCTGGGATCTGGTGTCCTTGCTCCCAGCTCCATATATCTCCCAGACTCAGCCTGGTCTAGGCAGTGTCAGGTGAGGACAGCCAGGAGCCTTAATGAGGGCAGCTTGGCTGAGGACGTCACCACAGCAGGAGATGAGAACTTCAGGGCAGGGGACCTGGAGCCTATTAGAACCTGCTTGTTGTGTGAGGTGGACACTAATTGCACTGCTAGGGAGTCATTGACTGACCACTGGGACCTCAGTGATGAGCTCACTGAAAACACTCTGAAGCTGTTGATGACTCTGGGAAAGCAGGACAAGAGGGCCAACATGGGGACAGGGTCTGCTGGTCAAGCAAGGGGCAGCTCATGGCTTTAATTTATCATTTGTTATTATTTCTTTGTGTGTGTGTGTGCATTTGGAGAGAGAGAGAGAGAGAAAGAGAAAGAGAGGATGAGGAATAGGAAGCATACATTTATACATTAAAGACCACAAACACATATGCACATACCTTCCCAGGCACACAAACAGGTACACACGTGCACGCACATGCCCAGACACATACATGCACACACCTGCTCAGGCACACACATGTATACATCTGCCCATGGACACTCACACGTACACACACCTATCCAGACATATGCATGCACACACCTGCCCAGGCATCCACACATGTGCACACACCTGCCCAGACACACACATGCACACACCTGCCCAGATACACACATGCACACACCTGCTCAGACACACACATGCACACACCCTACCCAGACACACACATGCACATAGCTGCCCAGGCATCCACACACGTACAGACACACACCTGCCTGGGTACACACACATGTGCACACACTCACACTGGGGTTTGGATGTTAAGGAGTTGACCTTCTCTCAAAGGAGAGCCTCCTACCTAAAAATACTCAGGTGTGAGGGGCAGGGGTTTCAGAGACTAGCAGAAAGGAGCTTGTAGGAGGCCCTTGAAAGGGTTTCAACCCCACAGGCATTATGATGATGGGCGTACCAATCAAAATAATCTTTAAATGCAGACAACACATTTCTAAAGTTCTTACACGTACATTTTCCCACTTGAGTCTCAAACAACCCGGGAGGACGGTGCATGTTTAATATTTATACCACATTTACTTAGCTTGAGTTATTTGCCATTTTAGCGTGATTTCATTGCCGTATACATGAGAACTAAAAACTAACACAGCCAAGGATTTTTTAAATTTCATTTGCATGCACCACACAAAGGCGTTCAAGATTTTTAATTAGCTATTGATTTGGATTTCATAAAAAAGACTGTGTACACGTATTCAGAAAACTAAAATGCAGGAGCGTGTGGTGTGCTTGTGTTTTAACTTACACAAGGCAAAATTTTAAACAATAAAAATAGAATTTCAAATCAAAAGTGAAGATTTGTTCTCCAGTTTCCCCTAAAAGACCCATTCTCTGAAGGTAATCTGAAGAAGGTTTGATTAGCCTCATTTCATAGTCCCAGGGAGGGTAAGCAGTTAGCTTAAAATCACACAGCAGACAGCCCTGAACCCTGCTCCTGACTCCAGGTCCAGCCTACTCTTAGCCAGTTTTCTGCTGGCCTGGAAATTATGGTCTGGCTTCAACCTCAGCAAAGTGCAGGTAAAATCCCATGTATATGCATTTTACTGTGGAAACAGCTCACATGATATTTAGAACCAGATTTTCAAGGGAAATCTTAAACAACCAAGAACATTGGGAACCACGGCATTAGAGTTAGCCACTGGAGAAGTACAGTTGCCAGCATTATGGTTGTCATTCCAAGTCAGGGATTTAAGAAGAATGAGAACCAAAAAGCTGGGCGGTCCAGGTCTGGAGTATGTTGTGATGCTCCTAGATCATCTGGATGAGTGGTTCTCAAGTGTGATCCCTGGACCAGGAACATCAATGCCACCTGGCAATTCCTCACCTCAGACCCACAGGGCGGTAAACTCTGGGGTGGGTCCCAGCCGTCTGTGGGCTAACAGATCCACAGATGATCTTTGCTAATGTTTGAAGACTGTCATTCTAGGTCTTTCATTTGGGAAACAAATTTAAGTTTCTAGTTTGAAATGGTTCATTGATGTTTTAAAAATGTTCTAGGTTAGGTTTATGATTCAGTTTTAAAAATGGGATTTTTTTTTCAAAAAATTAGTGTAGCTGGTTTAAATCTGAGGTCCAGGCTCAGGCTGGCTCTGGTCCCACCGCACTTCCTCCCCCACCACTGCTGCGGTCACAAATCACCTCTGGAATGAGCCCCTCCAGCAGCCCAGCAGCAGCTTGCTGGGAGGTCAATCAAGGCTGGTCAGAAAGAAGTCTAATGGAGGTCGACACTGCACTGGGGCCAGAAGAGGACGCCACAGGGGCAACAATCACCATTAAGCCATGGTCTAGAGAGCTCTGCACGACTACGCTGAGTGCTGGTAGGCTGTGAGCCTGCTGAGTGCCTGGCAGAAGGGCTGAGGAGAACCCCCTGGTGTTACATGACTGTCAGCAGCAGAGCCTTCTACGCCACTGGCCTATAGGGCTGACCATTAACAGAGAAGCAGAACGTGTCTCCAACCAGGCTTCTCACCAGAGTGTTCTCCTTCTCATCTGAGTCTTACCCACCAGCGCATTCTGGTTCTCTTACTCACCCACTGGTCCCTGAACCTTCTTTGGAGAACCAGTTCAGAATTGATCTCTTCCAAGAAGACATCCCAGACTTCTCAAGCCTAGCTCTCTTCTCTAAGTGCTTGTTCACATTATTAATATTTCATGATGTGGGACTTAATTGCTTTCTTTTAATTGCGGATTTGGGTTCATCAATTTCCATTCATTCCTTTAGTTCATTTACACATTGCAACTCAGCCACTCAGTAAAACACATTTTGAATGTCTTTAAGCATTGTGCTGGAGGCTTAGAATGATTCAGAACCATCTCCGCCTTCAAGGATCTCATGGATTGATAAAAATAACAGCAGCTGCCACCACAACAACCTTGCTAAGCAGGTTAAAGCACTCTCCGATCACATCTACAATCTAAAATTATCTTGTGTCTTCATTTGTTTACCTCTTTGTTCACCATCTCCTCCACTAGCAAGGAAGCTGACATCAGAGTTGATTGCTAGTTCTAAGAGTAAGGATACAGCTAATTTTGTAAGAAATAATGAAAGAGTTTTCTAAAGTGCTTGTAACATTTTATACACCCACTAGCAATGTATGACAGGTCTGTTGCTCCACATTGTTTTCAGCATTTTGTTTTTTAAAAAATTTATTTTAGAAAGAGAGGGAGAGAATGGGGGAGGGGAGAGGGAGAGAGACATACAGAGAGAGAGAAACTTAAGCAGGCTTTATGCTCAGCGTGGAGCCCAACACAGGGCTTGATCCCATGACCCTGAGACCATGACCTGAGCAGAAATCAAGAGTCAGATGCTCAACTGACTGAGCCACACAAGCGTCCATGTTTTCAACATTTTGTGATGACAGGTATTTTAGTGGGTATAGAGTATTATTAGAGCTGTAGTTTGAATTTCCCTGTTGACAAGTGGCTTTCATAAGCTTATTTGCCATTCAAATGTATTTTTTATGAAGTATCTTTTCAAGTGTTTAGCTCATATTTTGGGGCATTGTATTTCTTTTAGTTATTGAATTGTAGGAGATGGTAGAAGATAGATACAGTAGATATAGATATGCTACGAGCCTTTGTCAGATATATGTTAGATATACCAACGCCTTTTTCCAGTATGTAGTTTGCCATTCTTTCTCTTAAAGATATCTTTTGATAAACAGACATTTAAAATTTTGGTGAAGTCAAGTTTCCCAGCTCTTCGTGGTTTGTGCTTTTTTTTTTTAATATTTTATTTATTTTTAATACAGAGAGAGACAGAGCATGAGAGGGGGAGGGGCAGAGAGAGAAGGAGACACAGAACCGGAAGCAGGCTCCAGGCTCCGAGCTAGCTGTCAGCACAGAGCCCGACGCGGGGCTCGAACCCACGAACGTGAGATCTGACCTGAGCCGAAGCCGGAGGCTTAACCGACTGAGCCACCCAGGCGCCCCCGTGGTTTGTGCTTTTAAGGTCTTGTCTGAGAAATCTTTGCCTACTTTAAGACAATGAAGATTTTCTCATATGTTTTCTTCTAGAAGCATAGAGCTATGGAGTTTGGGTGTTTACACTTGTGTCTTTGATCTAATACAAATTGAGTTTTTGTCTGGTGTAAGGTGGAGGTTAAAGTTCATTTTTCCCTATGCAGCTATCTATATGTTCCAGTACTGTTTGTGGGAATACTTCTTTTATTCCACTAAGTAGCCCTTATTGCTGTCTCGAAAATCAATTAACTATATAGGGATACCTCAAAGATACTGCAGACTCAGTTCCAGACCACTGCAATAAAGCAAATTATCTCAATAAAGTGAGTCAAATAAATTTTTCGGTTTCCCAGTACATGTAAAAGTTATGTTTACACTATCCTGTTGTCTGTTAAGCATGTCTAAAAAGCAATGTCTAAAAGGACAGTGTACATACCTTAACTACAATATATTTAGTGCTAAAAGGTGCTCACCAGCATCTGAGCTTTCAGCAAGCTGTAATCTTTTTACTGTTGGAGGGTCTTGTCTCGATGCTGAAGGCTGGGGTGATTGTGGCAATTTCTTAAAATAAGACAATGAAGTTTCCTGCATCTATTGACTCTTTTCTTCTTTCTCAAACGATTTCTCTGCAGCATGCTATGCCATTTGGTAGCATTTTACCCACAGCAGAACTTACTTTAAAATGGAGTCAATCCTCTCAAATCCTGCAGCTCCTTTATCAACTAAATTCATGTAATATTCTAAATCCTCTGTTGTCATTTCAACAATGTTCACCCCATCATCACGAGGAGTAGATTCCATCTCAAGAAACCACTGTCTTGCTCATCATAAGAAGAAACTCCTCATCCATTAAAGTTTGATCATGAGATTGCAATGATTCAGTGCCATTTCCAGGCTCTGCATCTAATTCTAGTTCTCTTGCTGTTTCCACCACATTTGCAGATACTTCTTCCACCTAAGTCTTGAATCCCTCAAAGTAACCCATGAGGGTTGGAATCAACTCCTTCCAAATTCTTTTTCATGGTGATATTTTGACTTCTTCCCATGAATCATGAATATTCTTCATGGCACCTAGAAAAGTGAGTCAATTAATTTTTTTAATGAGTATAGTAGACATGCAATGTTACATTAGTTTCAGTTGTGCAGTATAGTGATTCATTTCTTTATGCGTTATGTTATGCCCACGACAAGTGTAGCTACCATGTATGGTGAATCCATTTTTTTAATGGTATCTTTTGAGGAACAAAAGGTTTTAACTTTTATGGCATCCAATTTATCATTTTTATATATGTGTTGTTCTTTGTTGTTTGTGTCCCACTTAAAAAATCTTGGCTTACTCAGAATGTGCTCCTGCCTTCTTCCAAGTGTTAGATTATATGTTTAAATATATGGTTCATCTCAAGTTGATGTTTTTAATATGGTGTGGGGTTCTTTTTTTCTCATATCACTATTCAGTTGTGGTATGAGACACTATGAGTTGTGATGTGACACTATTTGCTGACAAGACTTTTTCCATTGAATAATTTTGACATGTTTGTCTAAAAACAATTGACTGTATAAAGTAATGGTTGTTCATTTTTTAGAAAACTCTTTTTACTCTTCTTTCATGTTAAATCGTTTCTATTGATCTAGCTCCATGTTTTCTGACCCTTTATTCTGCAACCTCCCATCCAGTGACTTTTTCATTACAAATACTGAAATCTTCAGCTTTATAATTGATATTAAATTATTTTTGATAGTTCCCATTTCTCTTCTGGAATTCTCCATTTCTGTGCTTATCATATCCATATATTCTTTTTCAGTTTTTTAACATACTTATAGTAGCTGATTTAGGGTCCCTTTGCTAATTCCAATACCTGTGCCATTTAACAATCTGTTTCTATTACTACCAATTTCCTTTCTTTCTAGTTTGGTTGAGATATAACTGACATAACACATTGTATAAGTTTCAGGTATACAACATAATGATTTGATATATGCATATACTGTGAAGTGATCACCACAGTAAATTTAGTTAGCATCTATAACTTCCCCTGGGTACAAATTCTTTTTCTTGTAATGAGAACTACTCTCTTAACAAGCAATTTTTGTATATACAGTGTCATTAATTATTTGACTACCAATTTCTTGGTTATGGATCACATTTTCCTGCTTTCCTTGCCTAGTAACGTTTTACTGTAAGTTGGATAATGTAGATGATGTGATATACAGAGGCTGGATTACATTATTTTCCTTTAGAGGCTATGAGTTATTGCAGACATTTAAATTACTGGTGAATCCTCTTAATCCTATTTGGCTTTGTTTAGTTTTTAGCAGGACTGGTGTAGGACTGGTTTATTCTAGTATCTTCATTAGCCATAAGCTGTGGCCCTGAATCTGGGGAAGTAATTCTTCCCAGAGGATGATTTTGTCCCCAGAAGGATATTTTGCAACATTTAGCAGCATTTTGAGTTGTCACATGAGGAGGTGAGTGTTATTGACATCTAGTGGGTAGAGCAGCTAAACATCCTACAGTGCATAGGCAACTTGACAACAAAGGATTTCTGTTCAAAGTATCAGTAGTGCTGAGGCTAAAAAAGCCTGCTCAAGAGTTCGGTCTTACCCTAATATGTGGCCATTCAGCAGTATTTCCAGAGAAACACAGTGAGTCTTTTCTGTTCTAGCTAAGCTGGAGTGCCAAGCCCTGCACAACCTCTGGCATTATCCATTTTGTTCTTGGACCCCAAGCAGCTGCTCTCTGCTAGGCCCCACCAAGTCCTAGTCTGGGCTTCCAAAGACCAGGCTGCGCCCAAGGCCCCACAGGACATGCCCACACCAACTTCTGGCAGCTCTCCTCTCCAGTGTCCCACACCACAAATTCCAGCCACTGTGGCAGCCCAGACTGCAAACTCTGCTCAGTTCCATCAGACCACTGCAGTCTACTTAGGTTTCCGTCTTTCTGCTTCACTTTGAAGAGTGTTCCTGGGCAAACATGCTGGGAAACAGACATGGTGTCTTCCTGGTTAGTGTTTCCCTTCTTTCAGGAATTGTGGTTCTTTGCTTCATTGAGTTCCAGGAAACAATTGCCCCCTTCATTTTGTTAATTTCTATTTTGATGATGGGGGGAAGGCAAGTACAGTATTCAAGGAGTTTTTAAAAGCACAGTTTCTCTGAGCCCCATCCTGAGAGATTTTGACTCATTGGTCCAGGCTTGGACCCAAGAACTTCTGTTTTAAAAATTTTAAGAAGATGCTGATTCAATACCTAGTTTGGGACTCACCACTCTATGCCCTACTGGGACGACATGGGACAAGCAAATTTTTCCAGGGTCCTCAGATGCCAGATGCCTTCTGTTGGGTGGAACAGGATTGCACTACAGATTTGCTGCTTCAAAGGGGGTAGGGGGTGGTGAGGTGTTCTCAGCCCTACATCCTTCTGGACCTTCCCTCCGCCCCAGCAGCAGATTCCAGATGCTATGTGCTCATTTGCATTGTGTCTGGGGATCTTGAGTCCTTTGAGATTCTTTCCTGATGTGGCTTCTGAACTTCTAGTTAAAGTTTCTTGCTGCAAGATATCACATCTTCCCTGAGGGTTCCCAAGACCCAATTTTGGGATAGAGGAGATACTCACAGGCTCACTGTTTGTTCACTTCACCCTTAATGGTAATTTATGAGTTTTAATCATTATACCACATAGGGAAAATATGGCTAGGAGTCATTTAAATAAGTAAATCCATCTATTTTTATAACTTGGTCCTCATAGAGATAAGCATCTTCTCTAAATGACCTATTCCAAGAGCCTCATTAAATGTTCAGAGAGGAGAGGTTCCCAGGCATCCTCTTTCCCTACCCCAAACAGGCATTTCCAAAAGCTGAGGTCCAAATGATCCATAAGTCCAACTGGTGTTGCTCTCTTATAGTTCAATATGCAGGTCAACTTTGCAGAATGAACCTGGACTGATGCATTCACTACTGATGTATTACATGGGGCCAGCCCAAGATCTTAAAGACATATTTTACTCACTTATTCATACTCAGTCCTTATTTTCTTTGCTCACTCAGCAGTCTCCTCATTTACTTATATGCTAATCCATGCACACAGACACAAAACAAATAGTATTTATGCTTATTCCATACTAGGCACTCTATCTGGCTTCACAAATATGGAGGTCAATAAGGAGTCACTTAGTCATCCATTTATGCCATAAATACTGAGCACCTACTGTATGCCTGGCATTAGGGACCTGTTGGTAAAGAATGCAGACAAGGCTACTGTTTTCATGGTTTATTTTGTAAAGTAGAGAAGAACACAAATAAACAAGTTAATTTAAAATATAAGTAAGATTATTTTTTGAAATACTAAGTGCTGTGAAGGAAATAAGGTGAAGGAAGAGGAAATGGTCAGGGTGGTTAGGGAAGACTTCTCAGTGAAACTGACATTTGAGCTGAGACCTAAGTGATAAGATGTGAAGAACTGGAGGCAGAATGTTCCATGTAGGGGCATCTGGGTGGCTCAGTCAGTTAAGAATCTGACTCTTAGTTTCAGCTGAGGTCATGATCTCATGGTTCAGTTTGTGAAATTGAGCCACGTCAGGCTGTGTGGTGACAGTGAGAAAGAAGCCTGCTTAGGATTCTTTCTCTCTGTCTCTCTCTCTCTCAAAATAAATACATAAACTTTCAAAAAGAGAGCATTCCACGTGTAGGAATAACAGTTGCAAAACCCCCAGGAAATGCAGTATAACTAGAACACCGTGGATAAGAAGATAAAGTTGGAGAGGTAGGCAAGGGCCAGAGCATATGGGGTCTTATAGATTGGGCGAGACCTTTGGCTTTTTTCTGCATGGGAGATCTGTCTACTCTATTTATTTATTTGTTTTATCTTATATTTATATCAGTTTGGATGTTTATTTTACACTTTGAGTTCTAATCCAAAACTACTTTATTTTCTTGCTCAAATTGTTCCAGATTTGGGCACCAGGGCTCTTTCCATCTGCTCCTGGGTCTCTCTAAAATCCTATTGTTGGGGGGTTTTTGTTGTTTCCTTTTTAGGTTTTGTTTGATTTTGTTTTGTTTAGTACTTCCTTACTTCCTAGCACTACGAGATGCTTCAGGTTAGTACCTTTGGGTTTGATTCCAAGTGCAAAAGGAAGTCATTGGATTGATTTGACCTGTCTAAATCTGGCTGCCATCGGTAACAATCTCCTCAAGCCTTCCTTCACATGCTCAATCCAAGAACCTTCCTCTCCAGTCCAATCAGCCACCTTACAATCCTGCCATGGCCCCTGCACATCTGCTTACAGAATAGGCCTGTCCATACTCTCTCCTTCTTGGGAAGATGGCATCTATGTCTTCAATTATTCATCATTCCCCATAAACATTCCCTTTGCTGTGCAAAGGTGCCACCTCCTCTTACCACAGGAGTAGAATATATTTCCACCTTGACCTTGGGCTCAGTCATATCTTACTCCGGATGAGGCAGAAGTGACAAGGTACCAGTTCTATGCCTAGGTTTTAAGAGGACTTGTGAGTTCCCTTTTATTCTTTTGCACATGTTTTTTTTTTAATGTTTTTATTTATTATTGGGACAGAGAGAAACAAAGCATGAGTGGGGGAGGGGCAGAGAGAGAGGGAGACGAGAATCTGAAGCAGGCTCCAGGCTCTGAGCTGTGAGCACAGAGCCCGATGCGGGGCTTGAACCTACAAACCAAACTGCGAGATCACTGACCTGAGCTAGCATCTTAAGATGATGCCTAGGCTAAAATGTTTATCCCATCCTAAAGTTTAGAGCCACCTATGTAACCCAGCACAGATCCCACCTCTAGCTGACATTTACTGTCATAAATAAACAAACACTTACCATTTTATGTGCCTAAGGATTTGTGATTGTGTGCTACCCAGATTATTGTTAACTTACAAACTGATAATCCTTCAAGTGCCACCTTCCTCCACCTCCCCTTATATCTAGGAACCCCACTCATCTGTGCATTTCTAAATGTTGTCATATTTTGTAGACATTTCAAGATAAAATTTATGGAAGAAGAACAGTAACAATAATAAATAATACTTATGATAAATAATTAAAACAGTAGTAACAATAACAGTAATAACAATACCTTGTGCTAAGCATGCACTAGGCACTAGGTATATATATGCATTCACTCATTTAAGTCTCTCAGCAATCCTGTTAGGTCAGTACTATTACTGTCCCAGTTTTACAAATGAAAAAACTAAGACACAGTTAAATGAAGAGGTCAAAACAGCTTAGCTGAGGCTGTACAGTAAGCAAGTAGTGGAACTAGATTTGAACACCACTGCCTGGTCTTAGCCTGCCCTCCCCCTTAATCACTGTGCTATCATCTTACAATAATATATGTGATTGTCATTCAAACACTTGACAAAGAGATACTGACCAGCTGTTATGTGTTGGGTGCTGTGCTAACTCCAACAGATTCGGGGCTAAATGAGACCAAGCCAGGGTCCTCATGGAGCTTAGTGAAGTTCATTGAGGGAGGTAATATTGGTAAGTAAAGCTGACAATTACTTTCCAAACTGCCCCAATGGTCATCTCACCACCTCTGTGTGGCCTTGACCTCTGGTCCTTTGGGCTATCATGTCCAACCAAAACCCATGTGCTTCTGAGAAGAAGTACTAGAATGTGCCCAGGAAGTGTTTTATGCAGCATGGTTACTTGAATAAGTTTGTAGGGAAACTTTGGAAGCCCTGGAAGTTCATTTTATTCACAAACAGGGTGATAGTTCTCTCTAGCACCAATAAATAGGTGACTTTTCTATCAGCAATAATTCTATTTCATGTTCACCAAGTACCCATAGAGGGAGAGGATATCAAAGGTGTTTGAAAGACTTCTACATCCACTTGCTGCCCCCTTGAAGAGCTGTGTGGTATTATGGGAAACAAAGGACTCACAGGGCTTTGGCACACCTCCTCATCAGGACCACAGCTGAGTCGATCATGAAGTGATGAGGGAGAATAGAAGTTTCTTTCCTTTGTTTTTTCCAGAAGCATCTCAAATGGCCAAAACCATGCATGGGGTATTTTTGTCAGCAGGTCACCATACTGCATTACATGGATAATACAACATTTTATTTCAATATTGTGAAACTGTCGAATCCAATCACAAAATACACCAACTTGCTGTGCTATCTTAAGTAATGCACTGAGCTACTTAACCTCTATGGGCTGGCATTGTCTCATCTTTTGTAGATTGCAATGTCATGTTTCAGAAGCATATCATGGGCTTCTTGGGCCTTGGAGGCCCACAAGACAGTAAAAATAATTCATATTAGTTGTATGCTTCATTCATTGATGTATTCCCAGCACATAGAACACCTAGCAAATTGGAAGCCCCAAAGTAACATGTGTTGAGTAGATGAATTGTTCATGCCTTGATGAGCTTCCTATCCAAGAGAAGTCTGCTATATTCCAAAAGCCCCCCAAATGGGAAGTGGAAAAAAATACAAGGATCTTCTGCCTTTTTCCAAGTCAGCTCCAACACAAATCCTAAGAAAACTGTGTCCACTCTTCCAAGCAGGACTGTGATAATACCATCCCAAGTGCTACAGTTTGTAAAACACTTTTGCGAGCATCATTGTATCATGTTATTCAGTCCTTGTAGCATAATTGTGAATGGCTCAATTTTACAGGGGAGGGGGAGGGGAATGGGGCTCAGAGAGGCCTCAGATCTTGCTCAAGTTCCCATGGCACAGCCAAGCCTTTAGAACCAGGGCATCCGGCTACACGTTTGAGCCAGGGCTCTTGATTCTCTGAGATTCTATGAAAACACGTTAAAGAGCACTGTGAGATGGAGGGCCTTTACCTAGAGTATGACTGTGGTCCTTATTCTGCTTTGGATTGACCCTCACAAGAGCCATGAACCCCCGAACGTTGATGGACAGCATTTTCTGTTTCTGACAGTAATGACTGGCAGGTGGGAAGACAGGATAAGAGGCACCATTTATTGCTAAACACTACACATAATCTTCCCAACCAGCCCCACAAGAGAGCTACTGCAAATACCTCAATTTTATAGATGAGAGTGTTGAGCCTTGGCAATGTCAAGAACCTTCCTCAAGGTTACATGGTTGGTCCATGGTGGAGCCTATATGTGAGGAGAGAGAGAGAGAGAGAGAGAGAGAGAGTGAGAGAGAGAGAGAGAGAGAGGCAGGCAGAAAGAGACAGAGGATTTTAAGGAGGCTCCACACTCAGTTCACCACCCTGTGAGATCATGACCTGAACTGAAATCAAGAGTCTGATGCGTAACTGACTGAGCCATCCAGGAGCCCCTGGCTACCTGTCTTCTTAACCTGCCTTTTCCTCTGCGACCTGAACCCTCCTGCCACAGTTTGATGTAAATGATCTGCTCCAAGTATAGAGATGCAAAGGAGTTCCCCATCATGGGTTCTTTCCCTTGTAACCCAGCAACCCAAGTGTGATCTTGCACTGCTGGTCATGGGAGGTCCAGCTGGAGCTGGAGCCTGCTGCTCCTGGTTCTTCAAGTGCCTCATTCACATCTCCTTGTTCCTCACTGACAGAGTCTAGTCTGGCTTAGGAAGAGATACAAAAGCTTCTAAAAGTGGGCTGGTTCAAGGCGACTGAGGTTCAGAATTGTCCTGTGATAGGAGAGACATTGCTCATCTCTGTTGGACCAGCCTTTGCAAAATGGCCACATTCCTTAAGTCTTCTTCTCCCCACATTTCCAATATTTCAATTCACATCTTTCCTCTGCTTCTTACTTGTGGATGTTCAGACAGCACTGTAGAAAGATTGGGGCATTGTAGATTTGCCTTGTATTCTTTACATCATGATGCAGATTTAATAAAAATTTAACCTTGGGTTGCCTGGATGGTTGAGTTGGTTAAGTGTCTGACTTCAGCTCAGGTCATGATCTCACAGTTCATGAGTTCAAGCCCCATATCAGGCTCTGTGCTGACAGCTCAAAGCCTGGAACCTGCTTCAGATTCTGTGTCTCCCTCTCTCTCTGTCCTTCCCCCATTCATGCTCTATCTCTCTCTCAAAAATAAATGAACATTAAATTTTTTTTTAAAAATTAACCTTATTGGTCAACTAAATCTATTCACAAAAATGTGTGCTCTGACTCCTAAGTGGATTCCCTCCCCCCCACACACACATATTTATTGAATATCTACTCTATAGTAAGAAATGTGCTTGGTGCTAGGGAACAGACAAATGTAAGTTATATAATTTCTGCCCTGGAAGAGTCTTCCAGACCCCAGCCTCAGTTCAACATGAGGGGTTCAGTTGAGGCCTGGATTATGAACTATGGATGGAGAGAGGAGACCCCTACTCACTCTGCCCCACTCACTCACAGCAGACTTCAGGAGGGGTATAGCTTGAGCTGAAGGTTCTTCAGGCAGACAGAAAATGGGAAGGGATTCAAAGTGGAGGGAACAACATGTGCAAAGACCATGTGAAGGAACATGCAGCATTTGGGCATAAGGACAGGATGAGGAAAACAGCTCCATGAGTGTGCCAAGAGATGCGGGGAAGGATACACAAAAGATCAAGAAATTGCTCATAGATTCCTTGAATGAAGGTCATGGATCCTTAACAGTGCCCATCTCCAATCTGTCTGGGAGATCCCCTATTACTCCCAGAGGAGGAACCACAGACTGGAGGGAGGAGGTGGTGGTCTGAGGAACTATTCAGACTATGCTGCAGAGATGAATGTACACACATACACACACATCTTCACACTTACCATTGGGCAGAGAAGCATGCAGCATCCATGGAAATTCTGAGAACCATGATGAAGTCATACCAGTGACTCACCTTATCTTAGTTATTGGCAAGGAATCCCAACAGGACAATTAGGATTAATTGATATCAGCCTTATTGATTGGTCTGTATGAACTTTCATCAGCTTCATGGTGATGTGGGCAGAGGACAGCTGAAATGGCTCTAATAGACCCGTGACTAGGGAAGAAAATGTATATGGAGGTCAGTTCTTTTTTTTTTTTAATATTTTTAATGTTTTTTAAATTTATTTTTGAGAGACAGCATGAGCAGGGGAAGGTCAGAGAGAGAGGGAGGTACAGAATCTGAGGCAGGCTCTAGGCTCTGAACTAGCTGTCAGCACAGAGCCTGACGCAGGGCTTGAACCCAAGAACCGTGAGATCGTGACCTGAGCTGAAGCCAGACGCTCAACCCACTGAGCCACCCAGGCGCCCCAATGGAGGTCAGTTCTAATCTCAGGTAGGACAGATGCTAGAGTCAAGCTGCTTGTGTCCCTCACTTGGCCATGGTTTGACTTTCTATTGCTATTGGACAGGTCTGAGGGTTCTAAGTGGAGGGCCTTGGGGTAAGGAGGATTTTTGTCTTCTTTGCAAATGTGGTGTGGGTATGGAATCTTTCTCTAGCCTCATTTACTTCTGCCTTTCACTGGTTCTTGGTTAGTCTAAGCTTCTTATAATTCTCTGTGTATACATATTTCTGTCCTTCCTTTCTTTGCTCTGACTGTTCAGAGGTATTATAGTGTCTATGAATCCCATAAAAATCTTGTTGAGGTGTTAACAGATCTGGGATGGGTCTTGAAATTGTGAAGGTGATAATGGTGATGCTAATCTATGGGTCACACTTTAAGTATCAAGATCTAGAAAATGCCCTCCCCTCATTCACTTCTCTATTCATGTCTACATCTGGTGGTAAGCTTCTCTTCAATCTTAGAAACCAAGTTTCAATGTCATGTCCCCCTGTAGACTTTTTCTGATATGTTTACCTGCTGATTCCTCACATGAGAGTTGTTTTGATTTTGGTACTTACCCTGTTCTGTGGTCCTTATGTTGATGGATTTAATCTTCTATCTCCTGTAGTTATACTCTTTAAGGCCACCGACAGGATTTTATTCATCCCCAGTGCCCAGAACAGGGCCTGAAACACAGTAGACATCAATATATGTTTGTGGAAATAAGCCATGCACAGTGATTTCAGTTTTTTCCACACTCTTCCTCCTTTAATCTACCTGAATTAATCCTTCTTCATATCATTGAGAACGGGCTGACATAGGGGCCACTGAGTCCAAACTAGATCCAAAGTTTAATGTTTATGGAACTATATGCAACTATTTTCCTCACTAGACTGTGGCTTTTTTTTTTTTTTTTTTTTGGTGTTGGCCAAAAACAAATTTTGGCCAAAGGAGAAGAAAGTTGTCTTAAGTAGAGAGTCTGATTCTGGAAAATTCAGTGAGGGGAGTAGTGGGTTGGCTCTGCGGGTTTTGGCTAGAAAGATATAGTCCTACACTGCAGTCTCTACCTTAGGAAAGATTAGGTAAGACAGTAAGCTTGAGCAGAGCTGCTCTAGAAGAGGTGCAAGATCAGGAAAGGGCCATTGTTTGCCATTATGGCTCCAGGGGTGGGTTTGGACAGGTAGAGCCTGTCTACTTCCTTAGAATGCTCTACAGAACCCTTTTGGAATGAACGGAACCAGCTCTATTGCCTCCAAGGGTATAAGACCAAAATTTTTCCGGGTCACAATGGGACTTGATCAGTCAAAACTCAACTGTAGCATTTTTGCTGAGGTGAATTTAGGTGAGTTATCCCCTAAGTCAAGAATATGTTTAAAGGTTCACTTTTGAGGAAGGCAAACAACTGACTAGATGTAGCCACTTCTCTGAGTTTATTCCCAATTTTTTCTAAATATTCCAATAGAAATGGAAATGAATCCACAAATTATTCGAATTGTTTTCAAATATCCAGATATTGAATTTTTATTGACTCTTGATTTGGCTACAGAATTTAGTTTCCTATTTGGCTTTATGCCTTTTAATTAATAATAGCAAATAGTAGGAGCACCTGTGAGACTCAGTTGGTTGAGTTGGCTGGAACCTGCTTCGGGTTCTGTCTGTCTGTATGTCTCTCTCTGACCTTCCTCCTCTCTCTCTCTCTCTCTCTCTCTCTCTCTCTCTCTCTTTGTCTCTCTCTTTCTCTTTCTCAAAATTTAATAAACCTTAAAATTTTTAATATGCTTAACTTTATTTATAATCAAGAAAACTAAAACCAAAGCAATGGTGAAAAACTGTTAAATGGCAGACTTACCAAGTCTTAGACCAAAGATAATGAAAATATACTTTTCTCCCCTACTTTTTAAGTATAGAAGATTCTAGGTTTGGGTGATTGTCCAGTAATTCTCCCCAGCTTGAGCACTGCTTGGACTTATCAGCTGTGATTAATTTATGCCTCTGACATATCATTTTGCTTTATTCCTTGCACACATTCATAGGGCGATTCCAGACTTGAGGCCAGTAAACCAATGTGGGGCTATACAAATCTTCAGGCCTCTGTTTAGCAAGCCTGTAAATTCACTATTGTGCATTTTCCTTTTCATGCTGGAGGAGAGTATTTAATATAATTTCCTTGAGGCTACACTAAATTCCGAGAGGAAATCTCTGGATGATTAGATACAAGTCTTTCTCCCTGGAACTGTTCCAAGTCCATCATCAAAGTGGTCATGGCTTGTCTTGCAATGGACCATTACACATTTCCCCATACCCAGGAAGCAGGTCTTCTTTTAATGTCTGGGTAATTTGGGAGGAATCAGGAGGAGGGGGTTCTGGGCACTGCCTTGTTCTGGGCTTCTCCCACTTGCTCGGTTCTTAGTTTATGAGTTCTCTGAGGACAGGGTTGGTCCATTAATAACCCATCTAGAATCCAGGAAATCTAGCTCAAAGGTTTTTCAATCTGAATTTCTTAAATAAAGCACTCTGGACAGGGACTAGACAGGGGTGGGGCCGGGGGAGTGTTGAATGAATGAATGACTATAATAGCACATCCATTAAATCAGTTTTGCGGCACACAAGTCACTTTGGGTCTATTATGTTATTCAATTCTTACACCTAGAATGACTACAAGTTTTTGCCACCATCCTCAAGGGCGCCAAAAACCTGCCTTCCTCTCTGACTCTTCCCTCAGCCCACGACTTGGCAGACACACTGGCCTTCTGCTGTTTGTCAAACACACTGAGCAAGTTCCTGCTCCAAGGCTTTTGCATATGCTCTCCCCTCTGCCTGAAACATTCTCTCTCAGATTTGCACAGGATTTGCCCCTTCATGTCTCATTCACTTCTTGGCTCAAACATCACTTCCTCAGAGAGGCCTTTCCTGTCCACTTCTTCTCAAAGAGCAGTCACTTTTTTATCCTCACTGCAGCCTGTGTTTCCTCGTCTGTGAAATAGGGATTATAATAGTACAGATCTTCCTTAATTTACAGTGGGGTTATGTCCAGATGATAATTTGAAAATGTTGTAAGTCAAATATGAATTTAATACACCTAACTGACGAAACATCGCAGCCAAGCCTAGTCTACCTTAAATGTACTCAGAACACTACGTTAGCCTACGGTTTGTCAAATTCATCTCACACAAAGCTTATTTTATAATAAAGTGTTGAATGTCTCATGTAATTTATTGAATACCATAATGAAAGTGGAAAACAGAATGGTGGTAAGCATATATGGGTTGTTTACCCCCATGATCACGTGGCTGACTGGAGCTGCAGCTGCCTAGCACCATAAGAGAGATGTACGTGTATCACTAGCCTAGGAAAAGATCAAAAGTCAAAAATCGAAGTACAGTTTCTACTGAATGTGTACCACCTTTCACACCATCTAAAGCAAAAAACTGTAAGTTGATCTATCATAAGTTAGGGACCATGTGAACATAACTGTTGCAACAATTAAATAATTGATGTAAAATATTTAACCTAGGGTCAATCCATAATGAGTGTTCAATAAATATTTAATGTTGTTGATGTTGTTATTATTATTCTCCATTCTTCCAAACACTTTCCCTCTGAGCTTCTGCTTTGGCAAAAGTACCCCAGGAGCTGATGGAAAGTTTAAGTTGGAGAGACCCTCCACCCCACTAGTGTTATAAAATGAGAATGAAGGAAGCAGGGGAGCAACCAGGATGGAAGGATCACCGCATATGTGTCAGAGGCATTAGGTTTTCCAAGGCTGTTCCAATGTTGTCATCGGATCCTTCCAGCATCATTTAGAGGGCGTTCTGATGGGGACAGGGGAAGGATATTATTCTCTCTTAGCAGATGACACAAATGAAACCTAGAGAAGGGAAACAATTGGCAAAAGCCTTCACAGCCTGAGGAAAGAACAGGGAACTCAAACTTCCAAAAAATAAACCTCGAAAAAAAAAAAAAAGGAAAAAGTTCCTGAATAGCAATTTTTTGTAAAGCAATCTAACTCTCCTTGGCATGATTCTCATGATTTTCCCCAGAGCCTGCACCTGCAGCAGAGGAGGAGTGTGTGTCCTCAGCCACACTGGGGGATTAGGAGATGTACAGCTCTGAAGTTCTTTTCCCAAGGACCATGCATGCCTCAGACCAACCTGGCTTCATGTCAATATAAATGTGCTTAATACTGGTATTTTCTTTTCTTCTAAAAATTATGTTATTTACTGACTGTATTGATAGCAGTCACATTTATATTGGCAGAAAAGTAATTTATCTCATTGGAGTCATCTGTGTGGAGGTAGTAAAAGACCTGCAGAAGCCAAGATATTCGTTGGTTTGCTAGCAGGCCATCCTTACTAGCAACAAATCTCTTACCAAAATCCTATTTCTGAGCAATATTAGTTGTAAAGCTAATATTGACACCCTGTGGCTTGTTGGCCATGCAAAGACCAACCAAAAGTCTCTGAAGTACCAGTCCAAACATTATCCAAAAGGCACTCTGCTCAAGGACATAAAGGAAGAGCAGAGATGGAAGCACACTGACAGACCCATACTGTGGGCAAGGGTGTAAAGCAGGGGAAGCTCCTCATCATGGGGGACTGTTTCAGGAGAACACCATCACTGGAGGGTCAGGCCATAGGGAGAAGTGTATGGAGTTATGTCTCTATGATGCTCTTTAGACTTACAATTCCATGAAACTAAGATCTGTGTTTGTGATTCTAGAATTTGTACATACAGCAAAAGACCCATAGGACCCAGTCAAACTGTCTTTATGAAAATTTTAATAAATACATAAAATTCCTTAGACTTTATCTTCAAAATTACCATCTTGGCTCTTAACTAGTTTTTCCTCATATAGAGTCAGTACCTACCTCCTTGATACTGTCCCTCAATGTCTGAAGACCCATCCCAGAAAAAAATAGAATCAGGACTCGTCTTTCCACTCAGATAATCTCCTACAGATATTCAACAGCAGTGACCCTCTCCTTAAGCCCACTTCTTTCTACTGAGAATTGATGAGACACCCACTGGCTTGTCTCCCCAGTTCCCACTCCAAAGAGTCAGTGTCTCTCTTACCATGTGGTGTCCACAAAGGAATAAACTGGTATTCCACTTACATAATTTTTCAGCAAGATTTATGAGCACCCACTAGGTGCCACACACTATACTTGATGTTGAGATTCACTGCACAGACAGAATCTTTGCTCCCATGGGGCCAGCAGCGGGCAAATGGACAATCAGAGAATTTCCAAAATGAATGCATTATGGCAAACCATGCTAAGTGCTCTGAAGAAAAGCCTAACACCATGTAGAGTGTGTAATAAGAGGGCCTGCCTTGGAATGTGGCATGATATCTGAGCTGAGATTTGGAGGTCAAATAAAAGTCATCCAGGCAAACTGGGGAAGAGGGGTGAGGAGGATGTTTTCAATAAAGGGAACTTTAAGAGACAGACTGGATTTATTCCTAAGTGTTTTATAGTTCTTGGTGCAATTGTACATGGGATCAATTCCTTGAAATATATTTCTGTTGCTTCATTATTGGTGTATAGAAATGCAACTGATTTCTGGACATTGATTTTATATCCTGAGACTTTGCTGAATTCATGTATCAGTTCTAGTAGTATTTTAGTAGAGTCTTTCAGGTTTTCCATGTAGAGTATCATGTCATCTGTGAAAAGTGAAAGTTTGACTTCTTGTTTGTCAGTTTGGATGCGTTTTATTTCATTTTGTTGTCTGATTACTGAGACCAGGACTTCCAACACTATGTTAAGCAACAGTGATGAGAGTGGACATCCCTGTGGTGTTCCTTCTCTCAGGGGGAAAGCTGTCACTTTTTCCCCATTGAGGATGATATTAGTTGTGGGCCTTTCATATATGGCTTTTATGATGTTTAGGTACGTTCCTTCTATCCCAATTTTCTTTGGGGATTTTATTAAGAAAGGATGCTGTATTTTATCAAATGGGTTTTTTTGCCTTTATTGACAGGATTATATGGTTCTTATCCTTTCCTATATTAATGTCCTAGGAATAAACTTAACCAAAGAGGTAAAATATCTTTATGCTAAAAACCATAGAAACCTTATGAAAGAAATCGAAGAACAAAAAAATGGAAAAACATTCTATGCTCATGGATTGAAAGAATAAATATTGTTAAAATCTTGATACTACCCAAAGCAATCTACACATTCAATGCAATGCCATTCAAAATAGCACAGCATTCTTCACAGAGCTGGAACAAACAATCCTAAAATTTGTATGGAACCACAAAAGACCCCACACAGCCCACGCAATGTTGAAAAAGAAAATCAATGCTCAAGGCATCACAATCATGGACTTTAGGCTGTACTACAAAACTGTAATCATCAAGACAGTATGGTATTGGCACAAAAACAGATACATAGACCAATGGAATAGAATAGATAATCCAGAAATGTATGGTCCACAAATGTATGGACAAATAATCTGCAACAAAGCAAGAGAGTACCCAATGGAAAAAAGAGAGCCTCCTTAGCAAATGGTGATAGAAGAACTGGACAGCAACATACAGAAAAATGAAACTGGACCACTTCTTTACACCGTACACAAAAATAAATTCAAAATGGATGAAAGACCTAAATGTAAGACAGGAAACCATCAAAATCTTAGGGAAGAAAACAGGCAACAACCTCTTTTTGGCCGTGACTGCAGCAACTTATTACTTGATATGTCTCCTCAGACAAGGGAAATAAAAGCAAAAATGAACTATTGGGACTTCATCAAGATAAAAATCTTCCACACAACAAAAGAAACAACAAAACAAAGGCAACCAAAAGAATGGGAGTAGATATTTGCAAATGACACATCAGATAAAGTGTTAGTATCAAGAATCTATAAAGAACTTACCAAACTCAATACCAAGAAAACAAATAATCCAGTAAAGAAATGGGCAAAAGATACGAATTGACACTTTTCCAAAGAAGGTATCCAGATGACTAACAGACATACGAAAAGATGCTCAACATCTCTCATTATCAGGGAAAAACAAATCATAACCACACTGAGATACCACCTCATACTGGTCAGAGTGGCTAAAATTAACAACTCAAGAAACAACAGATGTTGGCAAGGATGTGGAGAAAAGGGAGCCCTCTTGCTCTGTTGGTGGGGATGCAAACTGGTACAGCCACTCTGGAAAACCGTGTGAAGTTTCCTCAAAGAATTAAAAATAGAATTACCCTATGACCCAGCAATAGCACTACTAGGAATTTATCCAAAGAATACAGGCATGCTGGTTCATAGGAGCACGTGTACCCCATTGTTTATAGCAGCACTATCAATAATAGCCAAATTATGAAAAAAGTCCAAATGTCCATCAACTGATGAATAGATAAAAGATGTGGTACACACACACAAACACACACACACACACACACACACACACACACACACACACAATGGAATACTACTTGGCAATGAAAAAGAATGAAATCTTGCCATTTACAACAATATGGATGGAACTGGAAGGTATTATGCTAAGTGAATAAGTCAGTCAGAGAAAGACAGACATAATATATTTTCACTCATATGCATAAATTGAGACACTTAACAGAAGATCATAGGAGAAGGAAAGGAAAATTGAGTTTCAAACAGAGAGGGAGGCAAACCGTAAGAGACTCGAAAATACAGAATACTGAGGCTTAATATGGGTGGAGGATTGGGGGATGGGTAAAATGGGTGATGAGCATTGAGGAGGGCACTTGTTGGGATAAGCACTGCATGTTGTATATAAGTGATGAATCATGGGAATCTACTCCTGAAATCAAGATTACACTGTATGTTAGCTGACTTGACAATAAATTATTTTTTAAAAAAGAGACAAGACTGGAGTAGTCAAGAAAGGGTTAATAAGGTCAGTGTGGCTGGAGCAAATATGAGGTTCACCTTGGGCAGCTCAAAGGGTGACTAGCTATGAATGCAAGGGACAGAACCCGATTCAAACTGACCTGAGAATAAAAGACAGGTAATGGCTCACACAACTGAGAGTCAAACAGGGGGTCTAATTTTAGGCTAAGCTTGATCTGGGTGTTGAAATCAAGCCAGCAGGATGACCATCTCCCCGCTTCACCTCTGTTCCTCTCATCATTGGCTTTGTTCTCAGGCAAACTATCCCACTATGGTACGAACATGGCCACCAGCAACTCTACCAGCTGAGCCACTTCAAAGGAAAAGGCACCTCTTTCCCAGTGATTTCATTTGAAATTCCAAGGTGGATGCTTATTAACTTGAACTGCTTATGTGCCCACCTTTGAAGAGATTGTAGCGATCCAACTGGTCAGCACGGAGGGCCAGGGGGTGCTGGTGTTGATCCCTCTGAAACCACTGGCATTGAAAACAGAAGAGAAGCTTCCCAACAGAAAGAGGTGGCTGCTAAGACCACAGGCAGGGAGCAGAACATCAAGAACACCGATGTGTGCTCGATATTATGCTTCCACCATGTGTGGAGAGGGTTTGGGCAACTCCACATGGCAATTCATTCTCCTTTTCCAGAAACCTTTTTGTCCCTGCCCAACCTAGTCCTCCAGCCCATTCTGCCGGATGGAAGCACACGTCTTCCCTCCAAAAGTGTTCTTTCTTAAGAGGTCTCTTTAGAATATCTTCTCACAAATGGGGTTATTACAAGGAGTTCCTGGGGAGATGCAATATGTATCTCTCCAAGAGCCAGGCCCTAGCCCAAGGGTATAAACCAAGCCTACTGCCAAGAGAATGGCTTTGAGAGGGGATTAACAGGTGGTAAGGATGTTGACGCAGGACAGTTGCTTGTTTGGAACAAGTAGAAATATTGATCGAGGCCAAGGTGAAATTAAAGCATGTGTTATTTAAAAGTCAGTCTTTCTCTCTGTCTTGCAAATGTGCTGGAGAATGAATTAATACATAAGGCAAGGTGGAGATAGTCGCTTCTTGTTCTCACCATAACAATAGTGATGATTAAATACAATCATGTATGTAAAATTCCAGGCACGATTTTGTAAATATTCAATACATAATACTTCCCTCCACATGTAGAGGGATGGTAACTTACATTTGTTCAGCATGATATTGTGCAAAGGGCTTTCACTAGTTTTAAAATATAGTGAAATAATAGAAATTTTGAGATATGAGAAGGCCAACAGATCAGGAGATGACTTAAATTGAAAAGGGTGTCACTCACAGTTCCTGAGAGAAGAAGGCATGCCACACCACAGGGGCCACATGGGGCAGCCCCAGGGCCAGTCCGGAGGCAGAGGGTCAGTCAGGAGAAGACCTGTGGCCAGAGCCTTTATTGGGGTTTCCGCCAGATGGAACAGGTGAGGCAGGGTAAGCAGGCTTAAGCTGTACTAGTCTGAGTACAATGGACTCTGGGTTATAGGGACCGTCCCTACTTGTCCAGCAGCTGGCCCTGTGGTCATTAGGGCAGGAGGACAGTGACCTGAAGCGTGAGAACCCAGTAAAGGAAGTGGTTGGAATTTGGCTCTGCAGGGGCTGTTCATATTTGAAAAGCATGCCCCCAGACAAGTCATTTACTGTCTCTAGGAACTGGCTAACCCTGGGACTGGCAGTTCTTCCAAGGTTCACAAGGCCATGGATGTCACAGCATCAGAATACAGAAAATAAAAGACATGGTTAATACATTTATGTCATTTCACTGAATCTTCACAAGAACCCTGTGTGGGGTGTATTATTTAATTATTGTATTTATATTTTGTTATTTATCAATTTTATTTCACTATTAATTATTATTATCATTTGGCAATTGCCACAGAAGTTAAGAGTGGGTTCTAGAGCCACACGGCCTGGATTTGAAGTGGGCTGTCTTGGCCCAATTTCCTAACTTGCCTGTACCTCAGTTGCCTCATCTTTGGTAAAAGGCGAAAGATTTATACGATCTGAAGAGAAACCAGAGTATACCTCAGTTGCCTCATCTTTGGATTGGAGATAAAAGCAAATACTTGGCAGAATTGGCGTAAGGGTTGAAGGAACTCGTAATATTAAGTGGAAAGCAGCACCTGACACATGAGAGAGACCTATGGATTATGCACACTTCTGCAGATGAATAAAGCGAGGGTTGAACATGATGTGATTTGCTCTGAGATTCCCAGTCAGGGAGTATGGCAAGACTAGAAGGCTGATCTCCTGCCTCCTGATCCAGCAGCCACATGTCGCACCCCTCTTTATCTCATCTCTACGACTGTCTTTTTTCATTTTTTTATTTTTTTAAATTTTTTTAATAATAGTTTATTGTCAAATTGGTTTCCATATAACACCCAGTGCTTCTTTCCACAAGTGCCCCCCACCATGACCATCACCCCTTCCCTCCCTCCCCCTCCCCTTTCAGTCCATGGTTCATCTTCAGTATTCAGTAGTCTCCCTTGATCTGTGTCCCTCACTCTCCCCGCTCTCTTTCCCCTTCCTCTCCCCATGGTCCCCTGCCAGGTCTCTCCTGTTAGACCTATGAGTGCAAACATATGGTATCTGTCCTTCTCTGCCTGACTTATTTCGCTTAGCATGACACCCTGGAGGTCCATCCACTTTGCTACAAATGGCCAGATTTTATTCTTTCTCACTGCCATGTAGTACTCCATTGTGTATATATACCACATCTTCTTGATTTTGCTAGAGAGAGAGCGAGAGTGTGAGCAATTGGGGGAGGGGGCAGAGAGAGAGAGACGAAGAGAGAAAGAATCCCAAGCAGGCTCTGCACCATCAGCATGGAGCCCCACGTGGGGCTCGAACCCACGAACCATGAAATCATGATATGAGCCGAAGTTGGATGCTTAACTAGGCCACCCAGATACCCCAAGGGCTAAGTCTTCAGAACCTCCTGTGTGAATGCACGAGTCTCCCCATCCACATAATGGCCCAGCTCACCTGCCCCAGGAAAGCAGAGTGGATCCACATTCCTGGACAGTGAGTAGCTGTGTCTGTAGCTACTTTAAACCCTCTGCTTAAATAACAGAAGACCTCAGCTCTAATTCAGAATCACTCAGTCACTAACACACTGGATCCCCTTGAGCTAAATTCCTACCCCTCCCTAGGCCTCAGTTTCCCCAATCAGTCCTTCCAGCTCTTCAGTGTGGGATACTGTAAATTGTTGCTTTTTCTTTTCTTCTCCTCCTTCTCCTCTTCCTCCTTCTTCTTTGTGGTCATCAAGGTTGAGGTCTGGGCTTGTGGGTTCCCACATTCCTCAAGGAAGTTGGTCCATTCCTGAGTGACCATGCTTTCTAATTTCAGCCAGTTAAGCTGCAAAAGCCACATCACAGACATGACTCTCAGAGGCCCCTTAAATTGGCTGTGCTCTATGGCTTAATGGAGGGCTTTCCAGGCATCCCAGGAACAAGTGTGAAAGCTGAAAAACGCTCAGAGCTCACAGCCCCCTCCCCCTTGGCCCATTAGTGAGCCAAATGGGTGTTTTTGGCAATG
Source organism: Suricata suricatta (assembly GCF_006229205.1). Lineage (NCBI taxonomy): Eukaryota > Metazoa > Chordata > Mammalia > Carnivora > Herpestidae > Suricata > Suricata suricatta. The sequence continues at coordinate 33,180,598 of NC_043715.1, read as the reverse complement.
ATTAGTCTTAGCTTTGTTAGGTTTTATTGGTTCTTTTTGCTGTTTCCCCCCAGTTGGGTCATAATATTGGGTTCTCAGGCGTTTGCAACTCAGGCAAAAATGGATACATGTCAAGTGCAAGAGGGAGGCCTAATAAATACTAAATTCATAAAAGGGCTTTACATAAACCCTCAAAGGATGTCTCACAGAGAAATTGAGAAAGAAATTGCAGAACAGGAAAGCGTAGGCCCTCATTGGCTACAAGCTCAAACAACAGACATTGACAGGACACTGTAGCCGCTGATAGAGGTGACAATTTCAGGCTGCACTGAGTGGGGTATAAGGACCCTGTTCAAAGGGGGTGATAGTTCCACCATTTCTAATTGGTCAGTTAGGATTCCTTTGATAGCAAGAGTCAGAAAACCAGACCTTACCTGGATTAAGCAGGAAAAGAGAAAATTTATTGATTTGCTTAACTTAATTATCCAGAATTAGACTTTAGACATTGCTTGATCTAGTGTGCAAATACCATGCCTTTATCTCTCTCCTTCTCTCTCTCTCTCTCTCTCTAATTCTCTATTTCTCAGCTTTACTCACTGCAAAGGGGGTCTATTCTCAGGCAAACTCACCTTCCATGGTCTTCAGATGACTGCTGGAAACAGTCGACATCAATATTTGGGGTTGAAATGATGAGATGTTGAGAATCTTAGATCAGCATTCCCAGCCTGAGTCCTTTTGCATCTCATTGGTTGAGATTGTATCATGTGACTACCTCTGGACCAATCACAGCCAGGGAACGGGATGCGCTGACTGGCTTAAACTCAGGCAGGTGTTCCCAGTTGCAAGCAGGAGCGGAATCCAAGCTACTGAAGCACGTGGGCTTCGACCGAGGGAGGGGTGTTTTCCCTAGGGAAGAGAGAGAGAGAGGATGCAAAATGAGCCACGAATGAGGTATTGTGCTCTGTGTTGGGCCCTGTGTTTAATGAGAGGTGTGAAGAAAATGGAGCAGAGCCACAAAAGTGGTGTGGTGGTGGAAATTTAAAATCTTGCACGTGGAGAAGAGTTGGGAGAAATAGGGTTGCTCTGGCCCAGAGAATAGAAGGTAGTACAGAGTCATAAACACTGTCCAGGAGTGCCTGAATTGACGGGAAAGGGCTGGATTCTGTGGGTAGTGGCGGGAGAGGAGGGAGTACAGATTTACACACACCAACTTTGGCTCAGTAGATGGTATTTGGCTTAGTAGATCATATCTGTCACCGGCTATAACGGGCTTTGGACAGTCACACTACCCTCTGCTGTTACCCACTAGTATCCCTCCAGAGTGTCAGTCTAAATCAGCTGCTGTGACTTCCAGGCTTAAGAACCTCTGGTAGCTCCCTCTTGCGGTGGATTAAATCTCCTATGGTGTAGCTGATCGACCTCTGTTCGCCTGTTGGGCCCATCTCAGAGCCTGCCCCTCCTCACTCCTGAAGCTCCAAGCTCATCCATCCTAGCTTTCTCTGTTTCTCAAAAATGCCAAACACATGTCCACCTCAGAGTCTTTGCACCTGAACAGCCTCTGGTCCTATCTCAGCTCAAATACGCACCCTCTGCCACAGGAGAGTTCCTGAACAATCTGTGCAAAGCAGCTGTCACCGCAGGGCCTCACACACCCTCCATTGCCTTCTCCTGTTGCACACAGTAGTGGACACTCCCCAAATTTCTAAAGTTATTTATTGTTTATTTATTAACTGAGAGATTGTTGACTGTTACAGATTGAAATGCCCTCAAAACAGGAATCTCGCTTTTCTTGTTAGCTCCTATATCCCCAGTGCCTAGAAGAGTATCTGGACTGCTTTTTTTTTTAAGTTTATTGAAAGTGAGTGCACACATGAACAAGAGAAAGGCAGAGAGCGAAGGAGAGAGAGAGAGAGAATCCCAAGCAAGCTTTGCAGTCAGCACAGAGACTGATGCAGGTCTTGAACTCACAGACTGTGAGATCATGATCTGAGCTGAAATTAAGAGTCAGACACTTAACAACTGAGCCACCCAGGCACCCCTGGACTGTTTTTCTTTTTGTCATATGACTGCATGAATGGATAACTTCTACCGCTCTTTGGCCTGATGAAGTGGGGGTTTCTAACACTTCAGCATATCATAGCAGGCTGAGTGAGCATTTATCAGAGATGGATTTCTGCATTGAGCAAGGGGCGCGTCCCAGAGCTCTCAGATGCAAAGAACGTATGATGTGTCCCACAACAAGTATATGACAGCAACCTTGGATGCAATTCCTCTGGTCTCACCACATGCCAAATGAAAATTTCTTCCAGGGCCATACTGCTGGTACCGGGTGTTTTTTAATTAAAGACACTCTTTGAGGAATTGTGTTAATCCTGCCAGTACCTGGCTTTCTAATTCCCTCTTTCTCACTATGAAGAGAAGGCATATTGGCCACTCTGGCCCCAACTGAGTTGTTTTCCAAGAGAAGAACTTTCAATCCTTCCACGCACAATAATGAAATATGATACAAAACAGGCTTGTGTCAATAAATCTACAGGAGAAAGGTCAGGCTTACATTGCTGGACGGGATTGGCAAATACATTTGTTCCTGCAATGTCTGTGTTTTAAATGCCACCCTCCGATGAACCTGGTGCTGAAACACACTTTGGAGTTTGATGAGATGTCAGTTTTGCTCAACCCTGATCAAATAAGATGAATGAAAGTGAAGCAAGAACAAAAATATTACTTCTGTCATTTTTTTATGCATCACAGGAATTGGGTCAGTCGGGGAGATTTTTCTTAAACAAATACCAATCCCTGCACAATGTCACCCATTGATCTGGCAGGCAGCGGACAGCGATCGCTCTCGCACGGGAAAGGGCACACGACTAGAAGAGCAAAGACCAGGGCAGCGCCCGTGTAATATCATCTCCCATTTCACGTCCCCAAAATCCACCCATCCACCTTCCAGTCCCACTTCAAATAATGCTATAGGAGACTATGGATTTCTCTCTGCATTGAGCAAACACGGTTAAAGAACAGGATGGAATTTCTCCTGCAAGGAAGAATTAAAATCATTAACTTCTCATTTATCTAACTTAAAACATGAGAATCAAATTAAACAGAGACCTAGACACCTGTCTGACCTGGTCTGAGGGCCATGAGGTCATGGCATGAGGGCAAGATAAATTATGAGATGTGAGATGGGAAATAGCAAAATAGTAGTTAATTCAGAAGGAGCCAAGGGTCAGGAACCAGGAAGATAGATGAAGCAACAGGAGACCAATGGGCATGAGTAAGCACTATGGACCATGTAAAGTAAGGGGTTCTGGGGGCCATCTTTTCCTCTGTGTGGGGTAAGGCTACTTGGGAATGAAACCAACCAGAGCAAAGCGAAGCCAAGAGAGGGACAGAGGAAAATTCCTAATGGCTTCAGCACCTGAATCCAGTCTTGGCCACAACCAGATACTCCAGACTTTTCATTTACATGTGACAATACTTTTTTTCATGTTAAAAGTTTAAATTAAAAATAAAGGGAAAAATAAATAAATAAAGTGCACTTGGGTGGCTCAGTCAACTAAGCATCTGACTCAGGTCATGTTCTCAGTTTGTGGGATTGAGCCCCACCTCAGGCTTAGCGCTGACAGCACTTGGGATTTTCTCTTTCCCTCTCTCTCTGCCCTTCCCCCATGCACTCACATGCACACATATTCTCTTTCTCAAAATAAATAAATAAAATGAATAAAAATAAATAAATAAAATTAAGGCATGGGCACTTGCCTGCCTGATTACCAGCAAGTGATCTTAGAGCACCACATAGGACCTAACATTTGTTCTGGAAAAGGAGGCTGACTGTCCATAACCAGCGCTCCTGAGTCATGCAGGCGCAAAGTACACAGGAGATCTCTGCCCTCTGCTTCCGTAAGTCCTCTGCTTTCCCAGGCTAGACCAGCATAGAACCCACAGAGCAATGGCTAAGAACTGGGACCTAAAGGGACTATTGTTCTGGACTATTGTTTATTCAGCTCTTTCAAATTTTAAAAATACACCAAGAATCACTGTGGAAATAAAATGCTTTCCATGCTGTGTGAACATAAATGTCCCCAACCCTCTCAGGATACAGAGATATGCAGTCTCAACCCTGAGGTTGAAACTCTGAGCAGTATCCTTTCCAGAGTAAGACCATTGTCACTTTGATATCCCTGACGCTTAGTGTTGGGTCTGGTGCAGAATTGGTGATTGCGTGCATAGATGTGTGTGTGTGTGTGTGTGTGTGTGTGTGTGTGTGTGTGTGTGTGTTTCTAAAGGAAAGTGCAGGGGTGCTTGGGTTGCTCAGTCAGTTAAGCATCCAACTTCCGCTCAGGACATGATCACGCAGATCATGAATTTGAGCCCTACATTGGGCTCTGTGCTAGCAGCTTGGAGCCTGAAGCCTGCTTCAGATTCTGTGTTTCCCTCTCTCTCTGCCCCTTCCCCACCCACACTCTGTTTCTTTCCCTCCCTCCCTCTCTCTCTCTCTCTCTCTCTCTGTCTCTGTCTCTCTCTCAAAACTAAACAAACATTTAAAAAATTAAAACAAAAACCAAATAGTTGTCTGATCCATGGAGCTCAAATTACAACGTTTAAAGATAATGGGTATCTTCCATCAAAACTGGGTGGGGAGGATTCTGGACTGGGATGAATGGAGCACTGATTTGGTTACCAATTTCTTCTTAATCTCACAGACTCCAGAAGGTACTCATTATTATTCTTTTTTGGCCAGAGGAGTCTATGAATGATAATATGCAATTCACTGGTTTTTTCCCTCTTAGAAAGCTTTCCTTTCACTTTCCCCCAGTTGATATGTTGAATTTATGGAATTTTCTGTTATTCTGTTCAACTGATATCACACCCCAGGAGAAAGAGCCGAGAGACACATTGATGCCAAGGTATTAAAAGATGCCTGCATCTTCAGGGCTCGTAGGCAGAGCTCCTTGAGGTGTTCTGAACTCAAAGAGAGAATAGAAGTGGCCATTCGGAAGGGCGAAGCGAGAGTGTCACGGGGATGGGAAGTTCTCCAGGCTCCTGTGATCATATGGCTCTCAGTCCCTGACTTACACGGCGGGTTTCCCAGAACTTGCCAAAGGCTGAGACTGGGAGGTGTCTCTTGAATCTTAAGCTACTGTCTATCTGCTCGGGCACTTGCCGAGTCACTCACTGTGTCACCCGTTGCAGGGGACAGAAATAACTGAACTCTGCGCTTGGGTGCACCAGTTGTTTTCTTATTGCAGAAGTGGACTAATCATGTTGTCAGCCCCCTCACAACAGGTAGTGTCATGTGACTCTTCTATTTCTCCTTCATCTTAGGAAATGCCTCCTTCTTTAAATATCAGTCGCTGGTGTTGGCTTTAAAATTTTTTTCCATAATGGTCCCCAGGGTGCCTCAGGTGGGCTCTAAGTTTGAGCTGGTGGTACTTCTATAGAAAGCATGATCTCTATTACCAAAAAACCCATTCTGCATGCTTCTAAAATTCAGATCAGCTGCCTAGGCAATAGAAGGGTTATTAAAGGTACACATTCTCATCGTTAGTACCTTTCATTATATAATCCTCCTCGTCCTCATCCTGATGATCATCATTTATCATTTATTGAGTATTTCCTATGTGCCAAACACTGTGCTAAATTACCTGTTTATTTTTTATCTGCACTTATCCACTGCTTCGATTAGTGTCCCAAAAGACCCCACTTGATACCAAGGTAACACATACTCCCTCTGAAAGCAAGAGGCAGAAGGCATGCACCAAACCCACGGACCCTCAAACACCAACAGCAGGGCAGAAAAATCCAGCACAGGCAGCATGTCAACATAGCCGAATACGTGCTGCAGCGCTGTGCAAGAGGGGTGGGGGAGGGCTATGGTGACCTCCAGAAGGGCCCCTTCCCCTCCTGTGTGTCCACAGAGCCAGGCAAGGCCAGCACCAGAGCTAATCAGACCTACACTCATGGGAGAGCAGACTTTCCAAGGAATGCCGAAGGGGGCTTGTAGGCTTAAAACTAACAAATAAAATCAGTTTGAGGCAAAAAATAGTTAGTTAGATGTCCTCAGTGCCTGACATTAATATGTTTGGATTTGTACACCAGCAATCCCTTAATAAATACACTCTCTCTTGTCTCATTGAAGTATTTTGTAAATAAATAACGAAACACCTCACTATTGCTGAATAATCATTTTTTATTTCTATCTGGGTGCCGGTTGCACTTTATAAATGACTTTAATTTACAGTGCATTATGTTTTCTTCTATTGCTCGCCTCTAAATCCCCTTGCAATATTTTGTTTCTTTCCCATGATAGTTTAAGTGTCTTTAACCTTCTCAGTGAGGTGTGGGTGTGTGTATGAGTGTAAATGTGTTGGTGAGAGAATGTGCGTCCTTGACAACACCATTTATCTATTTTGTTCCATCATTTCTAAATGGATCAAGTGAAGTTTCTCATTTTTGCCAACTGTCTGGGAATCATCATGTGTCCATTAATACCAATTATATTTGCCCTGTGTAAATCGACCCCTGGAGGACTGAGGCCAGAGAGGGCTGATCCCTTTGGTATGAATGTGGAAGCAGAGACTGAGTTCAGGACAGGAAAGTTCATTGCTGAAGCCAAAGCAGATGTCACTTTGTCAGATTTGTCATCCACCTCAAGTGTAATTCTTTTGGAAAATTATTTTGAAACTTTGCCCAGAAAACACCAAGGTGCACTATTTACCATAAGACAAAATAACAACTACTGTTTAGTGATCACTTATTGTATGTAAAGTTCTCCATTTGCCCAGCTTCATTAATATTCACAAAGAAACCCAAGGGGTTTCCATTTCATAGATCAAAAATTAAAGCCCAGAGAAGGAAGTCTTTTGCCCAAGGTCATTCAGATAGTTTAAAAAGCTCAGGTGCATTTTGTTCTGATGCCAGAGCTTACCTCTGAATCTCTAGCTGGTATGGCCAGAGTCTGATTTCTGGAGGTAGGAGAATAAGAATTTTCCTTAACAAAATAGCAGCAGTCAAGAAAAAGGTTTATTCTCTTGGTTTCTATGGGTCAGAACGCTTCAGCTCCTGCCAGGTAGGAATCTCCACAGGACAGCTGGAATAAACTCACAGTGTGGCATCTGGATTCCCTCAGAGCAAGTGATCTAATAGAGAGGAAATACTATGCCACCTTTTATGATCTAGTCTCTGACACATATATACATGCATACACGTGCGCACGCACACACACATGCACACATACTTCCACCATATTCTAATCTTAGATGCAAATCACCAAGTCCAGCCCCCACTCAACAGAAAGGGACCACACAAGATTATAAATACCATGAGAGGAGTACCATGGCCCCATCTTTGAGGCTGCCTACTACAGAAGGCTTCTCAGGAAATGGGATATTTGATCTGAAAGCTCAGCGATGAGAACAATGTTCTTCCAAGGGAAGAGCGCAAGCCGAGGCCTTGGGATGGGAGACAATGAGCCTAAAAGAAGCAGAAGCCACATGTTGGATGGATGAGGAGGGAGACAGTTGAGAAGACTTTGGTTCTCTTAATTGACAAAGTCCCAAACTACTCAGGCTTCCTCTACCTCTTCAAATGTTTCTCTTCTTGCCCTCTTGGTTTCCCTTCTGGCCACCGAGATGCAGAAGTGGAGTCCCGTGCCCCAGGGGGCTTTGGCCCCTGTTCCTCTACTAGTCTGTTCTCCCACCCAGCACACCATCTCCACCTCTTCACTTCCCTAAATGCTGACCTGCTCTAAGGCCCACCCCAGCCACTCACTGCCTTGTCTCAGAAGCCTCCCCTGTTTCCCTACCCATTCTGTCTGTTTCCTCTGATCAGATGCCTTGAGAATCTCATGCAGAAGACTTGGCCTAGTAGGAGTGTCTGTGCCTTTTCTATTTGTTGTTTATACCTCCAACTCCATTGTAAACTCCCAGAGGGAGAAGAAAGTGTTTTGCTTATTTCTGATATTCATAAAGACCCCTGCATCAGTCAGGTCTTGGTGGTCAAGAAGTGGCTCATTCTGACTGAATGATCTGAGGGAGTTACTGAAGAAACTAGTATATAAGGTTTAAAGACATGAATAAATGAATAAAGGATAGCACCGCATCTAGGGCTAGCCACAGCAGCTACCATTCCCTCCCCTATACCTGAGGACCCAAGAAGCAGTGGTGTCCCAAAGGAAGGGAGGATCATATGGCAGGAGCCACCAGATAAGACCTGTGGCCCCCAGAGCCATCCACAGTGAGCTGGCAGAGACAGCGCAGGAGGAATAAATACCCTGACTTCTTTCCCCTACCCCTTCTCATCTCCACCGACAGCTTCCATGGCCAAAGTTAACCGGAAGCCAGAGGTCAGGAGAGGCTGATGATGCAGTTCATAGGGGTCAGCCTCCAGGAATGGAGCAGAATAGGGAAGGGTGAAGTGTGAATTGCCAGATCCAGATCTGGTGACCAGCTAATGCTGCTACACACCCTGGAACTTTGCCTCATGACCTTCTAGAATCTCCTTGGTCTCCTACTGCCTCCTCCCAGCCCAAATCTCTCCTGACAAGACATCTGCCCCATCTGACATCCCCTTCTCTTATAGTAGCTCCACTTCCCTTGAGAGGAATCATTGACTTTTTGATGTGAATATCTTAGGAAAGCACACTGCGTTGTGCTAAGGTGGACCTGTCCTATGTTCACGGTGAGCTGACAGTGGGAGTAACATCTACATCTCCTGAGAGCACCAGGTATCATCATGACTGGTGTCCTTTGAAAGGATGGGAGCATTGGCCTCCATGATAATTGACCTGCTCTTCCATCTGGTTTCTTTACAGTGCTTGGAATTTATAAAGCCACTGTTGGAGTTTATGCCAAAGCTCTTGCTTTTAATTAAGTGGCCTAGTTTCAGTAAATAGTATGACAGGGATGAATCTATCAGTGGAGACTGATGTTATGAGCAAAAGAGCTGCCAGACCCAGTGGAAATGCAGGCCCCATATGGCAGGGCTTGGAGGGAGCCCGCTTTGGCAGGACACTGCCATTTCAGTAATCACAGACTAGACAGAGGCTTCCAGAAGTGACCCAGGGATGGAATGGAGCCAGGACATGTCTGCTTCCAAAAAGAATAGATGCAGATCCCAGGCTGTCTCAGGGATTCCTTGAGCCTTGAACAATTGAAAGGGGCCTAGAGACTATCTTCCCAGCTGCTGGGCCTGGGTCCAAAGATGGGGCTGGTCCATGGTGCAGTTTTCATCATAGTCCACAGAGAAATGAGAAAATGTGACAACTAAGTTAGGTATTTTTAAATAATTCCATTTCAAGAGTTGTTTTTAATTTTATATCATTATAAATTATATCATTCCTTCTTTCTTTACCTGGTGTGAAAATGTCTTTTCTTTAGCAAGAGCTGATAGTAGTAGACAATGGGGTTTTGGTGATGGTGGAGGGCACTTAAGGGGAAGAGCACTGGGTGTTGTATGGAAAACAATTTGACAATAAAATATTATGGAAAAAAACACACAAAAAAAACCAAAACAGAAACAAACAAACAAAAAAACCATATATTTAATCCTAACTTGAACTCTCTTCTCTCCCTGACACACACAGATTAAAAAATGTTTTTGGTCTATGGAATCTGAAAGGCTGGGAACTCATGACCTAGTGACTAATAAAAATACTCATGTCCAAGAAGCTGAGATTCTGAGTCTTAAAACTGGTCCAGGAGAGTTGGATGAATACCCTGTCTTCCCATGGCCTTGTGGCTTTTCTCCAGCCCTCACCACATGGTAAGGGAAGGAGAAAGGCTTTGGAGCCTCCTGGAATTACCTTCTCCAACAAGGTCAGCCTTGCCTGGTGCTCTGGCCAGCATAAAAGAAATGTCATCACACATATAAGACCCCAGTCATGTCCCCTCCAACTCTTTTTCCTTTTACTCATAAACGATTCGATTGGCATCCACACCTTCAGCTCCCTTGTGAAGGTCCATGTTTTACTGCTCAAGAAGAAGGACATACGATCTGAAGTTTGGCAGGCATAGCCACTTAATAGCTGGTCCTTGACAAGTGATCTAGCCTCTCAGATTCCCCAGTACTTAATTGCTTACTCACTCTCCATCAGACTAAAGCCCCGAATGGTCCCCCATGTCAGTCTTGTTTACAGTTATATCTACAGCACCTAACACAATGTCCAGCATATAGTTAGCACCTAGAAAACATGCAAGCAATGAATCACATTCTATGAGGATTTCAAGGCTGGAAGCCACACTTCTTTATTTGTGGAATGTGGGTGATAATGATACATCCCACATAGCATTCAAGTAAAACTTTACAAAATCATGACTAGGGATATAATTGCAAATTCTCAGTTCCTGGCCACCCAGACGCTGGGGATAGTGACAACCATACCAGGGGATAAGATTTCTCACGACCCAGTCCTGGGAAGCACCAGCTGTGCAGGAGGATTCATGGAAATCCAGAAAGGCTCAGGGCCGGCCCTATAGAGCTTCCCAGAGTGGCTCTCCCAGAAAATAAATGAAAGGGCATGCACCCAGCACATCCTGGCTCCCTCCCAGAGCTGGGCCGCCTTACTCAGGTGTCTTTCCCATCAGGAGACACTTTCACAAAGTTGGTATTTGTGTCACACGGGGAGATTTCGAAATGCTGTATTTGGAAACATGAATGTGTAATGTCTCCCTGGAAATCTACACCTTCTCAGTGAAAGATACAAGTGCAGTCCAAGACAGACATGTTTAATTAGTGAGCAAACTTGACATTTCCAGTGTTTGGACTAGACAGAGGAAAAGCCAAGAGCAAACCGAGATCTTTTCTTCATCCCATCCCCCCAGCTTGCTGACAGAGAATAATTTATTGGGTTTGAAGAAAAATGAATGTCTTTACAATAAAAGAGAGAAAAGGCCAGAAGATCCAAGGGTGGGTATTAAATAATTGTCACCACTAAATATGCATCTCCCCATCTCCCCCATCCCTTTGGATTCCTGCTTGATCAACATGGATGCGGTCACAATGGCATTTCTATCCCCCCCAGTCTCTGCAATTCCAATTTTTTGATATCTAACACATCTGCTTCTTCCTCAAGCCCATAATTGATTGCTTTCTAACTGCTTTCCCCCTACCCCATGCCAGTCTACACATTTCTGCCAGAATGAACTTTGCAGGGCATGGCTCTGTGCCCCTCCCCTTTACCAAAATTGTCAGTAATTTCTCAATTATTCAACAACATTGGTTGAACTCCTTTCATGTGCCAGGCACTGGGTGTCAATGTTGACTAATATTGCCTTAAGATGAAGCCCAGACTGGTATTTTGTAAGAACCAAACATACCTTTCCTGGCTTACCCCGTCCAGCACTCCCTAACCATACATTCTAGACACATCCACTGCCCATTATTTCCCTGACACTCCCTGCACATCTCCACCTTCAGATGCACCTTGACTGAGAAACTTCCATGCACAGCATCAGACACTTTTCATCCATTTTCTCATTTATTACCCATGCATTATTTACAATAAGACCAGGATTCTTATTGATTGTGCCTTTGTTTACACAGATCCCCCGTCCACAATGCTCTTATCTCCTCAAGCTCCCTCATCCTTTAATGGCCAAGCTAAATGTCACAGCTGACACTTCTGCCTGGTATTAATATCACCTATCATTATGTTATTATAGAACCTTCCTCGAAGTTCCTTTATACTACCTGACACTCTTTGCTCAAGTGACAGATATTTCTGATGGTAGAATATCTCATAAATTGATAATTAAGGGAATGTATCAATCAGAATCCAATCAGGAAAAAGGAAATCACTCTCATGTAGCAAACAGAGGGAACTTGTATTATAAAGGGTATAGAAGAACAGAAAAACCAAGCAAACGATGATAGTCTAGCCAGTGATTAGTAATAGCAAAGACCTACTACTCCTACAAGACTAGGAGGACAATGGGAGGAGGTGGGATTTCAGGACCCAGGTCTCGGGTCACCCAGAAGAAGCTTAAAATGTGGTATAGGTCATCCAGTAAGAGCCAGAACCTCAGGGGACACACGCCTTTAGCAGGGCCACTGTTAGAGGCAGCGGAGGAGTGAGAGCCTGGCTTTTCTTTTCTTCCAATCATCTGATTCCCCACCAGTGCTACCTTTGGCTGAGCCCAGATGGAAGTCAGCTGGCATGGGAATTTTGGGTCACCTCGCCCCATGATATAAAGCAGAGCAGGACAAGGGTGGAGTAGCACAGCCCCAAGCCAGTACCTCCTACTTCTGAAACTAAAACACTTTATTAAAGTATCACATGACTCATTAGACTTATCTCCAATATGAAATTTTTACATAATGGTTTTAAGGAATTGCACACACTGAAGCATAGGTTATTTCTCTCATTTGTCCTCTGTTACTAGCAATTCTTCACTCATGTACAGTCACCTTGAGTCTGCATTGAGACTTTGATCTTTCCCAGGGACAAGGCTCATGCCTCATTTCTCACCGAACTCAGCTCTTGGTTTTGTGGAGTAGCTTTATTTGCCCTAGTGAGACTCAAGTTCATCTTTCTCTGCTGATGCCATTGACCCAAGAGGCTGACATTTGCCTCCTAGGTCCCTCTTGGTGGAGGTTTTCAGGAACCTTATGGGTGTGAGGGAAGTGCCCCACTAGGCGGCAGCAGAGAGAAAGATTAAGGCTGTGGTCGCTGGATTCCAGTTACGTGTTCAAATCCACCCTCTGCTCCCTTCTGGTTCCTGAGCTTGGTCTCTGACTTGACCCCTCTAAACAGCCCCCTCATCTGAAACACATGGACAATGACAGCACCTGTGTCATAGGATTATCATGAAAAGTAATGAGAATGATTCATGTAAATAGTCCTTGGCAGAGTGCCAAGCATATCATGTATTTAGTAACTGTGAGCTATCATTTTTTTCCTTACAACAGCGACGCATCGTGAAAGACCATGGGTTATGTGGGTGTGGTAGCCAGGGTCCTCCAACAGCTGTTTTTGTTTATATCTTTTTATAATCAAGTAGACAGTAATCATGTTTTACCTATGTCCAACTAATTTCCCATCCTTCAGAATCATAGTCCTGGAATGTTACATCTTGTAGAAGATTAAAGATCACCTGGTGGGGGCGCCTGGGTGGCTCAGTCAGTTAAATGGCCGACTTTGGCTTAGGTCATGATCTAATGGTTTATGGGTTCAAGCCCCGGGTCGGGCTCTGTGCTGACAGCTCAGAGCCTGAAGCCTGCTTCTGATTCTGTGTCTCCTTCTCACGCTATGTGTGTGTGTCTCTCTCTCAAAAATAAACGTTAAAAAAATAAAGATCACCTGGTGTAGTTCCCTGTCATGATATGGAGAGAGACTAAAGCCCAGAGTAAGTAATTTCTTCTTTGTGAAGTGTGTGTGTGTGTGTGTGTGTGTGTGTGTGTGTGTGTCCCACAAGGAGAAATAAGAGGAAAGCTCCCAAGCATCTATAAACCTACCACTCAGAGATAACAGTTTTTCTGTGCAACTATTTAGTCTCTTTTTTTTATAAATACATTATTTAAAAAGAAAAAATGGAATTAGAATGTACTCACTATTTAGAAAATCATCTTTGCACTGGCATATATGTGCTGTACTTTATTTTATCTAACAATTTTCACTTTTAAAGACCTCCTTCTGTGGACATTTATGATGTTTCCAATTTTTCACCATTGTCAAATCCTCCAAAATACTTAAGAAAGAGGCCAAAAACCTCCTTTTCCTCTGAGTATTTTAAATACTTTGGGCTCCAAAAGACTGTTGAGTTTTCAAGCAGAATCTGGTTTCTTCACAAGCTGCCTTCAATGCAGCAAAGAGCTTTCTCATCGGTTGTTACTTTATCCCCTTGCAGCAAGGCCACAAGGTCAGTCCTTGCAGGTTGCTACGAACAAATGTGAAAAGGTTTTAGGTCCTCCTGGCTTTCTTGGCCTTTTACTAGATGGAATCCATCCCGGTGTTTTCTGTGGGTTCTAGGCTAGTGTTAGAGGTGCAGGGGCCTTCTCTAAAGCATCACAAATGCCTTATTAAAAATGATGCATGATGTCACAAGCCTGGCTTCATGATGTATGACCAGTGTCTTCTGCTTTCTTGGGACTTGCAGAGCAGGCTTTGTGTCATACAAGCATGTTTAGAAATGTGTTCTTTACTCTTCATGTTGATCTCTTGAACTGAGACCAGCCTCTGGGAGAGCAGATCAGAACTCCCAGGTTAGAAATAATTTAGAAGTCAGTGGCTAATGGGATGTGGCCAATGATGGAGCAGTCTCTAATCTAGGGCCTTCTGTGCAATCATTATAGAAGACCAATTTCCTGGAGATAATTATGGGGCACTGGGCCTTGCCCCAAATATACAATATCTACAACTGTACCTCAATGAGACAGTAACATTGTGGTTTTTGTAAATTCCTCAGATAAAATCCACAAATCCCGGGAGAAGTGACATCCTAGTTCATAAATAGCCACTAGCCCTCCACTAATATACCCTTATGGAATGGAGTCCATATTAGTTTGCTAGAACTACCATAACAAACTGGGTGGCTTAATAGCAATTTATTTCTCACACTTCTGGAGGCTAAAGTTTGATATCAAGATGTCTGCAAAGTTGGTTTCTTCTGAGGGGTTTGAGAGAAGGATCTGCTTCAGGCCTTTCTCCTTGGCATGTAGATGGCTGTCTACTCCCTGTTTCTTCACATGATCTTTCTGCCTGTGTCTGTGTCCAAATTCCCTCTTCTTATAAGGACACCATCATACTGATTAACGCTCATCTTAATGACCTCTTTTTAACTTAATTATCACTTCAAAGATCCTAACTCCAAATACAGCCAAATTCTGAGGTACTAGGGGGTTAGAACTTCAACATATTAATTTTGGGAGGACATAATCCAGCCCATAGCAGTCTAACTACATGAACTAACACAAAAAGAGCTCTAAACATGGGGATTGGAAAAAGCAGGTTGCAGAATAATATAGTCTATATGCTATCATTCATGAGAAATTTTCAAAGTACATAGAGTAACAGCCTACCTTTTGTAAATTCATTTATGAATTCACAAATGATACAGACATGGAAAGCAAAGTTAGCCACAGACTTCATGATAGTTTTCTCTCTGAGGAGGGAGAGAAGATGGAATCATGAAGGTTTGAAAAAGCAAACTCAAATGTGCCTTTAATGAATTTTTAAGCTAAAATATATATGACAAAATACCAAATTCACTCATTCTGGGGGGAGGGGGACTGTGCATATGTTAAGCAAAATACTCTGTATTCTTCTCAAATTTTGACATTTTTATGATTTACAAAATGAGTAGAAAGAATTATTAAGGAAAGCTTTGTTCTAGTTTGCTTCTCAGGTGTTCTGAGGAATGACGGGTTTTGCTTAGTTTATCTCTTAGGGTTTGTGTGAGGATCACATGAGACAAGAGTGTGAATGCTTCATGAAGAAGTCTCTCATCAATAAGCATCCTGTTCATCAAGACGTGACCCTAGAAGCCTCTAAAATAGAACAGTAAAAGCCTGCCCTCTTCACAGCTTGCACATGGTAGGGTGCATAAGGGCTCTTCACAGGCTTTGCACTTTCCCTGTATTGCTGCCTCTTCATTTTACCTCCACCCTCCATCCCCACCACCTGCTTCTCCTCCAAGGGCACCATGTGCCTGTCAAGTGTTTACCAGACTCAAGAAGGAAGAAGGTTCTCTGCCCTTGGATTTCAGAAGAGAGCAATGGAAGAGCCTGTGATTTGATCTCTATTCTGTGCCAAGCACAGGGACCTACCAGTGAGAGTTATCTCCCAATTATGTGAAAGGGGAAAAGTCCCCAGGAGGCATGCCAGCCACTTAGAGCACATCTGAATCTCTTTTTCAATTTTTTAAGCTATCTTCATTTTATGGCTTTTCGATTCCACAATATCACGTGAATCTCACAAGAACCAATGAGCCAGACAGGGCAGATAGAAGTGGCCCAACTTCCAGTCATGAGTCCCCAAGATAGGATGTAGATTTGACCACAACCCCACCCTGCATCCGTGAGGCAACTCAGGTCCTCCTGTTGCAAGGCACCTTCCTCCCACTTACAGGAACTTCCTATTGGATCACTTCCCCAAGAACTTCAACATGTTCATTGTCTCCCCCACTCACTTGGTACCTACAATTCCTTGTCTACCTTGCTTTTTGTTTCATGTCTGATCCCCTCACTTAGACTAAATTGTGAGAGCAACAAGTCAGAGGCCACATCAAATAGGCCAAAATGGAGCGTTCTTTATATTTTGTAACTGAGTGAGGTTTCTTGTAAATCCCATCCTACTGAATGGTGATGGGGCATGAGGAATTTAAATTTTCCAACGGATATATCAGTATCAAAGGCCTAATGACATTCTCAGGTAAACATGTAGGGATTTCAATATTTAATCAGGACTGTCTTCTCTTCACCTTCTCTGGCTCTTGTATTTCAAAGATGATACTGAGTTCAAGGAGGTTTTGGGGTAGCAGCCTAGTGATGCTGAAGCAGGAGCTTCAGGACCCAGTGCTTTTGGGGGGGGAGGAGGTGCTGGTCTGATATTTTTGGAGGTGGCCATTGAAGTCATGATGGTAGAGTGTATAGTGCCCTGAAGAACCAAACCTTCCATGGTCCGAGGTGACTCAGCTCCAGTCAAGATCTAAGGAGCAACTCAGCTAACAGCTTCAATCTCCTTTGAAAGTCTATGAAACCTTTCCACTTTTTCCATGAAATGGTCAGAAATGGTTGATGGTCATCTTCCTTCCTTACATAATTTCCTGTTATGTCCGAGCTACAAACTATACAGAACCAAGTTGTCCCAGCTCCATGTTGAACCTGAAGAGTTTTTCCTAGAAGCTTGGGATATTTTCCAGACTAAATCCCAAGAAATAAAAAGCAAGTTTTTCTGAACTGGAAGTTATCCAAACTTATGGGAGTATTTTCCTAGGTCTCCACAGTCTCTCCCACAGGGGTGATCTAGAACCTCCACTTCTGACTTCTTGCTTCCCTTCCTTTATCATCTCCTGCAGAAAGGTCTCTTTCCTTCTTTCCTAATGGACACTCTCTTTATATTGGCTCCTGAATTTTCTCTAGCATGGTCAGTAATGAAGCTCTGGAGTCCAAAGTAACTAGACTTCCCTATTGATTTATAAATGGGGCAGCTCTACGAACTTAGAAAATATGTTTCCTTTTGACAAACTACAGTCTTAAAAAGTTAGCTTTGAGACTCAAAACTGACCAGAAAAACAAGATTTTCAGGAAATGAATATATGTCAGAAATTACTATTGCTGTAGTGCACCCATAAGCATCTTGGGGAGAGGGGCGGGGTAGGGACCCAGAACAAATCTAAACAGAGCCAGCAGTCACATAAATATTTGTTAAATTGGGGAAAGAAGAAATATAAAGGATGTTCCATCCTTCATAACCACCTCTTTCTTACTCTCTGACACGAAAGTCTTGGTAGAGGTATACCAGATGGCTGAAGTGCCACTCTTAGACTCCAGCTTACCATATCCTGAAGTCTAATAAATTCTTTCCAGTTCTCACTTTCCATCCCCCTCCCCACTCATTCACCTAATAGAAAGCTGGGCAACTGCTTTGAAATGTCACACCTGAAGTTAGCTCAGCTTGAAAAGTTTAAAAATAGTCAATTCGAGGAACAAAGGTGTTTACCAGAAACAAACACTGTTAACAGCTCCTCCTTGACACACTTCAAGTTCCCACAGGGTGACAGAGTTGATGTGTGAACAAGGACCCTCCTGCTTCTTTCTTCTGCTCTCTGCCAGCCTTCAACATTCAGACTCTTTTCTTCCTAGACAAGCTAGGTATGCCCCAGTCCCAGAAAAGTGAGCACAGGAGAATTTCTTCTTCCCATACCTGAGTCCTTAACCCTTTATTACAGTCTGATAACCTCCATCTCTTTCCGTATCCATGATGTTAAAAAGTATAAGTTTTGCTGTATCAATTATAAGTCTGTATCATATCATACATTTTATTTGTTTATAAACATGCCGTATAGTAATTAAGAGCAAAGGCTTTTAAACAAGTTTGTTTGTGTTCATATCCCTGCCTTTGCTACTTGCTGGGTGTGTGACTTGAGACAATTAACCTTGCTCTTTCCTGGTTGCCTCCTTGCAAAATAGAAATCATAGTCATTCTTATCTCATAAGGTTGTTGTAAGATTTAAATGTCTTAATATACCTTAAAATAGGGCTTGACAGGCAGTGCACTTTATATAAGTGCTTGCTATTACTAATATTTATCTGGATCCCTTTCCTCAACTAGATCATAAACTCCCTGACAGCAGGTACTCTATTGATGTGAGGACTTCAGCAGCATGGAAGGGGTCTGGCCCACAATAAGACTTAGTTATAATTTTTTAAACATTTCATATATATAATGCCTATTATGGCATAAATAGGTATTTGGTGAACGATTGAATGAATAAGCATTTTCCCACTTTTCAGGACCTTTTCACCCAACACTCCTACCCTGCTGTTCTTCTTTTCTACTCACTCTTTCCCTGACTATTCTCAGTACGAGTCATATGCACATCCTGGTCATTATTTTTAGTTTATCAGGAATGACAGTTTGAGAAGGGGCATAGCAGGGGCATTTTCACAGTCTGAGTTATTGATACCTGGATATGCCCAAAAGTCTCCTTCCCACGATGCCTTCCGAGGCCACCCCATCTAAATTACAACATTCCTTATTCTTCTTCCTTGCTATAGTCTTTCTTTCTGGCATTTATTGTTATTTAACGTCCTTTTTATTTTACTCACTTATCTTGCTTATTGTCTGTCTCCTCCACTAGAATGTAAACTTAATGAGGAGAGGGTTATTTATCTCTTTTGTTTATCCTTGTATCTCTTGATTCTAGAACAGTGCCTGATGCATTATAAGGTCTTAGATAAATATCTTTGAATGAATACATACATACACATTCTTAAGAATATAACCCATACAAACCTACAGGTCTAGAGATTTGATGCTGTCTGAGTGCAAAGATCTAATTAACATCCTCTCCTTCAAGTCACAGAGTGTAGCCTGCAAGTGAATCAAGATTGCCAACCCCTTCTACCTGGGATCACAGAGCGATGATCCTGGTGAGGTCAAAAAACAGGAGGAAAACACTCACCTGACATTTAACAGTCCATTGAAATAGCAACCTGACGCAGAGAACCAGCACGTTTCCAGAAGCTGCCTGCTTCTTTTCCAGTAAATGTCTTACTTGGTTCTGTGTTCTGACATGACTCTGCAGTAGAACCTGGCAGACTTTGAGGGAAACATTAGCTGTCTAGAGCCCAGTGCCACCTACACTTCTTCTAAATCATCTGAAGACAAATACTTTGAGATTACAACTGGCTCACAAAAGGTAACTCCTATTGATTAAGCCCCAACTCCATGTTAGGCACTCTCCTATGAGTTTTACAAAACAGAATCCACTTAATTCTCAAACAGCCTATGGAGTAAACATCCTGAGCACCATTTTGTAAGTAAGAAAATGAGGACTCAGGCATGTTAAGTTATTAGCCCAAGGCCCCACAGGAGGTCTTAATTCAAGAATTTTAATCCAAGTCCAAGGCTTTCCCACTATTAAATTGCTTTGCTCTATCTGAGTGTGAGGTACAGAAAGCTGCTAGTTCTGGTAAGGCCAAAGATAAGACTCATCACTCCTACTCACAACTCATCAGTCAGAAGTGGCCAGAACCCATCCAGCAAAGGGGGGCTTGGTAAATGAAATCATACCAAGGTCCAGAAAGGGGAAATAGGACCAGAATATTTGGCAAATAACACTGATGACTACCTCAATGACTAAAGCGCAAGGAGCTCAGCAAAATCTGGGGTGTAGGAATAATGCTTTTTGTAGCTGAGATTAACTTCTCCCCTGACCTGGTAGGATGGGAGCTCAGAGTTCAAAGCAAATAAAATTCTTGTACTCAGGCATCTGTGAACCGAGTCTTCTATCTTCTAACTGTGTTCAAATCATAGCACATGCAATTAAATTTCATATCAGGGATTTAGGCTCAGTCAAGACTTCTATGGATGGATAATCTTAATCAAGCACAGCCCGAACTACAAGCTAACAAAAGACTCTTCATACCAGAAGAGTATGCTTTGATACATTTATTGTTCTTCCCAGATGTCCTCATTTACTAGTAGCACCACTGTCCAAAAATGTACAGCCAAGGTGCTTGGGTCGGTTATGACTTCTACTGTGGCTGATTAAAACCCCTGTTTCACTGTTAAGGTCAGGAGAGTCCCGGCTGCAGCTCTGGAAGCAATAACTGGCTGCCTACAATGGATGACAGCCATCTGGCATGGGGCTGGGGATGAATATGTGGCGATGAGGTCATGATGCATCCAGTCTCTTATGCAACAATTCAGCAAACAATCACAGAGAACCTGCTTTGTATATTAATGTTAGATACACACCTTAAGAAGAGCTGTGAAAATGTAAAACCAAGACCAAGAGAAGGAAGGTCAGGGAGTCAGTGACACTCCCCAGGATCCTGTGGGTGAGCAATTGATTTCTCAGGGAGCCTGGGAAGGTGAAATGAGAGCTGAGCAGTTAGGCCAGAAAGCCTTGGTAGATGGCTTGTGGCCCGAAGGGCCCAGATACCACTCACTTCTCTCATCCAAAGGGACAGTTGTGATGGGGTGGTGGGGTGGTGGTGGTACTCCTCTCTCCTTCTCTCTGACATTTTGAGGGTTAGCTCTGTTCCACACAATTAGCCTGTGGCAACCAGATTGTGAGATGAGACTCTGCTGCGTCTCCCAGCCCATAAAGCCTGCTCCTGCTGCACGCTGAAAATTACAGGCTTATATTACAGGGAGTGTGTTAGGGAAGTAGCTGGAGGTTGCTGATACAATCAGAGTTCAGGTAGCTTTATTGAGAATTGTGAAATGAAACTGTGTTGCCATGTGCCAAAATATGAACCAGAAACTTTCCCCCTGACACACACACACACACACACACACACACACACACACACACAAATAGAATTACTGAAACTAGTTATCTTCTTCTTCTTTGTAAAATTACTGTAAGAATCTATAGCCAGGAATCTAGAATCTTTTTTCGGGGCGGGGGGGGCGCTTAGGAAGAGCAAGATTTCCCCAGAATAAAGTAGCTCTCTAAGGACCAAAACAGGAAGACTATTGGCACAGAAGGGTTTCAGGGTGCCAGTTGCAAGAGGTGTTTCTGGGAGTGCCAAGGTACCAGAGAGATACCTCGGAGGATGCTTAGCAGGACAGCATAGAGACCCAGGCTCAGGACTTGGCACTCCCAGACAGCTTTGACTCCAGCATTTCTCCCTTAGTCCTTTAAAACTTGGGGGCTCTAGATCTAATTTTGTTAGAAAGTTTTGGGGGTGTTTCTTTTTTGCTTCTTTTAATGGGTTGTTACTGTTAAGACAAAGCTATGATGGATAAATCCAGAAAAGTCATTGCCTCCGAGGGGTAGGAACAAAGATTATCTGGGAAGGGCTATAAGGGAACTTTGTAAAGTAATAAGATGTTCCATATCTTGAGAGGGGCCTGGGTTACATGGATGTATGCATTTATCAGAACTCATCCAATGGCACTTTTAAGATTTGTGCATTTCATACTGTAAATCTTACCTCTAAAGAAAAATAAAACTGTAAACAAATATTGAACTTTAGTTGATAATAGGCATGCTGCAATATTTAGGGGTGAGTGAGCCAATGCCTGCAATTTATGTTAAAATGCCCTCAAAGCAAAGATAAAATTCTGGATGGAGAGATGAATGTACAGGTAGAAAGATACACAATAAAACAAGGATAGTAAAATGTCCATTCTAGAATCCTGATTGTGGGCTCACTTAAAATTCTTTGAACTTTGCTATATATTTGAAATTTTTCATAATAAAATACTGAGGGAATATATTGCTTTCATTAGGTCAACATTTCATAAATTTTGCTGATTAGAATCCTCTGGGATATTTGTTTTAAAAATAAAAGCATGAGGACTTCTTTTTGGAGATCTGGGGACTGGGCTACCTGAAATTTTTTATCAGCCCTCCTGGTTGGGCCTGGTGGTGAGACGTGTTTGGGAAACACTGAGTTAAATCAACTTGCCCCTGAAAAATTGATTTTGGATGCAAGAAAGAGTGACCAATGGGATATTGAGGGAGGACTTCCTCTTGCCACCGAATCAGAGTCTCTACATGTGGCCCCAGGAACCTCCGGATTACCATGCTCCTCGAGTGATTATGAAATGCAATAAGTTTTGAGAAACACCAACTTTGGAAACATCTGCACAAAGAGACAAGAATATCTCAGCCAAACTGGCTGGCCCTTGTTCTAAAATCCCCCCAAATGTGTGATTAAGCTGTAAGTTAGGATAAAATGTACCAATTAGTCCACTGTCCTCTTCCTGTAGAGTTGATGTGGTTATTTCAAGGGGATATCTCTGACTTTCTCTTGGGCCCTCCTAAGGCTGATAAGGGACAAAACCTTCAGATCCACCAAGGCACATCACCAGGGCCAGTGAGGGAGAGAATATATACCTCCTACCACAGGCCTTTACCTCCCACAGAACACTGAATAATACAAATATTACACAGCTCCTTCCGCTCCAAGTGGGTATTGTGTGGAAGGCAGGCTGGGTGACAGGAGCTGAAAGATGAGTGACCCTCAGAGAGGTTCTGGTGCAGCAGGGGGACAAGACCAGCACAGAGCAGCGAGAGAGCAGAGAGTGAGTGGTTGGTGCTGGGCAGGTCCGGATAAGAGGAGAGCCTGCTGAGCGCTGGGGCATCCTTATGTCATCCTGGGAGACACAAGACTCCACGTGCACTCAGAGAATCTAGCAAGATTGCCTCACAGGAGGACAAAGAGGCGTTAACAATGAGCCAGCTGCAGAGGGTCTCCATTACCTGAGCCCAAGCACACATACAGCAGTAGTGTGTGTTAGTATAAATGAGTGAAGTATTAAAAATATGCAAGAAAAGAATACAGAGCTCTTGGAAGGGAAGGGAAGGAGGCAGGAGAGATTAGAAGGAGTGGCCTTCAGCTCATCTGTAACTAGTTTATTTTTCAAGAGAAGGAGAGAAAAAGCATAAAAGTCAGAGAGATAGAGGGACTGATCTTTGTTTTGTAATCTCACATTGACACACTTGATGGGTGATGCTCAAAGTCCTGATTTTAATGCAACCTACCAAGATCATGTAGGGAACTGCAGCACCCGGCTCTGTGAACCTCACAGCCACCACCCAGTGCCCCAGCTGAACCTCTGTCCCTTTCTCTCTGGCTCAACACACACTTTCCATCACAAGCAACGTGAGAGTATGCTATTGTATGTCTGTGTCATCTCTAGATGATAAAACATTTCTAAACTTAGCTCCTAAGTTCAGGGTTAGGTTCTCTCAATAGATATTGGGATCTAAAGACAAAAATGAAAATCAAATTAAGTCCAAATTACTCTCTGACAGGGCCTATGTGACCAGTTAAGTTCGGGGTTTGATGTCGTGTGCAGATTAGCACAAAGTGGACACATGCACCCCACAGCCCATGTATATGAACACTTAGTAGATTAGAGATGAGACAACAGGCACAGAGATGACTGAGCTCCACACATCGCTCATTGCGGCGTCATGAGCTCCTGAGTGGATTCACTGGAACCATTCAAAGGGCACCATTTTTTTTTCTTTTTTAAATGTTTTTCTATACAAAGTGTGGATGTTTTCCTTAACATAAGAGAAATGCGCTTAAGATGTGGCTCCACTGAACTAGATGGACATGATCAGGAAATGCTGAAATCCTGGCAGTGCCCCCCATCCTCCTGCCCTGCCCTCTGGCATGATTTATATATGTTCGTGTCTGTGCTGCA
Source organism: Suricata suricatta (assembly GCF_006229205.1). NCBI lineage: Eukaryota > Metazoa > Chordata > Mammalia > Carnivora > Herpestidae > Suricata > Suricata suricatta. The sequence continues at coordinate 33,156,786 of NC_043715.1, read as the reverse complement.
TCTCGTTCGTGTTCAAGGTGTGGCTGTATAAGCAGTGCTAACATAGGGGTCAAGTGCTGGGCACACAGATGTTCTATTCAACCACCCTTCTGGGAGAAGGACTCTGAGAAGTTCCTGCTGAAATCTGGGGTGCCGCCAGGGGCAAGAGAGATATATAGTCTGTGCTGAAGGCAGCCAGCCTAGTCTTTGAGGGATCCGGCCTCCTCAAAACAGTAAAGGGGAGTAAATCAGACATCTTCATGCCTCTCCTTCTGGATTTCTACCTTTCTCTAGCTCAGCATAGTGTTAGACCAAAAGTTGAAAACTGATGGCTCACTTTTGGAAACTTGGCTACATTCACACCATAATTCACATTCTATCCTTCTCTCAAAAAAACAGGGGACCTAACAGCTCAGGGCTTGCACCCCCCACCCCTAGCAACAAGGCAATAGGGATGAGCAATAGCCACCCTCTGTGGTTTGTTTATTTGTTTGTTTTTGGTTTTTTTAACAGAATGTATTGTCAAATTGGTTTCCATGCAACACCCAGTGCTCATCCCAACAAGTGCCCTCCTCCATGCCCATCACCCACTCCCCCCATCAACCCTCAGTTTGTTCTCAGTATTTAAGAGTCTCTTATGGTTTGCCTCCCTCCCTCTCCTTAACTATTTTTCCCTCTTTCCATCCCCTATGGTCTTCTGTTAAGTTTCTCAAGATCCACATATGAGTGAAAACATATGGTATCTATCTTTCTCTGACTTTTTTCACTTAGCATAATACCCTCTAGTTCCATCCACTTTGCTGGAAATGGCCAGATTTCATTCTTTCTCATTGTCAAGTAGTATTCCACTGTATATATAAACCACATCTTCTTGATCCATTTGTCAGTTGATGGACATTTGGGCTCTTTTCATAATTCAATAGCCATCCTCTTTGAAGGAACCCTCTCTGATTCAGAGAAAATCCACCATTCAGATGGATTTGTTGTTATCATGAGTCTGTCACTGATGGCCAGGTCTAGGGGACCCTACTCTGAGCTTTGGTGATCAGAAAATTGGTGGGTATGTGGGCAGAGAGAAGTGGTTCTCAGACACACCATCCTTGTAGTTCTGTCCCCAAATAACCATTGAGCCGCTTCCAGGGGAAAAGGTCAATCTCAGATCTGGTCCATGACACCCTATGACCTATCAGGGTTCTCAAGTGTAGGGTTTTCTTCTAATGAAACAAGCAGAACTCAGTCCCAGCCATCAAGACAGACAACTTCTGTTTCACAGAGGCAGCTGACAAGGATACAGACACACCCACGTCCCAAATGGGGAAAGGAGACAGGTGCCACAGCCACCTTTCCTGCACTTGCTGGTCAAGTCCTGATGCTCGTCTGAGTGACTTCTTGTGGGAGGCGAGTCTAGGCCCTGTGACAGGTGGAGGTGAGGATTATGGAAAGGTAACTGTTGAACTGGAGTATTTGTGAATAATTTAGCAACTCCCTACTTGCCCTTTCTTCCACATCAACCTATAATTTTAACTCTCAGGGCACAAGAGTAAGAATTGTTATGGAAGCAGCACAACTCACGGTGCACTTCCATAGCAAGAGATGATGAGGGGGATGAAGATCGAAAAGCACTTGTGTCGCGAGTTCTCAACGAGGATACGAAGGCTATGCTTCCTACTTGCATGGCACTCTACACTTTTCTGAAGTACTTCCACATTGACTCAGACTGCCCATAAGAAGGGGTCTGCAGAAACTGAGGCCCAGCCAAGCTGAGTGACAGGCCAAATGTCACACTGTTGGTGAGCATCCCAGTCCAGATGAGGCTTTGAGGGATTCCTTGTGGACCTCCTTTCTCCCTGAGGATTTCATGGCAAGCAGATTAATGTGGCTTGGTTGCCATGGGCACTGGAGATGCTTCTCTCATTCAGTTCCTGGGCTGTGACAGACTTTACCTGTGGCTGCAAACAGCCCCACACAGGACCGAGTTCCAGGCCATTGGTAACCCTCAGGGCCTGTGGGATGCCTGAGATGCCCTGAATGAGCTGTCACCGCTCCCCTCCCTTGCACACTGACAGAGGCTCATGGCCCCTCCCCACTGTGACATTTCTCAGCATCAGAACTCAAGCAGACAAGCTCCGCTGGGCCAAGACAGTCTGGGCAATCAAAGTCTGCAGCTGTGATGGAGGCCTGGCATTTAAGTCTATTGATCAATGACAGAAGTAAAACACAAGGCGAAAAATGCACAGGGAGCTCTTGTTGTCAGAACCAAATAGAGGCTTCTCCTCTCTGTTTTGAAGGCAGCTGCAAAGAGAGAGAGAGGGAAGGGGAAGGAAAAAACAACCATAAAGCCAGGGGAAAGTGGCACCTAAGGATTTTTATTGGTTTTGAAAGGTTTCAGGCAGGGGATGCCGAGAGCAAAGGAATTGAGATGCTCTGGGCTCGAATGAGGATATGGGGGGAGGCAAAGTGGGTGAAGCTCCTGACTTTTGGATGGAGATGGATTCCGTTTATGTTCAGCAGTCCAAATGCAAATGTTGTGGCTGCACGCCGTGAAGGTGACAACTTTCTGCCATAAGTGCAAGACAGGCCCCGTGCCTTCCTGAATGCTATTGAAGTAACCCAGTTGTAGGTGTTTTTCTCTGTCTTGTTAAGTGCCAGCCCCCAAGGAAAGCTGAGGCTCCATCCACGCTACTGGGGAGAAGAAAGGTGAGTGTACCTGAAGAAGGGGGAAGGAAGGGCAGGGGAAGCAAGGTACTATCTGCACCAGAGTACATAGCAGATGGAGAGGAAGGTCCCTGGGTTGTTCTGTGCCCTGGGTCAAGTCACTCATCCTCTCTGAGCTTATGTCCTTGTCTCCTAAAAAATAAGACAATGAAGATATTGCCCTTGAAGATTCCTTCTGATCCATGAAATGACTTCAATAATTCATCAGCCTGCAGAGCTCAGGCTGGAGTGGAGCAGTGAGCCAGGCCCAGCCTCTCAAGGGCAAGAAGGTGCTGTCTGGGCAGAGGTGTGCCTTGGGAGCAAAGGAGTCCAGCCACCTGCACCTCCTCTAACTTTGGTGAGCACCAAGCACCACCACCCTGACCCTGGTAGATCTGCAGAGATTCCACTTTGGAGGGGGGCCCAAGAATATGCATTTTTACAGTTTGGTTATGCTAGGTCACTGTGATGCAGGGAGCCTGGGGCCCACACACTGAAGGACAAGGACACTGGCATCATTGTTAAGGACATGAGCTTTGGATTCAGATTACTGGACCTGATCTCATCTTTGTCACTTTCCAGCTGTGTCTCGTGGCCCACTTGATTAATCTCTCTGAGCCTCAGTTTCTTCATTTGTACAATGTTGCTTCATTTGTACCCACCTTTCAGCATTGCTGTAGGGATGAAATGAGCTATTGTATTTAAAGCCCTTAGTCCAAAATCACATGTAATGAGGGCTCAGTCAGTGATAGTTGATGCCTTTATATCATAACTATACTGTCATAAGTATGATGGTTACTGGAGGGCCTTGGCTGGGAGAGGTCAGTTGGCAGAATGTGTATGAGGATTTAGTCCAAGGGTAAAAATTCCTCAGCAGCCATAACCTTGTTCATCACAAAGTTCTTGCTGATGTTTGACCTAAATTTATTATGTAATAGTTTGAGATCTTTCATCTTTATCTGCCCAAACTTGGTACTGGCCTGCTCTTAATAGTGACCATTTAGACCTTCCAGTTTAGGGTAAGCAATTCCAAAGACCCCACCAGTTGGAGGTAAAAGCTCTTTGCCTTCTCCCTCATCATTTGAGCCCACTCACCTCCAGATACTCTAGCTCAAAACTACCCTTGGCCTTGGGATGTAATAGGGTGATCCTTTCCTGGGATGAGGCTGAGAGTCATAAGGAAGAGAACAAAAGACTGTGAAGTCCCTTAGATATTGGTGCATAGTGGGGGGAAGGTTCCCAAACTCAAAAGATACAGGAGCCAGACAGGAATTGCCAATGTATAAAGTGGCCCTGGAGAAGGAGGAGCAATTGAGCATATCAGAAAGTGGATATCCCATTGAATGGGATAAAAGTCTTCTTAGCAGAATCAACTGTTGGCATGCATAGGGAGAATCAGGGTTCCAAGATGTAATTTTTTGAAAGAAGACATAAATTCACATTTTTAAATGAAATCTCCTTATTTGGAAATGTCCATTAAATCAGTTCCTTTCCAAAAACACATGTCAAAGATCTGGAAACTTCTACCTCCTCTAGGAAACCTTCTCTTCTTCCTCTAGATGACCAGATTTTCCCCACGTTTTGTCAACCCCACCCCATGCCCTCACCCAGTGCTCTGTACCCTCCTGTATTCCAGTTATTTCATGTTTCCTGTGAAGTAAGGACTTTGCCATCAGAGACCCCTAGATTTGAATCCCAGCTCTGTTTTTCACTAGTCAGATGGATTTCTCTGTTATTCACTAGCCTCAGTTTCCTTACCAGTACAATGGGATCATTGCAGCATCTCTGTCACAGGGCTGACAGAAGGGTTATAGCACAGAGCCTACTGCTCTCTAAGTGTTTCTTCTTCAGCTCCCCCACATCACATGGGGCTCAGAAACTGCTAACTACCTGATTCATTTTTATAATATGTTTTTTAAAAGACTATTTTTTAGAGCAGCTTTAGGTTCACAGCAAAATTGAGAGGATGATACAGAGATTTCCCACATTCTCTCTGCCCCCACTCATGCTTAGCCTCCCCTCTTATCACTCGCCAGAGTGGTTCATGTTACAAATGATGAACTTGCACTGACACATCATAATCATCAGAGTCCACAGTTTACATTAGAATCCACTCTTGGTGTTGCTCATTCTATGGGTTCAGGTAAATGTGTAATGACCTATAGCCACCATTATGGTGCCCTACAGAGTAGTTCATTGCCCTGAAAATCCTCGGTACTCTTTCCTTTTCATCCCTTCCCCCAACTCCACTCACTTTTGCCAGCCACTGATCCTTTTACCGTCTCCATAGTTTTGCCCTTTCCAGAACATCATATAGTTGTAATCAAATGGTATGTAGCCTTTCCAGCTTGTCTTCTTTCAATTATTCACATACATCTAGGTTTCCTTCATGTCTTTTCATGACTTGAAGTCATGTGTTTCTTGAAGTCATTTGAACTCATTTGTTTTTAGTGCTGAATAACACTCATTGTCTGGAGGTACCACAAAGACGTCTTAGTTGCTTTTAAGTTTTGGCAATTATGAATAAAGCCACTGTAAAGTTCCAAGTACATGTTTTTGTGTGGACATGTTTTCAACTTCTTTGGGTAAATACCAAGGAGAGCGATTGCTAGATCATATGGTAAGAGTGTATTTAGTTTTGTAAGAAACTTTTCCAGACGGGCTGCACCATTTTGCATTTATTTCCACCCGCAATGACTGAGAGTTCCTGTTGTTCCACATCCTTGTCAGCATTTAGCATTGTCAGTGTTCCAAATTGGGCCATTCTAATAAGTGTGTCTTTGTATCTTTTTTTTTTAATTTGCTGTTTTTTGATGTATGATGTGGAACATTCTTTGTACACTTATTTGCCATCTGTATATCTTCTCTGGTAAGGTGCCTGTTCAGGTCTGTGGATTATTTTTTCATCAAGTTCTTTATTTTCTCTTGTTGAGTTTTAAGTTTTCTTGGTGTATTTTAGATAATGGTCCTTTCTCAGATATGTCTTTTGCAAATATTTTCCCTGGTCTTTGACTTGTCTTTTCATTCTCTTGACAGTATCTTTTGCAAAGCAGATGTTTTTAACTTTAATGAAGTGTAGCTTATCAGTGAGTTCCCTTCATAAATTGTGGCTTTAGTGCTGTATCTGAAAAGTCATTGCCAGATTCACAGTCACCTAGATTTTCTTCTATGTTATCTTCTCAGTTTTGAAGTTGTGCATTTTACATTTAGGTCTGTGATCCACTTTGAGTTACTTTTTGTGAAGACCATAAAGTCTGTGTCTATATTAATTTTCTTTGCATGTAGATGTCCATTTGTTCACTATGGGGATCTTGAGTGGAAAAAAATGTTAATTTTAAGGATTTTATAGACTTCACTATGGGGCTCATTACACAGAAAAGAATGGATCACACTGTTCTCTGATCAGGAGTACTAGGAATGCAGATAATTTCAGTTCCTACAGCACTGACAACCTGCAGCCACTAGCCCATGAGGTGAGCATTCTGTGGAAAAAGTGATAAAGTAAAAATTGTGGCTTTGTAAAAAGAATGTAAATAAATAAATAAATAATAAATTTAAAACAAATTGTAAAAAATAAAAAATAAAAACATTGGCTTTGTAAAAAGAATTTTAAAAAATAAAAATTAAATTAATTTAAAATAAATGGTAAAATAATAACATAAAAATAAAATTAAAATAGAAAAAAAGATTGTGTCTTTGCACAGTGTCTCTGTTTATCAGGAGAAATACGAGGGATTGGAAATTTCAGTTCAACCAAGGTGAGGAAATATGCCCAGGACATCCCCTCCAAAGGGAAATGGGGTTTCTACTGAGGATTATCTGCTTTCCTGGCCTTTGATTCCAGTGGTATCAGAAATGTAGCCCCTTAAAGATGCAAGTCAAGCATGCAGAGAAACTTTGCTTGTAAGCAAGAACAAATATTTGAGTACGACAGGCCAGAGAATGTAAATATAATTGGGATTTCAGATATTGCAAGATTCCTTCCTCTAATGATGCAGTCAATGACTGGAAAAATGAATACCACCAGATGAAAATAAGTGGTGACCATTCTTCCCTAAGTATAATGGAGAATTAAGCCAAACATCTCAATAATTCAAATCTGCTATCACAGGGCTGGGCTGTCAAATGAGAGTAGCTCTAGGGAGAACAGCAAAGTTCTGAGGTCCAATAGTTGAAGATCATCTTCCATCTGCATGATGATTATGCACTGAACTCTGTAAGGCTAGACTTACTGTTTAGATGGGCTAAAGTTATAGCAGTCCTTTTTGTTGAAAAGTATGGCTCAAAAAAGAGCGTATGGAGTGCGTTAACCTGAGTCTGTGCTGCTACGCAAAATATGGGTTTCATCTAATCTAATCAATATCTGGTTTCACAATATCACCTGCTTACACCTTGTTCCCAGTGCCAGTGCTTCAACACATCATGCCATGTACCTTGGTCAGCAAAGATTTTCTGATTGTAGTTCCATTTTCCTTGGAGAAAGTGTCAGAGCAGTCAACGAGTCCTCTTCTCTTTTCTGGGAACTGCCTTTCCTCCAGAGGGATTAGCCTCAGGCAGCTATGTTCATAATACATGACCCTGCCCCATAGGTTCAGCTGATTTGATCAAATGGACCCCTGACTCAAAATGTACTGAATTCTCTCTTCTAAAAAGTTCTGGTTGTGAGATGTAGAAATTAGGGGTAGTAAGCTGATCCAAATCAATGGCAACTGTATTGGTCAGAGTTCTTTTGTTGCCAGCAAAACAGACTGACTTTGTTTACTTATTGGAATGAATAATTATTAAAATGTGGATACCTTCAAGAATTATTGGTAAAGCTAAAAAACCTGAAAAGGACAGAACCAAGGCAGCTCTGGGGCTTCAAGAAGTGGTAACTTTAGAAATAGTCTCATGGAAAAAACAGCCAGAATTAGATAAATCCTAACTGTTCTGAATCTCTAAATTTCTGATCAAGATTCAAATTTCAGGGAGCAAGCATCTAATTGGCCTATTTCAAGTGATGTGGTGTGGTTTCCCCTTATGTAGGGCAGTGTAGAAACCCTGTTTACAATTCCACCAAGCTATATTCAAAAGGGAAAAGATACCTTTTCAAAAGAAAATTGGAGTGATGGTAGAGAGGGCAATGAATGCTAGATAGTCAAAAACAACAACACTTGGGGTCATCAAAGATGTCCCACTCCAGCCTTTTCTGGAGACATAATTATTCTGTCTTTCTAGGATTCCATGAGAGGCCCCATTATCCTTCCAGCAAATTCTTTTTTCTGTTTAAGCTGGCTTGAGTTGGTTTATGTTACTTTCAATCAAAAGATTCTTAACTAAGACACTTTTCATCCATTTCTATAAGAGATGAACCTCAGCTTTGGTTCTCACTTGAAAGAGACCTATGTATTGATTGGATAGCCCATAAGAAATTAGTGACCTGTAAGATCAGAATTAGTGTGCACCAAATGAGCTATGTGTGTTGGCCTCGGATCAATGTCCCCAATCTTTTCATTTCCATTCACTGATCCTCTCCATCCCAGCCATGCCCTCTTACTGCAGCTCTGAGTAGATAATAGAACAATTTTTAAATACAACAAGGAATGTGAGGTTGGAAATGCTCTCACAGAAAGCAAATAAGCCAATGGAGCCATGGTAACAGAGCAGATGTGTACTTCATTACCTTGAATCCTAGAGAGGAGAATATGCCTATTGAATCCCATGGCTGCCAGGCCAGTCAAAGACAAACATCCCAGGGCAAGGATACTCTGCAGTCCATTTTCCTTGGAGAAAGAAAAGGAATTTCTCTTCATCTGACTGAGTGAATGGGTGGGGCAGCTCTCTGGATCATAGAAATAGGGGGAGGGTTCTGTAAATGGCTTCAGAGTCCCTTTCCATAGAAATACTCTTGCTTGAAGGGGCACTATTATTATAACAATAGCAACAAAAGTAATAATAATAGATCAATGCTTTACATAGCTGCTATGTTTCTAGCACTGTACTAAGTGTCTAAGATTAGTTTTTCTTGAACTGGTTCAAAGCACATCAAGTGTCCAAGTCAGACTCATCTTCTCTTGGTTGTTTTAAAAATAAAATTCAACAAGTTGTGTTTCGCTGTGAAAGGTATAGACTGGCATGTTTAAGATGAAGTGTAAATCATTCTAAGTTTGGACTGTGTGAAAGACTCTGAGATCCCTTCCTTTTTGGGAACAGGGAGAGGAGGAGGATATTTATAGACCAATGCAATTAATGGTAGAATTTTCTTAAGTGAGGTTAAACTTAAAATATTACAGGCAATGTCCCCTGCTCATAGTCTGGGAGTGGAGGCTTCCAAGGTCCTACATCTGCTAGGCATTCCAGCCTCCTGACCTCAACTCCTACTGCCTTCCATATTGCCACATGGCTTTCCTGATGTCTCACACATAGGGTAAGCATTCTCCATCTGATTTTGCTGCATTTAGCCTGCCATGTCTCTGGAAAACAAAGTAAAATCAAATGGCACTGGGGATCCAGATGTTGCCCTTAACTAGCTGAGTGATCTTGGGCAGTAACACCCTTGGTTTGAGGTGCAGTCTCCTCATTGATAGATATGGATAATAGGTCCTGTCCTTATATTTTACAGGGCTGTTAAGAGGATTGATTGAGATATTATGTATGAGAATATTTTGGAGGTCATTTCCAAGGGCTCTATATTTTTAATGGATTATTGTTCTAATATCATCTTGTGGGAAATAATTGATAAAGTTAGTAAGGCCATTTAGGACCCAAGAGAGAAAATGGGGAAATTTTAACAGTGGAGAATAAGAAAGCAATTTAAGAGAAGATGGGGAGAGTGGCTAGGTCTATATGTGGAACTCTAAGCCTGGGCAGAGGGATGCACAACTGGACCCTACAGTCTTAAAATTGCATAGAGTATACATAAGTGTGGAGGCATGCATTTTTCTGAAGTATGGGGACTTACCTCTCATTCCATTTTCAAGGAGGTCCATAATTCAGAATGTCCAAGAGCTGTTGGTCTGTGATGGGGGGAGGCACATTTTGAAAGAACGTAACTCACAGAATGGGATCAGGGAAGCAGACACAACCTTTGAGTTGAATAAGAGAGGGAAGGAAGGCCAGAAAGATGCTCTAGTCAAATTGGCTTCATGCTATTTTAGCTACAGCCCAAATACCCATTCAGTAACAACCAAAATCATATCTTACTCCTGGATCAATCAGCTCCTGCTGCATAACAATGACCTCAAGTCTTAATAGATTACAACAATAGGCATTTATTCAATATATATCAGCAATTTGGAGTAGTCTAAGTTTGGTGACTCCTCTCACCTCAGGTGGCTTTACTCATGAATCTGTAGTTGGTTGTCAAATTGTCTGGGGATTGGCTGATCTAGGGTGGCATCAAGTGGGCAGCTCATCGTTTGTTCACATGGCAGTTAGGCAGGGATCCAAGAGAACAGGTGGAAACTTCTTGGGGCCTTGGCTCAGAACTGGTGTACCATGAATTCTGCTGCACTATATTACCCAAAGCCAGTCACAAGGCTATCCCATATTCAAAAGGAGATGCAGATTCCACCTTCTGATGGAACAAGATATAAAATCATTTTGTAAAGACCATGGATACAAGGAGAAGTGAAGGATTGTCACCATTTTTATAATCAACCACACCTCCCAAGCCCATGCCTAGTTCATTGACCAATTTTCATCCTTTATGTTAACAGCAGTTGTGGTCCTCTCCTTGATACTACACCAGCATTTTTGAAAAAGAAAAAACATCAGATAGAGATTATGTACGGTGTAAGGGGCCCAGGAGGAAGAGTGACATATCTAAGATCACAGAGCAAATGAGCAGAACAGCCAGGTCTAGGAGTGCCTTCTGACATCCCTATTCTGTTATTGGCTACTTCACACCAAACCTCATTCAGTTACAAATTGTCCTAAGGTTTTCGAACTTCTAAAAGCAAGAACCTGCATCAGTGTTTCTCAAAGTGTTTGTGATGAAGGACCAGCTTTTGTTGTTATTTTGCTGGTTTTATTTCTAGCTCATCATGGATTAATACAAGCATGCTCATGCCAAGTAAAACTCATCACGTGATCTTGACAATACTCAAACTGCTTTATTATCCATCAGATGAAGCAAGATCTGTCTGTTATCATACATTTGTCTGTCACTGAAATGCCAAATTGTTATAAAAACTTTTTAAATGTTTACTCTTACTTTTTGCAATTATCTCACTGTGGATTGGTAAAAACAGTTGGCACAGTGATACCACACCTGAAGTACCATTGCTCTGTGTCCATTGTCTCATTTTATCTTTATCATATCCCAGTGAGGTAGTAAAATCAAAACCTAATGGCCCATTTGAATCAGATAAGGAAACTGAGGCCATAATAAGTAAAAGGCTTATCCAAGATCACACAAGGCCATGCCAGAAGCAGAGCCCAGGCTTCTGGACACCCTGTCCAGTCCTCTTCTCATCCTGCACCACTTGCTCTGCCTCCCTCAATTACAGTTCTAAAACATTAATGACTTGCTAAGTTAAAGAAATCAGTATTTTCTTTACATCTCAAGCCCAAAACTCAACCTTAGCTACTGAGGCTGATGAAAGTTTACCTTTTACATTAGGAATTTATGCATTATTTACATAATCAGATTCCCTTGCCATCCCCAAATGCTCAGAGAAACTAATTCAAAATAGACTTACACTATATTTCATGTTTAAACATTTAATGAGCTCCTCATCACTCCTCTGGGTGTGTGGGGCCCTAGGGTGGTGATGAGGATATTTCTCCTAGGTGCTGTGCAAAGAGAAGTTGCCAGTGCAGCAGAAGTACAGGCCCCCGTACAGGCAGCCTGTGGTGGTGTTCTCCTTGGGCTGGTAATGACAAAGTCAGAGAACAGAAAGTGGAGAGGGTGGGAGGGCAGCAGGCCCACACCCTGAAGAGGTCTGAGCATCACCTCTGCCATCCCGGAGTCTCACATAAATTGGACACAGAGCCTTCACCAGCCACTACATGCCCTCTGTGGGGCTCAGGAAGAGCTGCCCTTACACCATTCATGTTCTTTGTTCCATCAAGGAAAGGAAGGAGATACTGACCATCTGTGGTGCTAGGTTCTGGAACCTGCACCACGCTAGCCTTAGCAGAACTATAACCCCCTGACTTTTTGTTAGGTCTGAGATCTGTGCTGCTTCAATGCTGAGGGGAGCCCTTTCACCTCAACTTTGCAGACCTTACGATCCTCAAAGCGACCTGCAAGCATAATGCAAGATGGAAAACCCTTGGCAAATTTGGCCCCAGGGATCTGAGGCAGGGGCAAGGCTCAGGAGTGGCAGTTTGACATCAAGGCATTGAAGACACAAGCAAGGCCACTCTTGGGTCTGAGAGACCCAAGGTTCCAGGGCTGATGGTAGAGTGTTCTTCAAGCATCATTACATCCAGGATTTGATAACTGTGCTCCATACCCTAATTGTTTTATGTATTTCCTTCCAGCAAAAAAATTCAAAAGCTTACATTCTATTGGTTGCCTATTAGTTTTCTTGATTGTTTCCTTTGCAGTGCAGAAGCTTTTTTGTGGTATGTATATATACAATGGAGTATTATATAGCAATGAGAAAGAATGAAATATGGTCATTTGTAGCAAAGTGGATGGACCTCGAGGGTGTCATGCTAAGCGAAATAAATCAGGCAGAGAAGGACAGATGCCATATGTTTGCACTCATAGGTCTAACAGGAGAAACCTAATGGAGGACCATGGGGAGGGGAAGGGGGAAAGAGTGTTGGGGAGAGAGAGGGACACAAAACCGGAGAGACTACTGAATACTGAAAACGAATGGAGGGTTGAAGGGGGATTGGGAGGGGGAGAGGGAAGGGAGATGGTGGTAATGGAGGAAGGCACTTGTGGGGAAGAGCACTGGGTGTTATATGGAAACCAATTTGACAATAAACTATTTTTTTGAAAAGCTTACAAAAAAAAGGCAAAGGGAAGCACTGAGATAGTCCAACCAGATTCAAACTGGAGAGCAACATGGCCAAAGCCACTCAGCTGCAGAGAACAGAGACAGCAGAACCTCTGGCCCAGGGCTCTTTCCACCGTACATCTGATGCTCTAGTTTTCCTTAATTTCCAATACCTTTCTTGGACTCAGGTGGAAGATGGATCTGTTGAAATCAGCAGAGGCCTGCTGACTCTCTGGAGAACCCTCGTTGCTGCCTTGAGCCCTCACATATTCCCTCTGCCTGGAATGCTCTTGCTACAGGTGTTCATGTATGGCCACCCTCATGACACTGACATCTCTTCATCTAATGCCATCTCAGAGAGGTCTTCACTGCCTTCCCCCTATAATGTTGCTTCTCTCCCATATTACAAACACAGGCCAGGAACCTTCTCCCACATCTCTGTTTTATTTTCTTCATAGCCCTTATTAGCAACTGAACTTGTTTGCTTACTTGTTAGATGAATTAATGTCTGTCTCTCTCAACAGAATGTAAAGTCATGAGATCAGGGACTTTGTGTATTTCATCTACCATTTTATCCTCAGGTCCTAACACACTGCCTGTCACATAGTAGGCACTTCATTAATCTTCAAATAAATGATTACCTACCTTCATTCTGTGTGCCAAGGCATGAGACCTTCAGAATAATAGCAATTTGCTCCAATATTCAGTAATGTTTATCACCACAAATTGTCCCTGATCATAGTTGTCACATATATTTGTGAAGGAATCTACATGAATCCTTCATCTCTGAGATGCTCACAGCTGAGCTTCTCTGGCAACATCTCATCCACTAAATATAAGGGCCATAGAAAAAGCATCCATAGCCACTTGGCCTTGGTTTCCTGGGTAACCAAGGTTGTGTGCTTAGATACACATGACCAAGCAGGATTCTCCCAGGGGACATAAGCATTGAAGACTCAGGCAACAGCTGCATGTTTTCACTCTGTCAAGTAGCCATTGCCTAATACTGACAACCAGTTCAATGGTTTGATCTCTGGGGCTAGACCCAAACTCTCAGGGGACAAGTTCACCAGCCCCAATACCATATGTTTGCCTCCAAGCTCGGGGAACACTGGAGCTCCAGTCTGCAAGATGTAACTGTATGCTAATTTGGATTTTGCTGAACAGAAAAAATTAATGGCACATTCTTCTATGCATGGAATGGTCTTCATGTGGTGAAAAACAGAAGTTGTACACTGATGGTTCATAAAAGCGAGAGTGAGTACAGATGTATTATGATTGGCCAAAACAGTATTTTTTTCTAATTTAATTAGTTGTTGCCATTTAAAAGTCAGAAGCTTCTCATAGAAATCCAAATTTCCCCGTTCTCTAGCTTGGTTTCCCTGGAAAGCAGGCACTGAGATAAGGGGTTGGGGATAGGTAGTTTATATGGAAGTTGATCCCAGAAATCAATAGTAAGGGGACAGGAAACTGAAACAGACAAGGAAGAAAAGCTGGCAAAAGGGCAATTACTGCTGGAAGCAACAGAGGCTTGACTGCACTGGAATTTCTGGGATACAAGCAGAATGCTTTTCAGAATCAATGGCCTAAAAGATGAGAGGCTGTGACATTTATGCACCACTGCTCATCTCCACTGGAAGCATTAACTTCCACCCTCTTCTGCACACTTTTTCAAGCGAAGCCAGGTTTGCTTATCAGCTGATTTGACTCCCATGACTGGAGAAGACTGGTTAAAAAGAAAAAGACACGTAGCATGAGTTTGAGGTGAGATGCTGTCCTTGGTAAGTAAGTTGGAATTGACCACACAGTTGCAGCTGAAATCAGAAGTGAAATATGGAGATGTGACAAAGTACCAAAAAGCATCTGCTACAGTCCACCCCTTGGACATATTAGATGCACTAGCTATAACTACAGTTCCTCCAAGTATGTGGTATTTCTTCTGAGATATAGCTTAGCTGGAATATGGAGTGGTTTATAGGCTTCCACTTGGCCTTTTCTATTTTAATCATTCTTATTCACGGGTCAGGGATCTATGTGAGTGTTATACCAGCAATTAAGTATATCCATCCTTCTTATATACTCCATATCTACCATGGCTTCATGAAATCCACTGTAAGATGGACTTGGGTCAGGATTTTATTTATTATCTGACCTCCCAAGTCCTTACTCTAATCAAGAGGCCACTGTGATATTTTGGTTTCTCTAGCATAACCATGATCTATGACCCTGTATGTGACAGCCCTAGTAAATTTGGGGTACTCCCCTTTTCTTTGTTATGGTTATTCTCATATATTGTTACTGATCATTTGGGAAGGATTAAGAGAATATTTATTGAATAAACAAATAAAATGTCACTGTCATGGCATTTCAGAGTTTTTCTTCAAGAATAACCACTCTCCCTTCAACCAATAGGCCCTGAATCTGAAAACTCAATCATGTGTAGATGCTGAGTAAGGAATTGTAATCTTCCATTGCTGTCACTGATGTCACCCCTTGCTCATCAGTTCTCAATTATTTCCCATTATACAAGTAAAGTAATAACCTTGATCAGCTTCCTGACTACCTTGCCTCTATAAATGTCATCATCTATTGACCGTTTTGATAGATCTTTGTGAGCCGAAGAACTCTGGTTCTCATCCTAGCTTTGCTACCAGCTGTGGCCATTATGCCTACCTTTCCTCTGATGTAACATGCTGCCAGCTGGCTTCTGAAATTATGGAGCCCAGTTCCATCAATCTTGTCCTACAGCGATCAGTCACCGTTGAGGTTTTCAGTCATGCTAGTGCCCCTCAGTACTATTCCTCCTAACTGCCCAGTGAAATGCATGGCTTCTGAGCCCTCCCAGGGAAACAGTCAGGTACATGGTACTCAGTGGTGCTCCATTCTAATATTTTTACTTCCCTTGGCCCTATTGTTCATTTCACAATACTTTGCCATACCCTACTCATTTATTGTAATCCATTATCATGCCCAAACTTCAAGATCTATTCCAGAAGCTTCATAGGACCAGTTCAATGTGTTCTTACCAGAGATCTAAGTCCTAAGTCACAGGAGAGGATACCTATATCAACAAATTCACCCTGATACAGCTCTGTATTCTGTTCCATGTGATCCAATTCCAACTAGATCTTCATTTCCACGCATTTCCCAGGCTCCTGCTCATACTTATCAGCCAGGTCCTATGCACCTCTAGTGAGGAAGATTTTTATTCTATGGAAAGGGATTTTTATTTCACTTTACTTATATTGATACCTGTCATTGGTCTAGTTATTCGTATGGGAGCAGGGAGGGGAAGCAAAAGTGATCTTTAGCAATGTCTATCCAGTAAAGTTCTCCTGGAGAGAGAAAACTGTCCTCTTACAAGAAAAAAGGGGATGGAGCCATTGCCCAAGAGAGGTCAGGGAAATCTTAGAGTTCAAGTTTTGTAGACATATATACCCAAATGATCCAAGTCCATGACTCAGGGTCTACTCTTTTCCTAATATGGTTCTGACTTTAGTATAGGAGATCTGTTGAAGCTCAGATTCTGCCTCCAGCCATAGGAGATGAGTGCCTATTTAAAACTTCCATGGAAGTTCTACATTTTACAATATAAGGATGCATTATCAGGAATTCTGCTAATAGCAATGAAGGTGTAATCCCACACTAATCTCTGGAGAGCATACAAAATGCCTCCTAGGATTATCTATCAGAAAGATGCGAGGCTGAAACATTTATCCATGCGCTCCCATTCCCCTTGGTTGAGGGGTGGTCCTGAAGTGTTAACTTGCTCACATTTTTAGACTAAAGTTTTATTCAAACCAGTGCATCTCACAAATTCAGGAAAGATCTTGAGGCACAAAGATGGTATGTTGTCATCCCAAGCTGACTAAGCGTTCACATGGGACTGTCCTCATAGCCAAAATAAGAGCAGGGTCAAGAAAATGAAACTTGGCATCGTCTTCTCCTTAAAGACATATTCTAATGTCTAAATTTTCAAAGGCAATAGTTATCTGAAGATAAGGAGTGAACATATACTCTATCTCTTCTCCACATGTACTCTGGTCTCCATATGGAGATAAGGTTGAACATAGACTCCCCAAATCATCATGGTCTCCATCTGCCCAGCTCCTACCTTGCCTCTGTAGACTTTAGCCTTTACACCCTGGAGGAGAATAGCCAGTCAACATAAAATTCAGAAGTAACAAAGAGAAAAAATGAACGAATACTTTCATTGTATGAGAAGACAAGTCCATCAAAATGTAATCGACATGGGACATTAAAATTCAGATGTCCTAGTTTTACTATTCTTCCTATTTTACTCTCCTTTCTACTCCTCAAGCCCCTGCTAGTTTTCTCATAAGAGGGAGTAAATGGTTCCATGAAGCCTATAACTGTTTCTGGAAATAAATCTATATTCACCAGCCTGGAATTCTGGTTCACTTCCAGAACCATTGCCCCCTCATTACCTTCACTTTGATGTTTCACAGCCACTTCAAATTCGAAACTATCCCAAGTGAATCATCCCTTACACAAAATCTACATCTCCTACCGATCCTTCCATTTCTCATACCTTGCTGCTCATATCTATTTTGGGTTTGACATGGCTTTTATCATCATTCACTTTGACCACCACATTCATTTCGTAACTGATTTTCTGCATTTAGACTCTCTTCTCCCTAATCCATCCTCCATAATGCTGTCAGAGTAATATTTATAAAATGCAAAATGGTGAAATCTGCTACTCTTCTTAAAAGCCAAAGGCTCACTATCACACATAGCACACAAACATTGAGCCCCTACCTATTCTCTTGCTAGATGTTATGTTTGCAGTACTAACAGCACATACATTTCTTCATAATCATGGAGTTTCAAGACGCTTTATCCTCCTAAGTGTGGTCCACAAACACATACATGTTCTATTTCCTGCTCACTTCCCCAAATTGTTTCTTGAAATGCTTCCACTCCTGCAAATGATTCCAGTCATATTGACTTGCAGTTCCCTGAAGGAACAAAACCCCATGAGGAGAGAGGCTGTTTTATTAGTTTTGCCAGCAGGTAACACAGTGACAGGCACTTACTAGGAACTCTGTGAAGGTTCACTGAATGAACAAATGAATTGTAGAGAGCCTCAGGGGTAAAACTAGGTTGAGGCAAGCAAGGAAGGTACCAAAGGCATACAATTTAATGAGGCACTCACCCTTGGAGTATACCACAGCTGTCTTGTTTGCTTCACCCCAATCTGGGCCCTGGACAGCCACTGGGAGCCATGGATTACTTGGAAGGCAGTTTGTGTAAGCGGAACAGAAGATACAGGCTTTTGTGAGCACTCTAGGGTTCTGTTTGGAAACTCTATCTCTGGTTTTCTTTGCCTGTGTGAAGTCCCAGTTTTCTATATATCTTTGTTTGAGGATCAAAGGGGCTAAGGTATGTGGCACACTGCAGGGTCCAGGCTGCACTCCAAACTGCACCACGAAGACTAGACAGAATATACCTTTGCCATTTGGCATCTGTAAAAAACAGATGCTGTGTATTCTCAGGTGTCTGGGGAAGCTTGGAAATAGTCACCCTCAACTCCATGGGGCCATTATAAACAAAAAGTGTTCTCTAAATTGTCTCTATCAATAATATCCAGGAATTTTTTGGTGGTTTGGGATATCTTCCAATCCTGAGAGCTAGTAGCTATTTAAAGAGTTGGTCTGAGTCTATCCAATGTACCTAATTTCATTACTAAGTCAAAACCTGAGTAAACAATCTAAATGGCCTCTATTCATGTTGTAAAAACTCTAGAGACTGAAATTTTCCCACGGAAGTTTGTCCTATACAATATAACCTTTATCAAAAACAAAATAAAACACCTAGGTTAAGGGGAGAAGTATGGTTTCCTTTATGACAGCTGGCACTAAGGCAGGCATTTGGCTTTTTAAAAATTAAATATTTATTTAATTATTTTTTACGGGTGCCTGAGTGGTGCAGTTGGTTAAGTGTCTGACTCTTGATCTCGGGCTCAGGTCATGATCTCACAGTTCCTGAGTTCAAGTCCCACATTGGGCTCCATGCTGTTAGCACAGAGCCTACTTGGGATTCTGTCTCTCCTTCTCTCTGCCCATCTCCTGCTTGTGCACACACTCTCTCTCGCTCCCTCTCTCTCTCTCTCCAAATAAACAAATATTTAAAAAACAATTCCTAATTATTTTTAACTATTTTGTGTGACTTTTTGATTATTAAATGAACAAAAATGAACAAAATATAAACAAAATAAATATGTGAGATGGTGTATTAGTTTTGGTTGATCTTTCAAGTCATCTCTTGCAATGTACACACAGACTCAGTTTGCTGGGAAATTTAGATAGTAGGTGCACAGAATCCTAAAATAACAGTCCTTGAAGATGAAACTTACTCAGTCAAACTTCTGCATTTAAGAAATAAAGAAATGAAGGTTGAGTAACAAAGGTTATCCAGTGAACTGGTGACAAAGCTAGGGTTAGGGTTCACATTTTGCAATTGCATGCAAATATGCTCTCCTCCGTCACCACATATGGAAATTCATCCTTGACATGAGTCCTGGTCACCTGGCATTGGAACTGTTAAGCATACATAATGGGAAATAAGATAACAGTAAATAATACAGTTTATTTATTTTTGAGACAGAGAGAGACAGAGCATGAGTAGGGGAGGGGCAGAGAGAGAGGGGGAGACACAGAATCTGAAACAGGCTCCAGGCTCTGAGCTGTCACACAGAACCCGATGCGGGGCTCAAACCCACGATCTGTGAAATCATGACCTGAGCCCAAGTCAGATGCTTAACCCACTTAACCACCTAGGCATCCCCTAAGATAACAGTAAATAATAATGCTATGTCCCAGGCAGTGTGCTTTCAACAGTGACTGTATCAAGTAGATGCTTTTATTCCTCTTGATGTTTTGTTGTTAGTTGTGTTATTGCTGTTGTCATCATTGTCATCATCATCATCATCATCATCATTATCATCATTATCATCATCATCCCCATTTACAGCAAAGGAATCAAAGCTTAGAGAAGATAGGCAATTTACCCAAGGTCACAGAGATAGTAAGTGACTGAACAAGGATTTTAATTTATATTTGGATCCAAAATATTTGTCCCATTCACCAACACATTGTGCTGCTTTTCTATTCCTTCTTTAGCTTGCATCCTTTGAAAACATTCAGTTTTATGTTCATCTACATAAGATGCACTAAATCTCTGGTGATGACAATGCTGAACATTTCCAACCAGATGCAGCTGAGCAGATCTATGCATGAGGTAAATCACAAAATAGAGTGAATTTAATGGGCAAGTTATTTAGATGTCTTATTATCTATAATTACATAAACTCAGTAGAATTCAAATGAATGGTACCCACATTGCAATGTTTAGCCACACCTGGCTAAATAATATCTGCTATTACTGTTGTTGTTATTAACAAAAAATAATACACATGTATAATGTCTGTTATATATCACCTAATTTATACACCTCACTTCTCATAAGCCTCAAAACAACCTTGTAATACAGGTACTAGTCACACCATTATATGGATGAAGAAACCAAGGCCCAGAGAATTTAGACCACTTGTCCACCTTTTAATGTCATTTTGGCTGACTTTGAGATTTCCAGGACTAGGCTTGCTTCAAATGACAAACCACTTCCCAGGGGGGCTGCGTCCCACATTTTGCTAATCCAGCCAGGGCAGCAAGTGCCTGGCTTATTTAGTTTTATTTTTGTTCCAATGTATTTCGGTGTATATTGTGCTGGTTGCTCAGCAGAACTGGATGGCTTGCACACTGCCAAGCATCTCTCTCATTATCCCACAGCTGAGCATGTGCCCGTGTTGTTCTCTTGTCCTGAAAAGCCCTTCCTTTTATCTCCAAATACTCAAATCTCCACATATCAAGGCTCAAAAGGCAATTCCTCCATGTGATGCTCCCTGACTTCTACTCCAGAGAATATCTACTCCCTCCTAACTTCCAGAGACTCTCATTCAAATGACTCCCTACTTCCTTTACTTCATTCATTCAACACCCAAAGGAGGCTCTCCTCCCTACCAAACTTAAAAGTTGGGTTGGCTAAGCAAACATATCACTTAGTGAAACCCCTTATGGCACTTATTACATTCTGTCTTTTGTTCTGCTTATTCATGTTCATTTTTCTTTCATCCTAAAACATCCTAACTGCTTTGAGGACAAAAATTTTATTTTATTTTTTCATCTTTATATTACACACCTAAATGCTTAGGAGAGTGCTTTACTCAGAGAGGCTGGGACAACAAATGTTCAATAAATAATAGAATATTATGAGGCAAAAATATAGTATTTGAAAAATAACAACGTTGGTTAATTTTACAATTTGCATAATCAAATAATTTTTCCATAACAATCTCATTCCATGCAAATAATCCAGCAATAATGTCATCAAAAACAAACATACCAACCAACCAGGGAATGAAAGGAGAACAATACTCTGCAATTTATTTGCTTTTGATCTTCTTTCAAAATTTTTTTGTTTTATGTTTAGCCATATAATCTGCTCTAGGGCTCTAGTCAAAATATGTGTTAGCCAAATTGGTGCTGGAGGAAACATGACAAAATAGAAATGAACCTTATGACCAATTGAGGAAATCCTCATCACACTATTTAGGGCCACTGGTACTCTGCCCCCTCTCTGAGGCCTTCCCCTGCAAGGAAGTTAAGGATTAAACCTATTCCTACCTTGACTTCAGTTCCTAGAGCCTGGGACACCTGGCTCCCTGTGGGTTGCTTTTTTTTTTTTTTCCCAATGACCATGTGGTTCTCTGGCACCAGGCAGCCTCTTCTCCTCAGTTGGTGACTTCACTTTCTGCCATCTGTGAGCTCACCGCCTGCAACTAGAATCTATAAAACTCAGTGGGGTGAAGTTCTTGTTTCTGTAATTGTTGCCTGAGTATTTTTTCCCTCTTTTTAAAAATTTCCTTTATAACTTTAAAGAATCCCCAGCCAGGTGCTGGGTAAACAATCTCCAGGACATCAAGTTCAAAATCTCCAGGTGGCCCTAGTGCTGCCAATTCAAGGTCTTGGGAAAATGTGGGATTGATTCTTGGTGGACCTTGGGTATAGATCCCACTTCATATTCTAGGACACCCTGGAATCTACAATCTCAGGCTACTAGGGAAAATCTTTCTGACCATACCATCAGTCCAAATGATGAAATTCCAGCCCACTTCCAGCCTTTGGGGCTGATTATTTTCAGACCTGCTTTGTAAAATTCTGTACTTTTTCTCTTGCAGTTGGGGTCAGTAGTGACATATATGCATGAGGGGTCTCTTCAAGGCAGGCCCTAAATTAGCTATACGCATCTGAATATCCTCTATATTCACTAAATTAAGACCTCCAAAGGAAAGAGATAAAAGAAACAGCTCAGAAGAGAGAGCAGAATATTTCTGAGACACAATTGAACTCTTTCAAAGAGTTGAATTTCATTGTGTTCTGTTTTGATGGTACATTATCTTGCTCACTCACTCTCTCCCTTTTAAATATGTATCTTTACGGGTGCCTGGGTGGCTCAGTCGATTGAGTGTCTGACTTTGGCTCAGGTCATGATCTTGTGGTTCATGGGTTTGAGCCCCACATTGGGCTCTGTGCTGACAGCTCCGAGCCTGGAGCCTGCTTCAGATTCTGTGTTTCCCTTTGTCTCAGCCTCTCCTGTCTCTCTCTCAATCTCTCTCTCAAATATATATATAAGTTGATATAAGATAAGATATATGATATAAGATATACATACATATCATATATATACATATTTTTTTAAATCATTAGTAAAAGAGTTTGAGAATCAACCAGTAAAAAGATTTCCAAAGGTTGATCCATTTGGTGAATTCATACTTCCATCATTACCTAGAAGCCCTTCCCCCTTCTTTGACACTGAAAAAAATCTGCACATAAATAAAACATCTGTAAATCTCTCACCTGATTCCTTGCCCCACTGGAGTCACAAAGCTGCGTTGTTATGGAAATGCGGCAAGAGGGGGGTCACAATGCACTTTCTGTCTTTATTATAATTTCTCTGCTATAGAAAGCTCTCAGATGCAAGGCCACTATATTTACTCTCATTTCATAGACTATCATTATAGTAGCATCTTTATTCCACCTGAAGCGCTGAAAGGCCATGGCGAATGAGCTTCCATCTGGGGTGAGAGTCAGCCTCATTGAATGGAGTCTTGTGTAAATTCCAGATGTGATCATCTTCTTCATTCTGAGAAGAGTGACCACACGGCTCCAGGTTTACAGACATGCTATCTGTGCATGGGGAGGCAGGAGACTACCGTACAGAGAAGAAATCTCCATGGCTTTTTAATTTGCCCTTGCATGGGAAATGTGGAGAATATAGGACAACAGCCATGTGTAAATTCGGCTGCTCAGGCTGAAAACATTTAGGGGGAAAAAAAACTGGTGTGTTGTAATCAATGAAATAAGGAGAAGGCAGAGTTCATCTGTAAAGAGATGGAATACATACTCTGTGAGTTAATAAACAATGCTGTGGGGATTTAAGACATTAATCCAGTCTTCCCATTATGATAAAAATAATTATTTTGTGTTGAAACATGTGTTTCCTTTATAAAATCCCTGTCTTGCAATATTTGTTGACCCTTTTTTACGTACCTAGCCACATAAATTTTCCACAAAGTAGTTAACAGGAAACTTCACTTTCAATTCTGTAGTTTGAATTCCTACTTGTCATATTGCTTTTCTGGTCTTGTTTTTTCTTTATAAGAAGGAAGTAATAATAATTGCAATGCTGAACATTATTATAAGGCTTAGATCCATGACACAGAAAGTACCAACAGATCTGAATTAGAATCCTGGTCCATCTATGTGACTCAAATGAGTTACTTTATTCTTTTTTGGACCTTATTTCTTGGTCTATTAAATAAAAGTGAGAATACCTATATCTTCATGTGGTTATAAAGATGCAATTATATAATTCATGGAAAGTTCATTTATTGGTTTGCAGCACATAGTTTAGGAACTGAGGAAGTTACAGAAACAAGGCCACTTATTTCCAGATATTAATGTATAATTTGGATAGATAAGAAACAGAAACAGAGAGGTTCTGATTTTGTGGAAAAGGAACATTGAATGTAACTAAAGACATCGGTAGAATGAATGGAGCAGCTACCTAAGGACTCTGAAAAGTTAAAGGTGGCAGACCAATCTCACTATTTTTTCATTCTGATTCTGTAGAATTGGACTCAAATTTAGCCCAAATCTTGAAACTTCATATAGTTATGGACATAAAGAGCTTCAAAGTAAATCATTTATTTCTGGCCCAAAGAATGAGAAAGAGAGCATAGAAAAATCCCTCTATGTTTTGTTTTGTGTTTTTCTTTTATTCTAGTCCCCAGGCAATCCCCAACCCCAAAGTTTAATCCCACAGTGGCTGGGTGGCAGCTGGGCAAGGGCAGGGCAGAAATGGTAATGGCTGCTAGCCAGCACCTGAAATTCTGAGAAAGAGGAAGGCTTCTGATCAGAGAAATTGGTATCTGAACAAGGTAGGGGAGATCTCTCTTGCTTTTTGTCCCTCTGTATCTTCTTGCCATCTAACCACAGAAGTTCAGATCTAGCTGTGGGGACTATACAGCAAATCAGTGAGACTATCCAACTCCAGCCTTCTAGCCAGAGGACCAGGAAGGGGGAGATTCCAAGAGCCAGAGCATCAGAGGGTTTCTGTGCATGCATGGGCCTGATACTGAGGCTTCCATAACTAAATCACAGGGTTGATCATTTGCTCAGAGTGTCATACAGATAGACCAAATCTGAACATCCCTCCATGTTGGGAGACTTCAAGGAGCCCTGGACCTGCTGGAGCTGGACTCCAGCACCTGCAAAAGCCTTATACCTGAACTAACATAGAAACAGCAGCCCATTAGAAGTTGGTGTGACCTGAATGTAACTGAGTTGATTACTTTGTTAAAGCAAATAAACAAAAAAATTTTATAGTACTAAAATAAAGATCCAAAGTTATTTACATAATAGTCATATGTCTAGGATACAATCCAAAATCACTTGACACATGAAGAATATCTCAACGATTTGCAAAGGAAAAGGCAATTGACAGACACCAACCAAGATAATAAAATGTTGAAATTATCAGATAAAGACTTCAAAGCAGCTGTTTATAATCACGCTCTAAGAAATAAGGGCAAACACTCTCCAAATAAGGGAAATATAGAAAGTCTCAGCAGAGAAATAGAAGCTATAAAAATAACAATCAGATGGTGGGCACCTGGGTGGCTTAATCAGTTAAGCATCCAACTCTTGATTTCAGCTCAGGTCAAGATCTCACGACTGTGAGGTGCAGTCCAGTGTGGGGCTGTGTCCTGGGCATGGAACCTGCTTAAGATTCTTTCTCTCCCTCTTCCTCTGCCCCTTCCCACATTTCTCTCAAAAAAAAATTCAAAAAAAAAAAAAAACCCAATCAAATGAAAATCAATACACTAACAAAAAAATTTTTAGTTGGTGGACTCAACAGAAAAATGTAGATTGTAGAAGAAAGAGTCAGCAAACTTGAAGATAAAATATCCAATCTGAACAATAAGGGGAGAAAAAGGAAAAAAGCTTCAGGAAACCGGTGGACAATACCAAAATGTTTAACATTTAGAGAGGAGAATGAGTGTGATGCAGAAAAAAATAAACTAAAGAAACATTGTCTAAAAATTTCCCAATATGATAAAAGATTTAAGCTGTGTCTTCTAAAAATATCAGTGAACCACAAGTAGGAAGCCTCAAAGTAATTCACACAAAGACATACATAATCAAATTGATGAAGACCAAAAACAATGAAAAAACTCTTAAGGGCAGCCAGAGGAAAAGGAAACAATACATACAAAAGGAAACAGCAATTCACATTACTGCTGATTTCTCATTACCAACCATGGAAGCTTTAAAGTAATAGGATATTTTTAAAGTGCTGACAGTAAAAAACAAAAAAACTCTCCCTACCCATCCAAATTTTTGTATACAGTAAATATCTTTCAGGAATGAATTTGAAATAAAAATATTCTCCGGTAAAGGAAAACAAAGAGAACTCATGACCAGCAAAACTACAAAGAAATAAGTGTAAAAGAAAGTTCTTAAAGTAGAGGGGAAATGATAATAGAGGAAAACTTGGAACTTTGGGAGTAAAAAAAGACCAACTGAAATGCTAAATATCTGGGTAAATTTAACAGGCTATTTTTCTCATTTTAAATTCTTTAGAATACATATAACAGTGTAGAATTATCTGTTTCTTCTTGGGTCTATTTTGCTGTTTGTGGCTTTAAAGGAATTTGTCCATTTTATCTAAAATATCAAATTTATGTACATAAATATCCATTTAATGTCTGTGAGGCTTATGATGACATCCCCTTTTTCATTCTTGTTAATGGAAAAGTGTGTCTTCTCTTTATTTGCTTTTTCGATCTGGTTAGAGGTTTTTCAACAAATAATGATAGAATAATTGTACATCTCTATGCCAAAAAAAAAAAAAAGAAGAAGAAGAAAAAGGAGAACATGGCCCATATTTCATACCTTATGCAAAATTAAGTATATATCTAAGTGTAAAACTATAAAACTTCTAGAAAAATAGGGAAACCTCTATGAGCTTGTGTTCGGTAAAATGTTCTTCTATCTGGCACCAAATGTATCATTCTTAGAGGAAAAAATCTGATAAATTGAACTTCATCAAAATCAAAACTTATTGTTTTGCAAAAGATACTGTTAAGAAAATAGAAACTCAAGCTACAGATTGGAAGAAAATATTTGCAAGTCACATATGCTACAAAGGACTTACATCCAGCATATACTAAGAACTCCTAAAATTCAACAATAAGGAAAATAATTCAATAAAAATTGGCAAGAGATTTGAAGAAATACTTCATCTAGGATGATATATGGGAGATAAAAAAAAATACATGAGAAGAAACTTAACCTTGTGAAGTAAGCTCATGATATCAGGTGGC
Organism: Suricata suricatta; assembly: GCF_006229205.1. Classification (NCBI taxonomy): domain Eukaryota; kingdom Metazoa; phylum Chordata; class Mammalia; order Carnivora; family Herpestidae; genus Suricata; species Suricata suricatta. The sequence continues at coordinate 33,130,206 of NC_043715.1, read as the reverse complement.
AATTATAATACAGAGCAACAGGAACTTGCTTACATTGCTGGTGGGAGTGTGCAATGGTAGAGATACAGCCCGTCTGCAAAACAGACAATTTCTTGTAAAACTAAGCATATGCTTACTCTGATCCAGACATCCCACTCCTATATATTTACCTGAGAAAAATGAAAACACATGTCTACAAAAAAGACATTCACACAAATTATAAAAGCTAAAATCTAGAAGCAACCCAAATGTCCATTAACAGGTGAATAGGTAAATAAACAATTGCGCCTTCATTCAGTGATTATTACTCAGCAATCAAAATGAATGAACTAATAACATGGAAGAATATCAAAAACATTATGCTGAGTGAAAAAAAAAGGGCCATCTCAAAGCTTACCTGCTATGTGAGTCCACTTATACAACATTCTCTAAAAGGAAAATTATAGGGATAGAGAATAGGTCAGTGGTTTCCAGGGATTTGAGGGGGAGAGAGACTTTAACTACAAAGAAGGAAGCACAAGGGGATTTGCAAGGGGGCGGGGGTTACTGATAACTGCTCTGCCATGATTGTGGTTGTAGTTACTTAAATTGCATACGTATTAAAACTCCTAGAACTATTCATCAAAAAATAATTAATTGCATGGTTTCCAAATTTCTTAAAACTTAAGTAACTCATTAAAGCAGAGGGTAATATCACCTAGGTCGGAGGAATAGTGCTTGGCTTCATGTCAGAGGTGAGATTTGTGTAGATACTGAAGAAAGATGAGCTAGATTGGAAGATATGGGAATAAAGAGGTTTTGGTCTAGTGATTAGCCTCAAAAGTGGCGAGACTAGGCATGATCTATTTTCTAGACAGGGAATAAATATGCCTTGGCTATTATAGGAAATGGTAGCCAGGAAAAAAGTTGTGGGTTAGAATTTTGAAGTAATTTAGAAGCCAGATTAAAGGACAGAAACAGAGTGTACTATGTTAAGCCCTGATTGCCAAGATTTTTGCCCCATGATCCAAAAGATAGATAACAATTCACAACATTCTCTAGTTTGCATGACTATGTGGATGAGATCTCCCTCCAAATCACTAAAATAGTTAGTGACTTCAACAAACATAAAATATAGCGCTGTCATGGCACTCACTGCTGGCAGTTACATTGTTTGAAAAGCTCTGGGTCATTCCGTTATTCATAATGTCCCACATACCCTTTTATTCCCATTCAAGAAGGCATCTTGGAAGTTTAGTGGCACTGATGCTTATCAGAATAACATTGAATCTAGCATAGGTCATAAAAAGATAAGATATTTATGAAACCTTACTACTTTGGTTAAATTTGACTGTGTTTAGTAATAAATTACTTGCAATACCATTTTAGGTTATTGAAATCTAAGAATAAATTTTTACAGTCTTTTCAGAGAGCACAGAGGAAATGTGACATTATCTACATTGTGAATATGGCGTTTATTCTACCACTCAACTCTGTTGGTAGTAAGTGGCAGATAAAGCAGATGAGATACAAATCCTTATGAAGCTCTAAGTCTAGTGAGTTTGAGAAAGAGATATGCTATAGCATGTGGGTCATGGTTGAACAAGGCTAGGGAAGAAAAGGGAGAAAGAAACTCATACCACCAGGAGGTAATTTTTATGTGGATGGAGTATTAGTCAAGACTCTTTGGGGTTGCAAATTATAGTAACACAATTCAAGTTACGTTATGTAGAGGAAGGATATCACGGGATCCCATAACTGAAAGTCCAGAGCTGAGCAGTAGTGCTCAGTGGATTTCACCAGTAAATCCACTCACACACCTCTCCATTCTGCTTTCCTCTGTGTGACTATTCTCATATGGCCTCTTCTCACATGGGGGCTAGAGAGCTGCTACCAGCCACATGCTTCCCTCCTACCAACAAGAGAACTTGCTTTTTCCAACTTTTCTAGAAATCACAGGGCTGATCCTATTGTCACAGACTGACCCATAAATCATGTACCTCAAATGGAAACCAATTTGACAATAAACTATATTTAAAAAATAAATAAGTAAACCATGAACCTCAGGAAGGTAGGGTAAGGAGGGTCATCCAGAGGGACCAATTCCAGAAGCATGGAGATAATAGTGTGTTGAGAGGCCAGGGCCAGACCATATGTCTACTCCTGGAATAAGAGCCTAGATTCAAATTTGAACTGAGAGTGGGAGAGGTGAGATTTGCCAACTGAAATCAAGATTTTATATTTGGATGAAGAAGTGACTTATGGTAGGCAATGCAATGGAAAAAGAGATCTCCTGGAATGGAGTTGTTATGGAAAGTAAGCTCAACCCATTCTAGATCCATTAACAAGATTCCAGAAAAACCCTAAACTGAGAGAGTTTTGTTTCAAAACTCTACTCTCCACAGGTACTCATATTATAGAAGCTTTTTATTCCCCCATCTTTCTCAGGCTATAACTCACTTGAGAGTTTGGTTCTTTACTGTTAGATCTCAGAACCTCAGAATTAAAATCTTTCCAGAGTGATTGGTAAGGGGAGTCACTCTCCAGGGGAAAGGTTCATGAACTTGGAGTCAGATGATTTGCATGTGAATTCTGAGTATCTCCACTTTCCTGACTCTCAGCCCCTCATTATGAAAATGCAATTAGTATGAAAATCAAATGAGATGATAGGTGGAAAAGCACTTCACTGTTTCTGTTTCGTATAAAATTCCAGCAGAAGACATTAGTGTGGGTGGCTTCTTACAAGTTGGTCCTGCATTACCAGTTCTATTATGCACTCCTGGAGGGAAGAGCATGATTTCTCACCCTGTCTGATATCCTAAAAGGCCTACCACAAGTCTGGGCAGACAGTAGCATTGTCCTAATTTCTTACTTTGTAACTTAGTGGATAAGGGAAGGAAGGAATGAATGACTTTGGGCTTAGATTCCAATACAAATTCCTTAGAATGATTCATTTTATCATGATCAAATTTTTTAACATCAATGGTTAAAGATAAAAGCCTGATTCTCTGATCTCTGGAAATATTGTATGGAGTTCTGGGCACACCTTTAAAAGACATGAAGAAACTGGAGGAAGTGAGGAGGAGGACATCGAAAATGATCAAGGAGGTAGGGGCAAGAGTGCCATCCAAGGATAGATCAAAATGGGCCCCTTTGTTCTGGAAATGTAAAGGCTAAGAAAGAAATGATCAAAGTCCTTGAAATCCTGGGGGGAATGGATGGGGCAGAGATTTACCCTGCCCCCAATGTCCCTTAGTGCCCACATCACATATAGAACTGTGGGGTCAATCCAGTGTGGTATTTCTCTGGATTTTAAGATAGTTTGCAAATTGACAATTACTTTTGAATGAACCATTTTCAAATTTACTTCAGGAATGAAGCTCTTTGAGCTCCCTGGACATCTGAATTTGCTGAAGGAAAGTCTGAAGAGGAGCTCATTCTAAAAGTAGTTTATGTTCTGCAGAAGAGCTGATGGAGAGGGCCAATCATGGAAGAAAAACTGACAGGATCATAAGACTTGAGGTAATAAGTGAAAAAATTTGTCTGAACCTTCACAAATGGGAAGAACTAGGTTGCTGTCTGTCTAGACTCCTCCTGGCTGAATGGTAGGTTGTTTCTCCAGTGAGTCTTCTGTAGCCATTCTGGCACTGGACCCCTTTCTGAATTGTGCTGTTGAATAATAAGCTCAGGGCTTTGACATCAGAGTAGAGTTATGGTACTGGTTTCATGGCTATACACGCTAGAAGTCATTTTGTGGCAAGTGATAAATAACCTAATACAAATTGGCTTAAACTCAGAGATAATTTTTGGTTGACATTTATGCAATTATAAAGGGTAGGCAGGACTAAGATAATTTTATCAATTTAAATACTTTCCTCTCTTCATCCTCCTCCTTCCTCCCTACTTCTCTCTCTGTAAGTCTCACCCTAAGCTAAATTCTGAGTGATGGTTAGTTTTATGTGTCCAAATGACTGGGCTAAAGGATGCCCAGAGAAGTGGTAAACATCATTTCTGGGTAGGTCGCTGAAGGTGTTCCCAGAAGAGATTAGCATTTGAATTGATGAAACTGAGTAAAGCAGATGGTCCTTCCCAATGTAAGTGGGAATTATCCACTCCTTGAGAGCCCAAATAGAACAAAAAAGGTAGATGAAGGGCAAATTAACTCTCTGCTTAAGCTGAGACATCCATTTCTCCTGCCCTCAGACTTCAGTGTTCTCAGGCTTTCATATTCAGACCAGGACTTACACAATCAGCCTTTTGATTCTCAAGCCTTTGAACCTGGATTGAATTGCACCGCTGGTTTTTCTGGTTCTCCGACTTGCAGACAACAGTTTGTGGGACTTCACAGCCTCCATAACCATGTGAACCAATTCTTATAATAAATCTCCTCTTACATATCTATATTATATCTATATCTCCAATTGGTTCCGTTTCTCTGGAAAACCCTAATACACTCTGCTTTCCTCTTTGTTTGGCCCATAGAAACTCTTGGATTATTCTTAGCAACTGAACAAAATTAGAGCTTTTGCAATTATAATAAAAGTCCTGGGGATGGGTACAATGAAACCAACCATGTCACATGTCCATCCCTGTGGTCAAGAGAGGAAAAAAGCTGACCAGCCGGACCTGAGTCAAAGGTGATCCTTGAAGCCAAGAGAGTGTGGCCACCTCATCTGAATCATATGGACTCAGAAGGGAGAGTTCAAGGAAAGTGCAAGGTGTTAGTAGAAGAGAAAAGGAAAATAGGTCAAAATGAAAATAGAAAAATAGCAAAGTACATTTTAGTTGATGAGCATGCCCAGCATCTCCACTGAAAAGGAGTTTTCCAAATTCCAAAAATTCACATCTTTGTTAGTCATGCTCAAGAGGTACCTCTCCCAAGAAGCCACTCCATCACTACCCTTCATGACTCCCATCTTTCTCTGAATTCCAATGGCATTCATTTGGCACCATACCTTCTCTCTCCCAGGAAGGTCCTCAGGGATGGGAACTGTATATCACACTCTCTTATAAGACCAATGTGATGTCAACTAGAACAAAGCAGAACACATTGTGTACCTGGAAAATAAATGTCTTTCTAATCAGGGAGGTGGATTTCAACTCAAACTAAGGATAGGCTCTGTAACACCAGAGCTTCTCAGCAAGTGAACAGAGTACAGTGCTACAATGAAAGGTGGAAAGTCACTCTCACTAAATTAAGACACAATCTAGACCTCTCTGGCTAAGGGCAACTGAGGGACCTATGCATCAGGTGAGTACTTGAGCCTGATGAAGTTATGGATGATCCTCTGGGAAAAGAAGGAGAAATGGGGAATTGTGGGCAGAAGGTTGGTTGGAGAGTATTCTTGGGAGAATCACATATAAGACAGTGAGGAACCCTGCATTGAACCAAGTGAAATGAGGCTTCACCTAAGGACTTGGTCAGTCATAATAGGAATTCTGGAACTGGGTAGCTTTTGAGAATTGTTCCAAACTGAGACAAAATGTTGGCATTATGCATCAGCCAGTCATTTGACTATTAGGGTCACCCCCCCCCCAGAAGGGTAAAGCAGTTCCCTATTCCCAAGAGCAACTTCCAGTAAGGGCTACAGCTATGAGCCAATGCATCTGGCATCCCCAGCAACTGGGAGCTGGATGTGTTGGCCTTGAAGAGGGGATGTGTATGATCATCCAGTACCCATTACATATTCCATCTAGCCTAAGATTTTGTGAGATGTCCAATTGTTTTTAAATCTTAATGTGAGTTATTTGGCATTCTCTATCTCCAAACTGTTCCTGCCAAATCTTAGTACCAGATGTAAGTGAAGTTTGGTTGCATGATCATTTGCTCAGATCAGAGTGGAGAAAATAAGAAAATAAAAGGAAAAGTTGGACTGGATCACATACCCTAGAAGAGTTATTACCTACTAAAAATAACTCTTTCCTACCTGACTTAAATTCCTTCAAGAGGATCCTCTAATCTTCCTACCAACTCCATCTCCCATTTAATTGGGCAAGTTGTAACCATCAGAACAACTTTTTAAATACTGAGAGGGCTTGGTACAAATGACACCTTGGTCACTGTCGGAGAGATTGCCCAGCTAGAAAGACCATGGTGCCCTTTGACACCAATTTGTGTGGTATACTGGGAAACGTTCAACATCGGGGGGTTTTTTGGGGGGTATTTATTTCTAGCATTCACCTATTTCTGTGGGTAAATATTTCCACCATGGCCAATTAAGCTACCAATGTGACATAACTAAATAAAAAGTTGAAAAAAAATTGTACACAATCATCTCTCACAAGTCAAGACAAACACACTACTCACTGAGATTAACTACAGGTTCAGATTTATCAGCCAACTGGGTTGAAATACCGTGGTATTATTTTGAAGGATGCCTAAACCTATGACTGAGAGAGGCATTCAAAAAATAGAATCTATTTGCATTGTGGTGAAGACAAAGTCTTACTTTGAAAATTAACTTCTCCCAGCCCCACCCACATCTTCAACATTACAGTGATAGGTGTATATGCAGATTAACTTCATAAAAAGACCTTTCTAAACTAATTCATTGCCCCTAGGGCTTCAGCCCTATATTTGGGTGAGGTCACTTAGACCTTATTATAAGAGAGCACTTATTACTCTCAGTTCTCCCACTCTCTCTCTCTGAACTTGATTTCTTTCTTCTGTTCTCTTATCTTGCTCATTTCCATCCTATTACCTCTTATCTCTTTCAACACTTCCTTGCATGGATGCTCAAACCTGACTATCTACTTCACTCTCAATTACATTATTACCGTTGGTCTTTTAGGTCTTGTGGTTCTATACCCTGCTGCTCTAGCAGCCTGTGATTTGGTCTTTTATTTACTCATTTAAAGGGCAGTTTAAAAATACCAGAAGACATGGCTCAGCCCTGTCTTCCAGGGCATGTTTTAAGAGTCTTGCAAAGGAGCCCTAAAGATGTCTTCTGTGAGGTCTGCCTTGGTCTGTTATGGCTGCTATAACAAAATACCACAGAGTATCTCATAAACAAGAGAAAATAATTTCTGACAGTTCTAGAGACTGGAAGTTCAAGACCAAGTTCCAGCATTTTGGCTGAGGGCTCTCTTCCAAGCCACAGACATCTTGCTGTGTTGTCACATGGTAGAAGTAGCTAGGGATCTTTGTGGGATCTCTTTTATAAGGGAATTAATCCCATTCAAGAGGTCTCTATCCTTATGACCTAATTACTTCCACAAAGCCCCAATTCCTAAAGCCATCACCTTTGAAGTTTAGAAGTTTAACACATAAATTGTGGAGGGACACAAAAAAACATTTAAGCCATAATATTTGTCCGTGACTTCCCCCAAATTCATGCCCTTTCCACGTGCAAAATATATTCATTGCATCCCAAAAAACTCACATATCCTAACTCATTCCACTCCAATTTAAAAGTCTGAAGTCCAGACAAGATCAGGGATGTTCAGGATGGTATGGCCATAGACCAAAGTCTCACCTGAAAATATCATCTAAATAAAGTGTGGCTGAGGCTCAAGATATGATTCATTTTGAGGCAGATTCCTCTCCATATGTGAAACTGAGAAGTCAAACAGGTTGTATGCTTCCAAAATACAATGTTTGGACAGGCATAAGATGGACACTCCCATTCCAAATGGGAGAAGTAGAAGAGAAGGGCAATAAGTCTCAATCAAGTGCAAAATCCAACAAGACAAATAGCATTGTAATTTTTAGAAGGCATGAAATCATCCCTCCACCTCAATTTTTTTAATAACCTCCAATAGAAAACTTTTCTCCTCAATTTTCCTCAAACTAGACTTGTCTCACCTTCCTTAAGCCCCTGGGAACAGACTGGAATAATGGTGTCTCTACCCACCTGTCGCTTCTGGCCCTTGAGGAGGAAAAAAAAAAAAGTGCTATACCTGCTCCTACTTCACATGTCCAGCAGTCTTTAGCACATGGCTGAGTATGTGGTAGGCACTCCTTGAAGTCTTGCTAAATTGCATGTAACTAAGTTCTTCTGAGCAGAATAAGTATTTGATGAGTTCTTAACAATGAAGTGGCCTTTTCTAAGATCTAGTTGATCACCCAGAGAGGCTGAAGATAGAAGGATCATCTGCCAAATGCATTCCTTGAGCAGAGCTCTTCATTCCAGATGCAGGACCCTGGAGACAGAAGTAATGCAGACTTCCAGGAGAAAGCCCACATTCACTCATCCCCAAACCTAGCTTACTGCTCAGCAGTAAGTAGCTACATGGGGACCCTGGGACTGGCCCTCAAGAACGTCTCAGGATTGCTCCCTACAATCTTCCTTCTCAGCACAGCCAGACACCTCTGCCTCTGGTATGGTCTGAGTTTCTCCTAAAGGCCAAGACAATAGTCAGTCTTCAAAGGATTTTCTCCTTTATTCTACCATGTTACAAAGTATTCTTTAGATGTCTTTGGCAGATTGTTCTTTGTGATTGCTGAATTTCTGTTTTGTCTCACCTCCATTTATTTTGACTTGAATATGGAACACCCAAGAAACTTGTGATCTCAGTCATAAGCAGTCACTGGTGCAAACACTGCAGTGTTGGAGACATGATAGAGGAAGGTTTCGGGCCCCACACTGGAAGGGCTTCAAAAGAGTAATTCATGAGTGAGTAGAGACAGGATCCCAAGAAGGTTTCAAATTGTTTGGGCCTTTGTAGGTAAGAGATTGCAAACTAGTGGCCTGCACATGTGATTAGATACATGTGATTAACTTAGTGCTTTTAACCGATTTCTTGCCAACATTTAAAAAGTAAAATACTACCAAAAATATCCAATATTCCACTTTCTCTTGAAAAGTCATATCTGTCAAGGCTGCATACATATCCCCTCAAACTAAGATACTTGTTTGGTTTTTTTTTTTATTTTTTAAAATGTTTTATTTATTTTTGATACAGAGAGAGACAGAGCACGAGAGGGGGAGGGGCAGAGAGAGGAGGAGACACAGAATGTAAAGCAGGCTCCAGGCCCGGAGCTAGCTGTCAGCACAGAGCCTGACGCGGGGCTCGAACCCACGAACATGAGAACTGACCTGAGCCGAAGTCGGAGGCTTAACCGACTGAGCCACCCAGGCACCCCGACACTTGTTTGTTAATGCACTTGTTAAACAAGTGCAATGTTTGTTAATGTGTGATGTAAGTTGCCCTGGATCTTACATAAAGTTGTTTTCTCTCCTAGGTCCTGTCCCTCTTCTCTCCACATATGCATACTTTTCCTCCCTTTCTCCTTTCTGAGAACTCTTCCCACCTGCCCAGGGTCAAAGCATCCTAGTTTTGGGCTGGGCTCAGTCAACTAGATTTCTCTCTTGGATCTCCCATAGTCATTCCAAACACCATAGACTGAATGAAGTTCATCATTTCCCACAACCAGCCTTGTCTTTTTCCAGTGCCTCTATCATTCCAGACTCAAAACCAGGAAGCCATCTCTCTTTCGCCTCATATATTAAGGTATTTGTTTTGGGCCTGTTATTTCTATCTCTCTTTAAGGTCTCCCACCTTACCTATAGCCTCTTCCCTTCAAGAAAGCCCTCATTCTCTCTGATCTAGACTTCAGGCTTGTTTTCCTACCTGTCTTACCATCATTTCCCTCCTCTCCAATCTACCCTTTATGCACTGCTGACAATCATTTTATAATCATACTTGAGTCATGTGACTTCCCAACTCACAAGCTTTAGATAACTGCCCACTAGGTATATAATTAGGTCACACTCCTTAAGAAGGTACTCAGGCCTTTATACAGTTTGTACCCAGTCTTTTTTAGGCTTTCTAAAGGCTGGAAAGGGAAAGTCAGAAAGAACTGAGCTATGAAGTAAGACAGTCTTGGCTTAAAATTCCAGCTCAACCCTTCAGCCTTTTGGTCCTCACCCATAAAATGGGGATACATGATTCTAAGGCTATAGTCCCCCACTTTATCTCTTCCTATTAGAATCCTCCTACCCATCTTCAAGACACAGATCAAGTGCCACAGGTGAAGAATTCTCCCTTTGGGGCAAAATATGTCTCTCTAGAGCAGAGATCAACTAACTCTTTGGTAAAAATGTTTTAGGTTTTTTGAGCCATGTGGTCTCTGTCCTAGCTACTCAGTCCTACTGTCAAAACACAAAAGCAGCCGTAGACCATATGCAGATGAATGAATGTGGCTGTATGCCAATAAAACTTTATTTATGAACCCTTGGATTTGAATTTCATATATTTTTTCCTGTCACAAAACATTATTCTCCTTTTGACTTTCTTTCAACCATTTAAAAATGTAAAAATCATTCTTAGTTCATGAGCCACATAAAAACAGGCAGGTGGTAGGCTAGATTTGGTTCATGGGCCTTAGTTTGCCAACTTCTATTCTAGAGAGTAATTGTTTGTAATTATTCATTCTTATTCATTCTCTGTCTACCTCTCTCTTCCCCTCCTAGTAGATTCTGAGCCCCTCAAGAACAGTCATATACTCACTTCTCCATCACCCAAGTCTAGCATAGGAAAACCTTTCTTCAAAACCAGTACACTCAATCCCTCTGCTCTAGGACCTTGCTGCCAAGGTCAGGTAGCCCTTAGATCCTGCCACTGCCATCATGGTTTGGGTAGATTCACAGGAAGCATAAATGCCATATTTTCAGGAAATCTCATTTTTTCATTGACACCTGAGGTAGGACTGAACATCACCACGTATTTTGAGAGCTGAGGGAAGGGTTTCTCTAAACCCTTCAGATGCCAACATCCTGGCACTATATTTCTAACCTGTCATCCAGCCCACAACCTGGAAAGCCTTTGTTATAGATCCTGCTCTCGTCAGCGCAGACTGTAGCCTTGAATGGCAAGGATTGTCATCCCAGTTTTATAGCTGGGAGTCACTGCTGATTGAGGTTAAATAACATTCTTAGAGGCTCAGCATGCCAAGGAGAGAAGGCAGGTTGTCTATGCAATTTTTCCTCTCCTAGGGCTAAAGTATTAGAAGCTCATCCAAGACTGCAAGCAATTAAGTTGGACTTCATTTGCTGAGTCTGGGGCAGACAGCCTGCTCTACCAGGAGGGTGTTTTTATCATAAATTCTCCTCTACCCTGGGGTTATGTTCAACATTTCCCTTGGTCTTCAGAACAGAACCACACATACCCTTTGGTCCAGCCAAGAGTTTAAAACACATAAAACCATTTAGTGCATCTTGATTGGCCCCCATGAGAGAAATACACTGCTTTTGCCTTTCCAGAATCCATCTTCCCTTTTCTGGTGATACCACCTCAATTTTCTTTTGGAGGAACAAGCTCTTCCCCATGTTTGGCCCATTGGTTCATGTAGGTGTTATCTTCTAGTTTCAAAAGGGACTCATGACTCAGTCTTGACCCTCAAGAATATGTCATCCCCCTGGATCCTGGAATCAGCCCCAGAATGGAGATGTAACTTGAGTCAGCTAACTGAGGTAAGATTGAGGGTTCTGTGGGAACTACAGGCAAAGAGAAACAGTCTGCATTTTGGTTTTTAGCTATAAAAACATCAGCCTGGTTTTGCCAGATCCCCCTTGTGAAAAGGGCCTGACAGAGAGAAGTGGACACAGGAAGGCAGAGCTTTGGGACAGAGAAGAGCAAGACATCACCTGAGTTTTAGGATCCATTTGTGCTTAAAGCCTAACCCTCTGCTTCTTAAGGAACCTTTGGGTTCTTCCTCCCACTGGAAAGGACTTTGAGACCTCACACCTGTCCTTTTCCTTAAGCCTATTCCTCTCATTTCCCATACCCTGCCAGGGATCCTACAAGGATCTGTCTCCCTCTAAACTGCCACATCAACACTGGGTTGCTCAAATGGAGATGAACAGAGGTGGGTACATTCAGAATACCTATGAGGAATACAGCTAATAGAACTTACTGATGGTTTTAATGATGGATTATATAAATATGGGACTTTTGTGGCACCAGTGTTTTTTGAGCTTATCGGGTCCGTTTTGCCATCTGCTTCTACCATTTCCTTCTATTTAAATTACTATATAATCAGATGCATTATATATATCAAGAATGCCTCAATTGTATTCTCATTAGCCTACAACAATTTCACATACTGTTGTTTTATGTGCTAATAAGAGGACAAAAATGGAAATGATCATCTGCAATGAAGAAAATATTACAAGAATTCACTAAAAGTGAACATTAAATGAGTTACATTATATGCTTAGAACAGTGCCTAGCACAAAGTAAATGTTGAGTAAATGCTAGTTCATATGACTACTAATGGTACTACTACTATTTCTTCATGCTAATATGGTCAGAAATTCAAACATGGGCACTGAATTATATGACAGGAATCATATAGATTATCCTAATAATCCAGAATAAGACCATGTTAAATCTTTTAGACCCTTTTCAAAACAGAAACACAAAAATTAAAAGAAATCAAATACAGAAATACCAGCAAAACTTGCTAAGAGTTCAAAGTTTATGCCTATAACATACTGACAACAGGATCTTTGGGAAAGGAGTGGCTGAAAGACTAGAGCAGGGACAAGAAGTCAGAAGATTTAGCTAGGAGGTTTAGGAATGGCAGGCACGTGAGACAGTGAGAAACGGTACCTTCTCTTGATCTCAGACGTGAAAGCTGACTACAGTCCTAGAAAATGTTATTAGAACCGCAGCACCAGTGGAGTTCAAATGCATTTTTAATATCTTCTAAATGCTTAATTTGGTTTTGCTGGAGATGTGTTTCATCATTCCCTCCTGCCCCTTAATTAAGCTAATGACTTTATTTCTTTTCTCCTTTCTGATCAGCTCATAACACATTTCCCAGGCTGGCCTCCCTCCTTAAGCCTGTCGTTTTTGATCTGGTTATTAGCTCTCGAGTTCACATTGTTTTCCATGTGTTGGATGTTACTGAGTGAGACTGATCCATTCAGGAGACTCTGGGGCTGGAGGGACCCCAGCTGGCACTGTCCCTCCCACTCTTACAAAGAACAAAATCCCTTACATGTGCATACCACCTAACAACTTACAAAGCACTTGCATATCATCTCAGTTGATCCCCGAGAGAAACCACTGAGGTAGGCATATTAATTCTACCGTTTTACATATCAAGAGTGTAAAAGCTGGAGACATTAACAACTGGCCCAGGCCAAATAACATGAAAGTATTAGAGCCAAGATTTCCTACTCACCAATCAATGCTCTTTTCTCTTCCTTAAACACTACTCTACTTACCGCACATCATCCATTGAGCCCATTGGTCAGGGTACACACAGTCATGGTGGTTCAGCTGGACCAGTGTAGGCCATCTAGGATGCCTCAAGAGGGCCAGAGAAGAGTCACACTCCAGGTAAGGTGCCATGGCTCCCTTAGTTCTCTTGTCTCTATGGAGTTGCACTTTGGAGAAACTCAAAGATCACAGCTCCATCCATGGCTGGGCAATTAAAGGAAGATGTGGGGATGCCTTAACTCTTGAGAATGATTTTGTAGAAATTATTTACCAATTTCCCTTGCCTGACCTAGATGCTTCTTGTGGGCTGGCTGAATTGGGTAGAGAGGTACCTAACCCCTCCAGAGAAAGCCAGCCCCTCATCATAAAGAACCCCTGGACACAAGCACTTGTTTACTTCCCTGGAAACATGTGATGGTGACTTTTGTTTCAGTGCCATGGGGAAGGTCAACAACATACTGAAGAAGAATGCAAAATCTCTAAGGTCATTTTAACATGCATCCTATAGGCTGCGCTAATTTAAGCAGCTCATTTATAGATACGGAAACTGAGGTTCCGATGGGACAAGTGACTTGTCCAAGATCACCCAGGTAGTTAGAGATGATGGTTATCTGGAAAGGGAGCATCTGTATGCATAAAGAGTAAGCAACTCCTTACACTGGGGATGCCTTGTAAAGGTGGGTGAATTAGGTAGATGAAGAAGGTAGATAGATTGGCATGCTCTCAGATAACTTAACATTCTCCCTCTTATTACAAGAAATGCTAGTAGGACAGTAAGACCCATCTTTGAGATTGATCAAAACCAAGTCACTTAAAAAACCCTTTTTCTTTATTATGAAGGTGAGAACTGCAGAATTTCCAAGGAGATTCACTGGCTATAAGAAGTCTCCAAAATGGAGCAGGAGTGTAAGAGCACATCTATTTATCTGTTGGATCAGAGAAGGGTCTGTGGTAAGAGTCTGCGCCTGGTGGTCCACCTGTGGACTCCTTCCCCTCCACCCACCACATCCTGTTCTCTTACTGAGAGCTGGAGCCTTGATGGCAGGTCCTTGGAATCTGGAGGATGCTGACAGTTGCTGAAAAATGGGAGGGAATTTAAAGAGACTTAGTAGGCCAAGCATAAGGCAGAAGAAAGATGGGCTTAAACCTCTGTGCTGCAAAGCTAAGAAACAGAATTAAAGGAAGTTAAGTTCCCCCAGGCTCTCCAAACAGTCCAGCTGTCATTCAATATGCTGAGAGGTCAGGCAGCCACAAAGAAGGAAGAGACTTGGCCAGGGATTTTGCTGTGGAATCACAGTCTGAAAATCCTTCTCTCTGGCCATCCTGGGAGTCCCCCCGCCATTTCTGAGCTGCACAAGAAGCCGAACGGGCTCTTTCTCCAATGAATTGATCACTGGGTCTAAGCTAATCACTGCCTTAATAACCTGCCTCCCACAGATGGCAAACTGAGCACAGAGAAGGCAAGTGGCTGGCCCGAACCTACAGAGTGAGTCAGTGGCAGGGGCAGAAATAAGGCTGAGTAACCAGTAGCTCTTCCTTTGGTTGCCAAGAAGCAAGCCCTGCCCAAGCAGCTGGCAGTCCCTGGCGCACTGAGCTGGGCAGTGGAGTCCGGCCTGCCCCACCTCCTCCTAGGGAGCTGCTGTGGCCTGCAGATCTGCTGTGCTCAGGAGAACTTGCATGCTGCAGGATAATATTAGCTCACTTTTATTGCCTGGAGCTGGATGCCCTCCGGCAACTTGGCTGTAAACCTTTGATCTGCTGGTCTCTGGGAGCTACATATTCCCACACACCCTCCATGGGGCAGGCTGAGAAAGGAGAGGCCAGACACAGAAATTTGACTCTCAGCAGCCACCTCTAAAGGCAGCACTGCTTTGAAGCGGTCATGTTGGGAGAGGAGAGACGCAGGGGTTCACCATCACCTTCTCCAATGCCCACCTGCCCACCTGCGTGTGCTTCCCAAACCCCAGTTATGTGCCTGCCACTCATGATTTGCCATGTAACACTGAATATTTACCTTTTGTTTTTCTTCAAATTAATTCCCCATTTTAAAACTTCAAATTTATTTTGAAAGGATTTTCAGAACACTTCCACAGGTAGAAAACTAGTACCACTTCTTTAAAAATCAATATAAAGAAAACAAAAGTCCTTGTTAGATTTTAGCCAGAAGTTTCCTGCCCAGGGCTTTGATCCTGAAGTCTAGTATGGTAAGACACGCTAGCACTTTTTCCGTGGCACAGGAAGATGAATTGAAAAGAACTGCAAAGACCATGAAGTTCTGCACCACCTAAAACCGCCATCATCTTACCTGAGTTACAGAGACCACCTCTTGGGAGACAATGAACCAAAATCAAATGCCACCTCTGCCCTCCATTATCTTCCTTTGGCTTCCCCCCAGCCCTTCTCTCCTGAATCCATCAGCACTTTCTACCATATGTTACATGTGTTTATGCACATGTATATTCTCTTTCTCATAAAATTGAAAGCTTGACTTCTAGTACACCCTTAGTATCTACTCAGAAGCAAAAGTTTATATCTATACAACCAACCCTACATCTGGTAGGCAAAAAACAAGCATTTGGCATTTTTCTTGAATTTGGTTTGGTTCACCCTCGATCCCCCCAGGAAAAGAAAGCACAAGAACTTGCAGCAGAGACATATCTATTAGCGGGTGGTCATAGGAAACAAGTGTATGGAGGAATTGCTGATATCAGTTGGGATTGATTGGGGATGGGATTGGTCACCATGAGAGGTAGTGAGCTCCCTGGCACTGAAAGTGCCTCTCGCAGTGGACAAGGGTCTGGATGAGATTATTCAGAAGTGCCTTCTGGCCCTCAAATGCCATGATTCTGAGCCTATGGGCTCATGTTTAATTAACCTTCCTGATGTTCACTGATAGATTGGCTCAGCCAAGTTTGGTACTTGTGTATATGTGTGCGCGCCTGTCTGTGCATCTCCATAGGGTCCCTTGCCCCTTTTAATCTGGCATTCCCTCATCCGGCAAGGCCAGATTAACCCCTTGCTGGCAGGCAGCGGGGTCCTGTGCTCTCTCTCTCTCTGCTGACAAGCTGCCTTGCAAAGGCCCCAAGGGGTTAATTAAGTTTTATTGAGCCAGAGTTTATTGCAGCTGGTTCTTGTCTCTCTCCTCAAACACCTCAGCTTCCTGGGAAGCCAGAGTCCTCTGGGACAATATTTTCAATGCTGTTTAGTTTGCCTGTAACCTATATTTTCTTTTATTTGTTTTTCAAGATACTCTAAGGGGAGGGTGGATGAGGTCATTCCCCAGCCCCCCACCCCCACCCTGCTCTTTATCTCTTGGTGACTCCATTAAATCAGGTTGTTTAAATGGAGCGCAGATGTTGCCGATTTTTCATATAAAGGAATGCATATTCATTTACATAAATTTCAGTGAATGATGGCAGTTTGGGTTTTACGCTGCGTGTGTGTTTGTGTGTGTTACACACACTTGCCTGGCTTGCTCACTCCAGCAAAGAACTGTCAAAAGGTATAACTAGGAAATCCTTCATCTCCATGATGTGTGCATTTTCTTGCTTTATTTTATTTTTGAGGCTGCCCATCCTGCTCCAGTTATCTCTAATAGCTTAATACGATTAGAGATTTCCCCTAATCACTGCAATGTGCTTCAGCTCTATTAAAGATTTATATGAAAGCTTTATGGAACACACCTTTTTAGAATTCAGAAGGATTTTGCGGGTTATTATTCATAACATCTGCCACTTACTGCAAAGGGCCTTAAAGCACCCCTTTAATGTGTATTTAATGCTTCTGATACAATATAATATCAAATAAGACGTGCTTTATTATGGCGGCCCTGTCTGTAGAAACGCACAGAAGCTCTGCCGCCGCTGCAAGCCTGAGGTGGAGGCTTTACAACGGCAATAAAAACCTGCATAGAGCTTAACGGCATTTAAGGACACACAGAGAGAAATGGTGTTTTGTTTTTCTTCTTTTACTTCGACTTGGTGCAACGTGGAGAGAAGCAGTGTGGCAATTTAAGGAGCCACTGAACATAATCTGGAAATAAAACAGTGGTCCTTGGAGAAGTATTAAGGTCAACTATTGTTTAAAAACAGACCTCACCAGCCTGCACTCACAAATCTGAACAGGAGCCAGTGGAGGCCCACAAAGGCTGTGGGGTTCAGCTGATTCAGCCAGCCTGTTCTCTGACTGGGAGAACACAGCACACTTTTTATTACTCTTTTCCCACTAATCTGGCATCTGTACTAATATCTATGAACAACTCACTTTCACATTTTAATGCATGAAAGATGTACACTGGATGTATGTCTTTAACTAAAAGTGTGTGATACGTACTTATCAAGATGCTAATGATAGTTGTTAGGGTGGTGGGTTGATTTTGTGGAGCCCAAGGCTATGGAGCAGATTATAAAGACCACAGACCTGGACTGTAAGTACAGCTCAGTTCCTGACCCGCTGGAGGGCCTCGGGCGAGGCGTTGACCTCTCCGAACCTTGATTTGCACATCTACAAAATGGGAGTAGTGTGTCCCTGAATGAAGGTTGTTTAATTAAATGAAAACGTATATTCAAAGTGCTTAGTAAAGAGTCTGGCAGATTGCAGGTGTTCACTATTTTGTCCTATTTTTGTAAGGCGTTAATAGTATTTTTTAACCAAAAAGATACATTTTGAAATTCTTTTAAAAAGAGAAAGTTATCTATAAGTGCCAATCAGAACTTTGGGTCTGCAGGTAACGACCATTGGTACCACACTGAGTAGACACACGGGCGGTTTCAAGCTGCAGGTGCTGCCTGAATGCATGATGTCTCTTAAGTTCAAAGGGAAACTAACTAGACCCCAGAGCCTTAGAGGACCCAAGTCAGGATGCCATCGAAAGAATCTATAAACTCTCTTACTTTGCAGAAAGGAGGTCGAGGGTCCAGAGAGAGGAAGGAACTTGCCCCCAAAGGGAGAAGGGTGTAACTCACGGCTCCCACCCGCCCTCAGAGCTGTCCCACCACCCCTGAATCCAGCCAGAAGCAGACTTGTACCTCTCATCAGCTCGCAGTAGTTCCGTGTTCTGTCGATGAAAGCGCACTGGAGTAGCGCGTCAGAATTGCTTGGCTTTTCCTTGCATTTGTTTATCCCTGTACCCACTCATCTTTGGTAGGGTCAACCCAGCAAGCCCTGCGGGCTCCAGGACACGTGGGCTCCAGAGGAGGACTACAGCTCTCTGGCCTGTAGGTGCGCCCGGGGCGATTTGCTGGGGTTGGGTACCTCGGTGGAAGTGCATGCAGTTACTATACTGGGTAACTCTGAGGTTGGAACTCCCTGAGTGCCCGCAGGCCAAATTTGCTGAACACTTGACTTTCAAACAGCCCTCATTACAGACCCGCAGCCATCTACTTTCTGACGGGTTTGGAGTAAATATGTAATAGGGGAGTTTTTAAGCCAGTTCTGTAAAGTGCCGTCTGTGTCTGCTGTTTGGTTATTTTATGTGGTCATCAAAGCTGTTCTAGGGATGAGGGGCAGGAATGAGTGCAGGGTGGGGGTGGGGCAGGCATTGATAAAGGATGCCTGCAGCCTGTTTTGCAGAGTTTAGTGCCCAAGGAGGGTAAACCCAGAGGGTCTGCAAAGCACTCATTCACATAAGGTTATGTTCCCACACTCCTGGGAGACTCAGAGACAACACGGTCTCCTGAAAGTGAAAGACTGCTCTGGAATTTTCTCTTCCTCAAAAATTTTCTTTTATTGCCTACATATTTATGAAAATACCCAAACATATAGTAAAGTTAAAGGAATTTTACAGTGAACCAAGGTATCTAGAGTCTACCGTTAACATTTTACTAACCTTGGTTTATCACATACCTATCCATCCATCCATCCACCCATCCATCCATTAATCTATTCTATCTGGGAGATATGTCAAAGTAAGTTGAAGACATCATATATTTCCTTCTAAATAGTCCAGCATGTATTTCATTGATTGAGTTCAATATTTATTTGCAGTTTCTGTTTTAATTGTAAATTTTAGTACAAATGAAAGGCACAGACCTTAAGTGCCTTTCATGAGTTTTAACAAATGTGTGCATCTGTGTCCCCAAAACCTCACCAAGATATTATCACCACCAGAAAGCACCCCCTTTGCTTCTTCCCAGTAAATTCCTACTTCTATTCCCCAAAAGGCAGATGCTGTTCTGATTTTGCCCCTGCTGTGGATTGGGTTTGTCTACTCTAGAATTTTGTATGAATAATTATAAAGTGCACACACTTTAAGACTTATTGCACTCAGAATAACATATTTGAGATTTCTCCATGTCATTGCATGTTTTGGTAATGAGTTCCTTTTCCTTGCTGAGTAATATGGCAGTGAATGGTCATTCCAAGGTGCTTATATATTCTCCTATTTATGGACACCTGGGCTGTTTCCAGTTGTGACTCTTATAAAGCTGCCATGAACACTCATGTACAAGTCTTTTTGTGGGCCTATATTTTCATTTATCATGGGACAATACTTAGAAGTGAGATCACTGGGTCACAGGGTAGTATGTTTTGTTATATAGAAAACTGCCAACACTTTTCAAAAAATAATTATATCCTTTTATATTCTCACCAACAATATACCATGGGTCAAGTTGCCCCACAACCTTACCAATATTTGACATTATTGGTCTTTTTCATTTTAGCTATTCTGATTGATGTGAAGTGCTATCTCATTATGGTTTTGATTTGCATTTCCCTGATGACTAATGATGTTGTCCATTTTTCATGTGTTTATTGGCCATTCATATATCTTCTTTTGTAAAGTGTCTGTTCAAATCTTTTGTTCACTTTTAATTAGGTTGTTTGTCTTTTTATTATTGAGTAATAAGGAGTTCTTTATATAACCTGAATACCCATGTTTTCTCAGATATATGTTGTGACCTCATCTTCTTCTTATCTGTGGCTTTTCTATTCATATGCTTCAGGAAACCTTTTGATGAGCACAAGTTTTGATTTTGATAAACTCTAAAGATCTTTTATTTTTTATTAAAATTGCTTTTGTGATCTGTTTATAAAATCTTTGCCTACTTCTCCAAACACTTTATGGTTTTAGCTCTTATGTTTATGCCTAAGATGTATCTTGGATTAATTGTTGTGTATGATATGAGGTAGGACTTGCATATTTAATATGAATATAGAGTTCTTCCAGTACAATTAATTGAAAAAAATGTCATCTCTCTATTTAATTTCTTTGCTGTCTTTTTTGAAAATGAAATGGTTGCAGGGTGCCTGGGTAGCTCAGTGGGTTATGTGACCAACTTTTGGTTTTTTTTTTTCCATAATATTTTATTGTCAAATTGTTTTCCAGGTCACGATCTCATGTTTGTGGAGATCAATCAGGCTCTGCACTAAGCTTGAAGACTTCTTAAGTTTCTCTCTCTCTCTCTCTCTGCCCCTCCCCTACACACGTGCTTGCTCCTTCTCACAAATATATAAGTAAATAAAATTAAAAAAGAAAACGAAATGGCTGCATAAGTGTGGGTCCTCTATCCCATTTCATTGATCTATGTGTCAACCATTATGCCAATACCGTGCTGTCTCTGCTACTGTAGCTTCATAGGAAGTCTTAAAATCAGAGAGTAGAAGTCCTCCGGTTTTGTTCTTCTTTTTCAAGATTATTTTGGATATTTCAGGTCTTTGCATTTCCATACAAATTTCAAAACCAGTTTGTCAGTTTCCTCCTTTTATTTATTAAAAATTTTTTTAACTTTAGTTTGTGTGAAAGAGAAAGCAATGGAGAGAGATGGAGAGAAAGGAAGACACAGAATCTGAAGCAGACTTGAGGCTCTGAGCTGTCAGCACAGAGCCTGATGTGGGGCTTAAACTCATGAACCGTGAGATCATGACCTGAGCCGAAGTCAGACACTTAACCAACTGGGCGATAAAAGTGCCCCATGTTGGTTTCTAATAAAAAATGAAAAAGCCTGTTTGGATTTTGTTTGTAATTGCACTGGACTTTTAGGATGATTTAAGGATAATTGACATCTTAACAGTATTGAGTCTTCTCATCCCTGAATATGGTATAGTTCACCATTTCTTAAGTTCTCCTTTAATTTCTCAGCAATAGTTTCTAGATTTCAGTAAGGAGGTCTTGCATATCTTTGTGAAATTTACTCCTAGGTATGCTAATTCTTTTGATGCTATTTTAAATGAAATTTGTTTTTAAAATTTCATGTCCAATTCTTTGCTGCTAGTATATAAATATGCATTTTGATTTTGTATGTATTAACTTTGTGTCCTGAAAACTTCCTAAATTCATTTATTAGTTTGGTATGTTTTTATGGATCCCTTGAGATTGTCCATATAAACAATTATGTCATCTACATATAACTACAATTTTGCCTCTTTCTTTTTGATCTTTACAACTTTTATTTATTTTTCCTGCCTTGTTTCAATCACTAGGACCTCCAGGACTATACAAATAGCAACAGTAAAAGTAGTCAGACCTTACCTTCTTACCAGTCTTAGGGGAAATGCATTGAATATTTCATTATTAAGTATGACATTAGCTGTAGGATTTTTTTTAGCTGTCCTTTGTCAGGTTGAAAAAGTTCTTTTCAATTTATAGTTGACTGAAACTTTTATCAGATATGAATTTTGAATTCTCAAATGTGTATTCTGCTTCTGTTGAAATGATCATATTTCCCCCCTTTTATTCTTTCAAACCAGCCTTGCATCCATGGGATAACCCCACAAAAATCTTCTCATAACCTAGAATTTTATTTTATAATTAATAAAAGCATCATTTCATACATATTTGGATGTGTAAACCAAATATTACTCTTAGACATGCATAACAATGAAATGTAAGGTACAGAAATAGGTTAGGTATTATTACTAAAATTTCTTCACATTTAGAGTCCAAATCTTCTTGCATTACTTTTCATCTCTGAACCATTCAATGCCTCTGTTTTTACACAGAGTGTTGTCTTCTTTGCCATCAGGAGGATTGTTGATGTGGAATTTATTAAAATAATGCTCCGTTATTATCTTGTGGATTTTATTCCAGGCTGCCATCACTTCTGCTCCAAGCTTTGATGGCATGCATCAACACTTACAATCACATAATGACTGCTGTCTGCTAAAAGCAGAACCAGACACATTATGATTTGGAGAATGTTAAACTGTAAATAAAATGTAGATCTTAGAACTGTTTGAACACAGTAACAACTTCAATTTTTCCTTATGTTACCACAGGGATTTACAATGGGGAATTTCATTTACTACCTGATACTTTTCTGGTCATGTCTGAAGTTTTACAAGGAGAAAACATTACTTTTATAATCAGAAAACCCTTTCTAAGTAGATACTTTTAAGAAAGTTAATTAAAAACCTGCAGGAATAGTTTATAATTTTTAATGCCTGCTTTTAACTTCAGAAGGTTTACAAATAAAAGAGGATTTGGAAGATCATCTAGTCCACTGAGCTGTTTAACAGACAGGGATATTGGCCCTGGACTAATCAACTAGACTTGGAAGCTCCATGAGAGCAGAAATCAAGAGTGTTATGATCACCTCAATATCCTTTTACCTTCACATTTCCTAGGATGTAGTTGGCACTCCATAAATACTTTCTGAAAAAAAAGATGGATGAGTGAGGTTGAGAGGATGTATTAACTTGTCAAAGGTCACATGAAGGGAACTTACTGGCTGAGATAGGACTATAATTTAGGTCCTCTGACTCCATGGGTCTACACTTTGTCCTCTACCATAACTAAGAGTTGGAATAGTGGCTTACTTAGGTTTTCTGACCTTGCAAGGTGTGGGAGGGAGGGGAGTGACTTGGGGATCTTGCTGTGTGCACCATGGATCTTGCCTAATACAGCATCAAGTACAAAAGTCTAGACCTTGTTGTCTAACAAAATGGGAATTTCTGCCTCGTCCTTCCCCATACCATCACTGAAATCAAGTCGCAGTTGCGGTATGTGGCTATTAATCACTCCTGTTAGCCAGACTGCATCTCAGTGGCATGTTGTGCATTATTAAATTACACCATCGCTCACTCTTGAGCTGCTGTGTTTAACTGCATGGAAAGAATTACTGATCAAATCGCCCCAAATACTTTTCCCCTAGTACAAATCAAGCCGTGTCTGTTGGAGCAAAAGTCATATGGCTAAGTCCCACGGATAATCAAAACCATTTGAAGCTCCATGGTTCTCCAGTCATCTGGCCCAAACATCTCCAAATTATGCACCATGCTTCAATCATTCCCTTATCTTCCCTCCTGAACTCAGGCCATTTTTCTCCTTGTCTCAATCCTTTATTCTTGTTAAGAGCACTGCCAAATCTTCAAGCTGAGCTTGAAGCTGCCCTGGTGCCAAGCACACTGGTCTCACTTTCTCATCATGTCTTCCCCATCTCAGCACATGGACCCATCATCAACCAAGATGCTGTAGCCATAACCTGGGAGATATCCTTACGTCTGCTCTTTTCTTCAATCCCTAATCCATAAGTGAGTCATATGTATTCTATTTCCACAGAGATTCCAAATACATGCACTTCTCTCCATTCCTAACCTCTGATTCTAGGCTACCATATTGTACCCAGAAGCTTCTTGTCTGAACTCCTACTCTTGCTCCACACAGACTATTCTCCCCACAACAGTCAGAGTGATCTAAGAACACAAATCAGATTATGTCATTTCTCTGCTCAAGACCCTTCAGTGCCTTCCTATTTTTAATGGAATAAAATCCAAACTATTTATTATAGCCAACAAGGCTGTGCATGATCTAGGCCCTGCCTAACTCTCCAACCACAGCACATAGGACTCTCTCCCCTTGCTAACCATGCATCAGTTCCCCTGGCCATTGGCTTCCTTGAACACACCAAGTTCATCCCCACTCCAGGGTCTTAACACATCCTGTTCCCCTCCCTAGATGGATGCCCTTTAGGCCAGTTCTTCACAGGGCTGGGCCCTTGTCATAATTTCCACATCAGTTTAAATGCCACAAAGAGGTCTTTCTGAGCTCTTTATACAAAAGAGTGTCTTCCATGATTGTTTGTTCATGTCTTTCCTAGCACTTACTACAGGTTGGCAATTCTTTTATGTGTCTCATTATTTGTTTCTCATCAGTCCTCTCTCACTAAAATATAAGTTCCCTAAAGGCAAAACTTTGTATTGTGCAATGCCAGCACATTGCCTGGTACATGTTATGATCCATAGGTATACACCACACACTTACACGTGTGTGTGTGTGTGTGTGTGTGTGTGTGTGAAAATGAATAAAATCCCACTCCCACCATAAAGTCTTCTCAGCCTACCCCACCTGCACCCATCCCTCCCTCTCTCATTTATCCTCACTATACACAACATCAGCTCCCACAACAGTATACTTTGCCATTTCTATTCCTTTTCTGGCTACTTTTCATCTATCCAACATGACTATAATTTTCCTTATGAATAGGGTTTCTAACTCTTCAGCATATAAACGCTTGAATTCATGTAAATATTTGATGATAAATAATACACTCTACTTTATATTTCAGTGACTTCTGTATGTTTTACCTTATTTGTTAGTGACAGAAACTCATCTCAAGTTTAAGAAAAAAGGGGAATACTGATTCATGTAACTGAAAAGGCCAGGGCAGTGCCTGGATGGAATCAGGTGCCCCAGTGATAATTATCAGGACCCAATCTCCCCCATTTTTAGTTCTCCTGTTCTCTGAGTTGGCTCCAATATCAGGCTTTACCTGATAGCAAGATAGTAGCCAGATGCTCTGGTCATACATCCTCTACACCAGAAGCTTTTCTGAATCCCACTCCAGTTGGATGGCATCAAATCTCCTGCTCTCCTTTGAGCCACCTCTGAGGCCGTGGTTATCTGTGACCTGGCTTCTACCTCCACAATATGGGGGAAGGGTACATCCCCAAATCAAAGCCAGAGACTGAGCTGGAAGAAAAGGGAATGGAATCACAGTATGCATGTTTGGTTCACTCAGTAAACGTTTGTGGGGCCCTCCTGTGAACCAGATGCTGGAGATACAAAGAGAAGTAAGCTCTCAGGTCTCAGTTCTGAGGAGCAAGTAAGAAAAACAGACAGGTGATCAAGCACTGAATTACAATGAGACAAATGACTAGGCTAGAGAAACGTGACAGGGTAGTTTGGAAACTTACATGAGAGAGGAGGGCTTCGGGTAGACACTGGCACTTGAATGGGTCCACAAGGAAGAGGAGGCAATTACCAACCAAAAGCAGGCAAAGGACGTCTCAGGAACATCAGGATGGCGCATACACGTCCCAGAGCCGTGGAAAAGAAGGCCTAGTCTTTGTGCTGGGATTAGAAGGGGCATGAGCACGGGGACGTTAAGAGGAGAGGAAAAGTTCTAGAACAAAGTTCGGTGCATAACTTGCAAACTGGTAATCTGTACCCAAATCCTGCTTATACTTGTGTTTTGTTTGACCAGCATCGTATTTTAATATTTTTAAATAGTTTTCAACTTAAAAGTATTTTTTCAATATTTATTTATTTTTGAGAAAGAGAGAAGGAAAGAGAGAGAGACAGAGCACGAGCGAGCAGGGAGGGGCTGAGAGAGAGGGAGACACAGAATCCAAAGCAGGCTTCTGTTGGCCGATTCAGGGCCCGTACTCACGGACCACAAGATCACGACCTGAGCCAACTTCAGACACTTAACTGACTGAGCCACCCAGGCACCCTAATAGTTTTCAGCTTTTGAAAAGGAACAATTTTATATCAAGCCCAGATATACAGCTTCTCCTAAAATGTTAGATGTGGCATTGCAGGCCCAAATTCTTTCTTGCCAGTAATCAAGTCAAATTCACAATTATAGCCCCATGTAGATGGAATAAGTGAACTTTATTCCTCCACAGTCCCCACCCAGCTCTCTGTATTCATTCAGATAACCTGACTGGCCCTGGAAGGCATTGGAGTTTCAGACCTCTGGCCTGGTGAAATAATTTGACTCTGGATTGGTGAGGGTGTTTTGTGCCAAACCAACACAGTTAGATTTTATCCTACAGGCAATGAATATTCACTGACAGTTTTAAAATAGGTGAATGTCATGACTAGTTCTTATCCATCTTTATATTTTCTCCAGCAATTAGCACAATGGCTTGCACAAAGCAGGTGTTGTCATTATTGAATGAATTAATTAAAGAAGGAATAAATCTTAAAAATTAATGAATAACAACCACTTTGGAAAACTTTTTGGCAGTATGTACCGAAGCTGAATACACACTAATTCGTGACCCAGTAATTCTACTCCTAGGAATATATCCAGCAGAAATGTGTATGTGTGTTTACTTTAAGACATGGACCAGAATGTTCATAACAGCCCAAAACTGGAGGGATGAAACAAATGTCCATTAACAGCAGCATGGATAAATAAACGGTGATATATTTACACAATTGAATATGAGTATGATGCAATGAAAATGGATGATAAGATTACATACAAAAACATAGATGAAGGGGCGCCTGGGTGGCTCAGTTGGTTAAGCATCCGACTTCAGCTCAGGTCATGATCTCACGATTTGTGGGTTTGAGCCCCATGTAGGGATCAGTGCTGACAACTCAGAGCCTGGAGCCTGCTTCAGATTCTGTCTGTCTGTCTGTCTCTCTCTCTCTTTCTCTCTCTCTCAAAATTAAACATTTAAAAAAGTAACAAATAAAACATGGGTGAGTCTTATGAGCATAGTACTGACTGAAAGAAACAAACATGGCATACCCTGTGATTCCATTTGTATAAAGTTACAAAACCAGGGAAGACTAGTTAGAAGTCAATATTGTGGTTACCTTTGGGCGGGAGCCTGTGGGGATTCCAGGGTGCTGCTGTGTTCTGTCTCTATCTGAGTACTGTTACACAGGTGTGCGTAGTTTGAAACTTTACCGTGCTTTACCCTCAGGGTATGTGCACTTTTCTGTATGGAAGACCAATGTCTGAATTCCTTTCTGAAACCTTGCAACACCCAGCTAAACAGGTGCTCAATACATTCTGAGTGATCAACTTAGGTGAAATTTGTTCTCTTCTCACAAACTATTGCTCGTAAACACATCTTGTATTAAACTGATTAATCTGAGAAGATAGAAGACACCTTGGCAAGGTGGGGACCTCGAGAAGAAGCCATCTGAAAGCAAACAGCCAGATTAGAGCAAGAAGTAAGAGGCTTTACCTCTGATGGCTGGCAGGCCCTGGACAGGACCACCAGGCCTAATTAAAGAACTTGGCAGAAATTAATGCTTTTCCAGAACATTAGCAAAGTCTGGGAACTCAATTAGAGATCACACACTGCGTGAGGAAAAAGAAATTCGTCTGGTGCCCAGCAAATTCATTCAATAGAGCTCTATCGAGTACCTGCTAAGAACAAAGCCAGCTGGATCTGTGGGGGTAGCAGCAATGGGGAGGAAAGAAACTGCCCTCCGGATGCTCACGATATGGTGGGAGAGGGAGGCCTGTAGACAGGCCTGTGGATAACTGAGAAGCAGTGAGGAGGGGGGGCAAGTCGCCCTGGACAGCCATTCTGATTTAAGGTCCAGAAAGGAAAGTGGGAAATGGACCAGTAGGATGCAGTACAAGTTCCCTGGGAAGCTTTCCAGGCTGGAGAGATCATAGCAGCAAAACCCTAAGATTGGCTGGAGATCCAAGCGCATGGAGCTCTGTAAGAGGTGGGAAGGTCACAGAAGGCTTTGAATGGGTGTGTGGCCTTTCTCCTACAGGCACTTGTGATGGTGGTGCGTGATGGGGGGAAGGAAATGGGCAACACAATCCAACTTGTTTCCAAGAAATATCAATCTGATTGTCTTAAGGTAAAGGATAGACCCGAATATGAATTACAAACTCAAATGCCCAGAGTTAGTCATTCAGTAAGGGAAGAGGGCCAGGTGATATTGGAAGTGCTGTGACAGATGGGGACTCCGTCATGCCATCGGAGCAACAGGGCGTGGTGGAGACTGGTAAACTGGAGGTACATTTAGTGGGGCTGTCAATACTCAACCCCAGCTGGTATTGTCATGCAGAGATATGGGCCCAGTGTTACTCCACAGTCCAGTTTTGCTAGAGAAGCTAGGGACCTGCATGTTTATAATCACATAGGCAGTCTCTTCTGATTTTTTTCCCCAGAAGCATTATGCAGTCGAAATGAATTATATCCGAAGGTAGCCGAGGCCAGCAGTTTGTGACCTCTGCAAAATAAAAACCCATATCACTCACATATTACCATCCACGTCATGTCCTCAGGACATGTTTGGTTAAACGCTGGATGGAGAGAACGTATCAGAATATCCAAATACCTTTTTTGTAACAGCCGAAAAGACCTGGAACAGCTGCTAACTGTTCTGTTTTGGAGACGTCTGGGGTATATTCGGGACAACATTGATCATCACAACAGTGCTTTGTGTGTCTGAGCCTCATCCATTTGTTATCTGCACGGCTGGGGTTTTTTGCCGTCAATATTTTGGGTGAAGAGAGACATCTTCCTCTAATGACGCCCTAATCATTACTAATTTCCTCTGCATGGATTGTATGCCATCAGGTGTAATGAGCACATTTGCTTTTAATGCTCCTGCTACAAAGAGTTCTCGGGAAATGGTTTAAGGCACGTGTACAAGCCGACGGGGGGAGCTCAGGAACATCGTCGCTGATGTGGGAGAGAGTAGGAGGTCAGCAGGTGGCGAGAGGGCCCTGAAGCCAGGGCAGGACAGAAGCCAGCTGGATGTGAGCTCTCCCCTCACCCCCTATAAACTTCCACTCACATTAATAATCTTAACTCCCTGATTTGCAATTAACCCAAAAGCTCTGTAATGATAATGGGATACGTGTGTAATTTGGTGCCAGAAGATGATAGATCAGCAGGGCTGGAATCTTTATTAATCTCTCTGTTTTGTCTCTCTGAGTGAGGTGGAGGCCCCCTTATCCCACTGTCCCTGCACAGGGATCTGTGAGTGAGGCCTCCAGGTGGGCCAGCGTGGGCTGACTTAGACATGGCTGGTCCCTGAATTCTCCATGGGAATGCTGAAGAAGCATGGTGGCCTGCCGTCCCCATGCCCCCACTCCCTACGCCACCCCCACTCGCTGCCGTCATGGCCGAATACTGCAGTGTTTTGTCGGCCTATATGAGCCCCTTGGGAAAATGTGAAATCATTATTTATAAAACAGGATATTTCTTTTAAAAAATCCAGGGGCACCTGGGTGGCTCAGTCAGTTAAGCATTTGACTTCAGCTCAGGTCATGATCTCACAGTTCATGAGTTCGAGTCCCACGTTGGGCTCTGTGCTGACAGCTCAGAGCCTGGAACCTGCTTCAAATCTGTGTCTCCCTCTCTCTCTACCCCTCCCCCAACTTGCTCTCTCTCTCTCAAAAATAAATAAACATTTAAAAATATTTTTTAAAACTAATTTTAAAAATCTGGATTTGGCCTTCTTTAGACAAATGAGAAGATCTAGCAATCTCGCCCCTGGGCTCACATTCCCTGGGGGCCGGCGTCGGGGGCATACACTGGCTATTTGTCCTCACCCCCACCTGGCGCACTTCACCTGCACACCTGCCTTGACCCACAGGTATATGCACTTGTGCCCAAGTGGAATAAGAAGCCCCAAATTGACCTCAAACATGGAAACACCTCCCTCTGCCCAGCCTAGGTCTGAACTTGGTTCTTCCTGACTTCATGTGCTTGGATCTCATTTGGGAAAAAAAACCCTGAAATGCTTTCTTGTCCAGACATCCAACCAGGGCCTGGGGTTGCTCATTTGGCAAAGCTTTATGGGTATCTGTCCAAGGACTCAGGTAACTCGGGTGTAGGGCTCACTGGAGAAGAGGTCAGACACATGTACAACCCCTGGACAAGACTGAGGAGATGGGGACTGGCTGGTTCCATGGGATTCCTGAGGGCTCAACAGCATTGTTGGGTGCCAGGATGGCAAATGGACCTCATGTCAAAGGCCAGAACTAAACAAGTAGTTGTGGCTGCCTGCAACAGTCCTAAGGCCCAGGTGAGGCTCAGGAGGAAAGCACTCCACCATTCCTGAAAAGAGTCTGCCCTGGGCACAGGAAGAAGGAGTGGGAAGCACACAGACCACATGTTTGAAATCCCTGGTCCAGTGAAAAGAGCAGCAAAGTGAGATGGGTCCCCATATCTGGATCTTCTTTGTCATGTGACTAGAGATAGGGTTGCTACATAAAACACAGAAGTGGTGGGGTGAGGGGGAGCGTACCTGGATGGCTCACTCAGGTAAGCCTCCAACTCTTGGTTTCGGCTTATGTCATTATCTCATGATTCATGAGTTCAAGTTCCTCATTGGGCTCTGAGCTGACAGAACGGAGCCTCCTTGGGATTCTCTCTCTCTCCCTCTTTCTCTGCTCCTCCTCCACTCACTCTGTCTCTCTGTCTCAAAAATAAATAAATAAACATTTAAAACACACATACACACACACACACACACACACAGACACACACACACAGAATTGCAATTACAGGTAAGTATATCCCATATGCAATATTTGGAATGTGCTTACACAAAAAATTATTTGCATATCTGACATTGAACTGTAACTGGGCATCCTGTATGTTTATGGCTAAATCCATCTTAGAATGTAAGTGCCTCTCCCTCTCTGCTCTTCAGAGTTCTCATCTGTAAAATGGATCAATTCTGCCACAGAGATTTAGCTACAAAAGCTTCCTTCAAAATTAAAGAATCTGTAGAAGCCAAAAGTATGATACAGATAAAACTGAGGCTGCTCTGGTAGAAGATGGGGTAAAGGTGAGGACCCCAGGAATCACTCCCGACTTTCACAGAAAAGTTCTGTGATTCCAAGCATCATAGAGACAGAGCTCATCTTAAGGGTTATAACAAGAATCATAATAAAAATAACAACAATCACATGTAACGTTTGCTGGGTGCTTCTGCTGGCCAGGCACTTTGCATATATAGAGAACATTTACAACAAACTGATAAGTTCAACAACTACTCCTATTTGATAGATGAGAAAACCAAAGCACTGAGATATTTGGGAACAAGCTCAAGCTAGTGGTAGAATCAGGACTGGAATCCAGAGAGTCTGACTCCACAGCCCATGCTCTTAACACCAAAGAGCCATCCGGATATAATGGATTAGCCTACAACTCAAGGTCTGAGCCTCTCCGGGTGTAGGGACAGGGGCAAGCAGGCCCTGAGTGACCATCTTTCAATCTTGCTTGGAGTGGCTCATTGCTCTCTCCTGTGGGCACCCGTTAGACCTAACTAATCTCCAGAGTCCCTGCTCCAATACCTTGTGGATCTGTGGCTTTCAGGGATTTTACTGATGGATAGGAGACCTTGATCTTCATTCCCAAAGATTTTTAAAAAATTAATAAAACCCTTCCCTAATGACCAGGCCCATTCATTCCCATAATGACCCACTGGGAATCTTACCACAGCTTTTTGCTACTTTGACTTTTTACACTAAATTACAATTGTGCATAGAAAGACCATTAATTGAGGTTAAACTGCACCTGTCCTTGCTGGCAGAGGTTCCTATAGCTCCCTCAAGCTGGAGTTGGACTGGACAAATCTGAAGATTTCCAAGAGTAGCAAAAGCATTCAAGCTCATCTCAGGGACATTTCCACAGTGGAGTATGGTCCTGCCCCAGTCCAAGGGAGAGAAGGAAGGAAAGTGGAGACATGGTCCAGAAAGATCAGGACCCACAGGAGTGGAAAGGCAGAAACCTCCCAAATATAGCTGGTTTGACTTCCATCTGATGGAAATAGAGTCTTTCTGCCCAAGACCCAAATCCCATTTCTGCTGCCTTCCCTATGACCTTGTTTACGTTATATAACTTCTCTGACCTCCCTTTTCTCCTCTGTGACACCTACCACCCACACATAGTGAGATGTGATCATTCACTGACATGTCATACTTGGTATGCTGAGCCCACGATAATCACATGACTAATAGTGATTTTGATCATTCCCTGGGAAGGTGCTCAGGAACCCAGGGTCCCCTCACCACTATTTTCAATTCTCTGTGTGAATATGGTTATTGCTGGGGTCCTTTCCAGCTCTAATATTTGGGGTTCTCTGTATCTAGAACCAGGGTCTATAAGTCAAAGGCCACCAGGTACCAGGCAGAGAGATCAACAAGAGAGGCTTTGCCAGGTATGATTGCACAAAGCCAGTGAGTGATGAAGAGTGCACAAAGCCATGATAAAGCCAAGAGAATATACATCTCACTCCTCAGCTCTAGCTAGCCATTGGTATTTGGTGATACATGCCGGGTTTTCTTAGGCTTCTTTTTTCTTTTCAAGAGAACTCAGAAAAAGGACTGTTTTTTGTAGATGAAATTCCCTGATTCTTCAAAGTTGGAAAGTTATGTTTAAATAATTTTTAATAGTACTTCAAGCTGACAACACATGCCTTTGGGCTCAGTTTGACTAGTGGATTCCTGGAGTGCCTGGGTGGCTCAGTCAGTTAAGAGTCTGAGTTCTGCTCAGGTCATGATCTCAAGCCCTGAATCAGGCTCTTGGCTGTCAGCACACAGCTTGCTATGCATCCTCTCTCCCCCTCTTTCTCTGCCCCTCCCCTCCTTGCGTTCTCTCTCGAAAAAAAAAAAAAAACATTTAAAAAAAAAAAAAGAGTGGCCAGTAGACCTTGACTTAGGAACCACTGGTCAAGAGGCTGAGAAGTATTTTTCTTAAAACATTCTAAAAGCAGGGGGGCCTGTAGGTGGCTCAGTCGGTTAAGCATATGACTTCCACTCAGGACATAATCTTGAGGTTCATGATTTCAAGCCCTGCCATCAGGCTCTGTGCTCCAGAGCCTGGAGCCTGCTTCAGATTCTGTGTTCACCTCTATCTCTGCCCCTCCCCTGCTCACACTCTGTCTCTCTCTCTCAAAAATAAATAAACATTAAAAAAATTATTAAAAGACATAAAAGCAGTATAAGTCCTGATGGTGTGTGGAAATGTTGGCCCAGGGCTGTTTATACCAGTCTCATGATTCTGGGTAAGAAATCCCTTCACTGCTCACCTAGACCACAGGGCAGATCTGGCCCTGAGCCTTGAACTCAGCCACTGTGAAAATGGAAAAAAAAAAAAAAAAAACCACGGAGTCAAGAACCAACATTGTCACCTCTACCATAAGTCAGGCCTTGCCACAGCTCTAGACCCTGGAGTCCAGAGCCCCACCAGTGCTAGGGCAAGCCCATCTAAGCACCACCATCATCTGCATGCACACACATGGACACACACCCACACACACACATAGAGACACACACATGGACACAGACACACAGACATATATGGACACACACAAAAAGAGACACAGATAGAAACAAACACAGGAACATAGACAGAGACACATATATATAGACACACACACTCACACACATGCAGAAATATCCACATGGACACAGACACACACACACAGCTCTTGACTAGAGAGTCCGTGAGAATGGGTAGGCAGAGAGTCTGTGAAGAGGGGTAGGCAGGATGGAGAAGTCACATTCTAGGTTCCCACTGGGATGGGATAGACCAGTTTTGGACCCCTGTGTCTTTAATCTACAAATCAGCAATCCAACTCAAACAGCTTCAAGCAGTACCGAGAATAATTTTACCATTTTAGCATAACCTAAACATCCAGGACTGCTGTTTCCTTATCAGGAATCTGTTTCTCCTTGTATCTTAGCTCTGCTTTTTTCCGTGTCTTTCCTTGTTTTGGGTAAAGAGAATTAGGCCTGATTCTCTGGCCAACAACATCTTCAGGCTCACACCCTACCAGCCTAGACCCCTGGCAGAAAAAGAATACTTCTTTCTTGAAGGTCCCACAGTAGTCCTGATTATCATCAACATGAACCAAACGTGGACCATGTGCCCACTCTTGAGTTGGGGATGGAGTCATATTATACTGAATGAGTAAAAGTGAGAAGGAGTCAGGTCTCTAAATGAAAAATGAAGAAGGAGGATTAGTGCTGGGCAGGCAAAGACACTGATGGCCCCAACAGCACCTGACTGTCCAGGGCTCCTGGCTGTTTTGTGCTGTTCTCTGATGGAACCCTCTGTGCCTCTCAACCTCTGTCATCCTCCACTAATCTGATGCCAATTCAGCTAGGGCAATGTCTCCAAATAGCATGCCCAAAAAGCCCCATCCTACCCCTGGGGCTAAAACCTATGGAAGGGTGTGGCTAAGCCTGTGAGCCCTGCAGCCAGACCACCTGGGGTCGGAGACTGGTTCACACATTGACTAGTGGTATGACCCTGGACTCTGTTTCCACATCTGTAAAATGGGGGTGGGATAATGATAGTACACACTATAAACTATTGTAAGACTGCATGTCAGCATGATTGCTAACACTAAGTGCTCAAAAAATATTAATTGTAGTGATAATAATAATATAACGTCACCGAGGATATTCCCACCCTGTTTACCCCCTCTTCACTTTACTAAGTAAAAGGTTGAAAGCCACATTACAGGAGAGGGGGTAACAGGCATCTTCTGTCTTCTGCTGTTCAACCCAACTGTTTCTCCACTTCTCGCAGCTGGGAAATGGCCAATGTAAGGAACGTGCAGGCAGTGCTTTGCCAGCTGGCTGAGCGTGCTGACGCCAGCATCTCTGATGCCATGCAGCAGAGGGTCCCAGGAATCTGTGCCTGTGGCAGCATCTGTGGGGGGCTCCAACCTGTCTGAAGAGATGCCTTTCCTTCATCCCAACCCAGCATGTCACCTGCAGCTACAGTGGTACCAGTTGACCCCCTTGTTGACCTCTTAGGAACATCTAGTCCTGGTAGCTCTCCTGGGGGGCTCCTCCACCCTGCCCAGGCCTTCCCTGCACCCCCAGCCCCTGCCACAGCACTGATGGCTCTCAGCTGACTAGTGCCCTGGTTCACAACTTCTGTGAGGCAGCCATGGCACAGGATTAGCAAGGCACCGGTGACCAAGGGGACTGCAAATCAATGTCCAGCTCCCAATAGCAACCCTCCCTGGGTGATTGCAACACTACCACCACTGGTCCCACCCTCTGCCACTCTCCCCTCCCCACGGTCCATCCAGCAGCCTCTGGGAACTTTTATGATCACCAAGCAGAGTTGACTGTGGCCCTCTGACAGCCCTGCAATGGCTCCCAGAGCACTTGCCCTGGCCCCTGAGGCCTCAGGAGGTCTGGCCCCACTCACCTCCCATCCCCCCCCCCCCACTGCTCCTCCCAGGCTGCCTGGACTCCATACTCTTGGCCTGGTCCAGCTTCAAGGACATTGACCTTGCCCCTCCTAGAACATTCCAGAACTGTCTTCTCATGGCTGATTCTTCAATATCCCTCCCCAGAGAAGCCATCTCTGACTGCCCTGTCCAAAGCAGCTCTTTCAACACAGCCAGTCATGGCTTCCATGTGCTTCATTTGCTTCAAACCCTTTCTCATGATCTGTTTTCACTTTTTATTCAATTGTTAACCCCTGTCTTCCACACTGGAACACAAGCCCTGTCTTGGAAACTCCCCAGGGCATAGAAGAGCGCCCTGGTACAGCAAACGCCCAGTGCCCCAGTGGGTATTTATCAAATGCTTGCACAACACCCCACACTAAAAGCTACCCCGTTGAATGCCCTGAACCCAAGTTTTACACTGACTTGCAGTTTCCTTTTCTACATGAGTTCTTCAGGGTCTGGGTTCAGGTTGCACTTCCAGGGGCGATGCTTCTCTGTGGATACTAGGCTGCGGAGGCGCCCTGTGACCTTCCCACTGAAGCCCTTCCCAGTTCCTGGGCACCTTCTGCCCCCAGGGAGGCCAGGGTGCAGACCTCCTGGGGGCAGACCTCAGAACAGCTGGCCTGGGCTTTCCTCACTGTAACTGGAGTCCCAGGGCAGAAGCAGAGCTTGGTCTTAAATATTAACTGCTGATAAGGAAGGGACAATGAAAGCCCTTTCCCAGGAGCACTGTTGTGTCCTGTGCTTTATAGTAACAAATATTTCTGTCCCAGTTTCTGGCACAGAGCTCCTAAAACCCTTGGAATTTTCTGGGTAAGCGAGAGCAGGACTGGTGTCTTTTGTCACGTTAATAAGATGACTTTTCCAAGCACCTAAGGCTGGGGGCAGGTGGTCCCTGGAGGCAACTACGTGATTAGAGGGTTGGAACTTTCAGTCCCACCCACGCTGACCTCAGGGGAAGGAAGCAGGGCTGGAGGTGGAGTTCATTGCCAGAGGTTAATAATTTAATCAGCCACGTCTGTGTCGTGTAACCTTCATAGAAAACCCAAATGGATGGGGTCTGGAGAGCTTCCAGGCTGGTGAACATGTAGATGTTCAGGGAGAGTGGTGTGCCTGGACAGGAAGTGGAAGCCCCCCCCCCCCGACTTGCCCCATGTGTCTCTTCCATCTGGCTGCCCCTGAGTTACATGGTTTTATAACAAACTCATAATTGACCAGTAGAAGGTTCCTCTGAGTTTTGTGAGCCTCTCTATCAAATTAATCCAACCCAAGGAGGGGGTCATGACACCTCTGCTTTATAGCCAGTTGGTCAGAAGCACAGGTGACAGCCTGGACTTGCCATTTGAAGCAGAGGGCAGTCTTGTGGGACTGAGCCCTTGACCTAGGGAATCTGATGCCATCTCTGGGTAGGTAGCATCAGAACTGAGTTGAATGGTAGGATACCTAGCTGGTATTGGAGAATTTCTCAGTGGCGCAGTGAAACACACATACTACACCTTGAAATGGATACCAGAATCTTAACTTATTTTCACATGAGCAAAGGAGCAATGCACCATTTGCAGGAAGGGGTCTCCGTGTGTCACAGCCCAGCAGACAGTGAGTCCTTTGCTGACTCTGAAGCAGCAGGAGATAGAACAATGCACTGTCTGGGCTTCTTTGAACCCTCAACAACTGCCAGGCCAAACTCATCCTTACCTCCAGCAAAAGACTGCAGTGTAACTTCGAAGAATCCAGAGCCAGACTGTGTAGGCTCAGACCTCAGCCTCTCTTTCACTAGCTGGGTGTTCTGGGCAAGTTACTTAATCTCTCTGTGCTTAAGTTTCATCACAGGTAAAATATATATAAAGAGAATGAGAATCCCTACCTTCTTGGGGTTTTCACCAGGAGTAAATGAGTTAATATGTACTTCCACATACCTGGAAGATAGTAAATCCACAATACATATTAGCCCTCATCCTGGCCCCCAAAATAGGAGAAATGTACACTGGATGGAAGGAGCCTTGAAGAAGGAAATTTCATAAACATCCAGGACTTGAGCTGTGTGCTAGCTCTGTCTCAGAGCAGAACTGAGAAGGAGGAAATGTCTAATAATCTTTCTTCTTAACTCCCTTTTGGGACCCAGGACCCCAGACCCAAGTTTGG
The DNA here is from genome assembly GCF_006229205.1 of Suricata suricatta. Taxonomy (NCBI): domain Eukaryota; kingdom Metazoa; phylum Chordata; class Mammalia; order Carnivora; family Herpestidae; genus Suricata; species Suricata suricatta. The sequence continues at coordinate 33,092,795 of NC_043715.1, read as the reverse complement.
CTTCGCTTCCGTCTGAGCTGGGCTCTCAGGCAAATACTGTGATTCCCCAGCAGGGGTCACCCTAACAGGTGTTGCATTCAAGGGGGCCACGTTCCAAGAATCTCACCTGCTCACACTGTGCGCCCACAGGGGGCCCCCCATCTCTGTGTTGACATGTACACTTAGCCATTGCCCAGCTCAACCGAACAAGTCCCTTGTCTTTCACCCACTGCCCATCACCATTAATCTCTCCTCAGCTCTCCCTCCCCCCTGAGGCTTTCACTCCACTGCTCCCCCATGTTGGGTAGGTACCATAGCTCCTGGAGGGAAGTCAGAGAGTGTGGTAGCCTACAGTGGGCACCCCACCATCCACAGCAAATCCTCAGGGTGGGGGGAAGGGTCCACACACCTGCAGCCTCTGCTCTCCTCTCACTTTGTAATTTTCCCTCCAGGGCACCCTCACCTGCTGTGGAGATTAAAACTTTTCAGGCCATCCCCCCTTGTTGACAATCCCTCTGGCTGGAAAGGTTCTACTTCCGCTGCCCCACGGGGCAATGCTAACTGTTTCTTCAAGATCCAGCTCAAGCAGCCTCTCTACCAACCCAACTCACTGCCTGACCTTCAGTACCACCCTCTCCACCCCATACTCACACACCCAGGGAGCAAAATAGTCTTATCCTAGAGTCATCTTCCCCTTTAGACTGTGAGGTCTCCTGGCATAGACTCCAGGCCACAGGACCTTTGCACTTACTGTTCCTTTTCCCTGACCACACTTTCCCCACTCTTTGTTTCACCAACAGCTGCTCATCCTCCATCATACCTCACTTTGCCAAGCTTCTCATCAAGATTCAGCTCCTTGGTTACACTATGTAATGTGCTGAATTGTGTCTCCTCAAATTGTGTATGTGGAGACCCTAATCCCCAGTACCTCAGAATGTGGCTGTATTTGAAGACAGGGCTTTTAAAGAGGCGACTAAGTTAAAATGAGGCCTTTAGTGTGGGCCCTAATCCAATCTGGTGTCCTTATAAGACAAGAAACACCAGAGATGCATGTGCAGAGAAAAAATAAAAGCCGAAAACAAATCATGTGAAAACACAGTGAGAAGCTAGTCATGGAGACAAACCTTAGAAGAAATCAAGCCTTCCAACACCTTGATCATGGACTTCCGGCCTCAAGAACTGTGAGAAAAATGTGTGTGATCTGAGCCACCCAGCCTGTGGTATCCTGTTGTGGCAGCCTGAGCTGGCTAATACACACTGTGGTATGGAATTCTGTTCTTTTCCTTTATGGGTTCATGCCAGCCTACACACATTAGTGGTAGATGTCACGGCTGCTCACCAGTATTTCTGGTCCTCCCTCATCATGAAACATGGGAGGATTCGATTTTCCAGCTCCTGATGCTTAGGAGTGTTTATGCGACTTACTTTTGCCAAGAAAACATAAGTGGGAGTGATACATGTCACTTCTGAGTGACAGCAGTTAAGAGGTCAAGACCAATTCTCTCTGCTCTCTCTTCCTCTGTCGTGGCCACCGGGGAGCCTGTGTTGACATGGAGATGCCACAATATCAGGGCAGCCAACACCTGGAGACAGCTGTCCTCAAGAGTCACCTGGGCCTGCAGGAAACTTGAGTGAGCGAGAAATAAGCTTCTGTCATGTTAAGTCACTGAGATCTTTGGTTCGTTGTTGAGACATCACCTCACCTATCTGTCCTGCTGCAGTATGGATTCATATTTCTTTACCAACAGAATATAAGTCCCATATGTGTTGTGCCTTGGCTTTTCTGTCCCTTCTGTATCACAAGGGACTAACACAGCATTTGGCACACAGTAGGTGCTTGGCGTAGAGTTTTATAGAATGAATGAATGGTTCCCCCAGTGCCCTGGACAAGATTTGGCACCACCCATGCTGAGTGAGTGTCTCCTGAACTAGATAAAATTGAAAAGAACTGGGGCTTCTCCTTGTGAATGCTGATCCCTCCCCACCTCACCGCCACCCCAGAGTAGGCAAATTTTCACACTGCCTCACAACTATCACTATGAGGTTTCCAGTGCTCTTGGGCTCACACCTCACCATTTGCCATTTGCTATCTGAAGATTAACAGCCTGGCAGGTTTTGCTGACACAGCACTTACAGCTTACACCCTATGGGGTATGGACTATGTCCTAGCGAGTGAGATGGACACAGCTCTTCCCCTGCTGTGACCACACTCAGGCAGAGACTCTGTTGGACTCCCATGGAGTGATGAACAGGGAGAAAGCCAACAGCCTGGCAGGCGGGTGTGCATCCCTGCTGCCTCTCCAAGAAGCCCTCGTGTCCCAGACTGAATGCACCCCCTCCAGCACAGCGTCATGGGAGAAGGGGGAGGCCATGTAAGACTCTGTCCTACACATTCAGGCAAAGCCAAAAACTATGCTGTGGTCCCCACATCCTTGCCCTCGCATGCGGTAGGTCAGGGATGGCCAAAAGGTTTCATCTCACATGTCAGCTCCCCTAATTCAAAGAGGCTTTAGGAAGCGTTCTGAGGCTGCCCCAGTCAGAAAAGTGTCTGTCATCAATCTGTGATGTCTTCCATGGCTATGGGGTAGGGATGGAGGGAAGGCAAAGCCGTGCATGCCACGCATCTATTGTGCCCATCATAAGTACTCTATAAATGTTGACAGAAGTCTGTAAAACCCTTAGTTTCCCCCAAAACAGCCAAAGAATACTTGAAGGGAAGAAGCCCTCCATTGATAGACTGAGAATCAACTGTGCCCAGCTCTCTATAAAGATGGGCAAGAGGCTGGTCTCTGCCCTCCAGGGGCTTCTGGCTTATTCAGGACACACACACACACACACACACACACACACACACACAGCAAGAGCTAGTGGAGCTGAGAACTCTTTGTGTTCCTTTTAAACCATGAGAATAAAAGCCATTGGGGGTCTGTTATTTTGTGAGGATGAACCAGGGTGGACCCCATGGAGAAGGAGCAGGCAGGAGGTGCTGATGTGTTCACCTACAGCTGAGACTGGACCGCCCCCCCCACTCCGCGGAAGGCACTGCCTGATCACACAGGAGAAATGGCATGAAGTTCCACAGGCAAAAAAAAAAAAAAAAAAAAAAAAAAAAATCTGCTATTTACAAACCATCTGCACAATATTTGCCAGATTCCTATACCACCTCTATTATTATGTACTTAATAATTTTTGTAAATCAACAAACTTCTGACCCTAACTGCATTTGTTTTTGAAAATGAACTTTATAATGCCCCTGTAAATGAAAAGACAGTATCATTCCCCATCAATAGAAGGTAACTGTCAAACAAGTGCATTAAATAAATTGCATGAAAATAAAAATACCCATCTTTGTGCCTCCTGGAATCACTTGTGTGACATTTTGGGGAACATTGGTCCAATGGAAAGAGAACTAGACTAAAAATCAAAATAACTGGTGTATGTCCTGGGGCTATTCTAAAAATTACGGTCATTTATGGAGAGCTGACTGTGTGTCAGACATTGTATAGATGTCTCCACCAGTCCTCATACAAGGTAGGTATCAGAATTTTCATTTCTCAGGTGAGAAAATTGGAGCTTAAGTAATTTGCCCAAAGTCCCAGAGCTAAGAGGCATCAGCACTGGAATTTATGGCCAGGTCTAGCTGACCCCAAGCCTAGGGTTTTTCCTATGACACCACTCTGAGATCTCTGCTCCACTGGCTTCTCCTCTTCCGTGGGGTCATCTGCAAGATGCCCATATCAGGCCAGATGCCCTCAGATAGTTTGGGACTCCAGAGGCTGATGAGACCACAAACTGGGGAGCACTCTCCTGACTGCACAGGGTCTAACTGAAGCGCTGTGTTTAGAAATGCCCAAGCAGGTTTAGGCAGCTGAGGGGATGATTGGAGTGTTCTGGTAATAAAGGCAGCTGGCATGATTGACTATATGCCTGGAAGAAAGCAAAGTGAGACTTCTGTCTGACACTATTTACCATAAGAAACTCCAGGTAGCCTGACAATTTAAATGTAGAAAGACAAACAATTGCACTCATAAGTCTAACAGGAGAAATCTAACAGAGGACCATAGAAAGGGGAAGGGGGAAAGAGAGTTGGGGAGAGCGAGGGACACAAATCATGAGAGACTATTTAATACTGAAAACGAACTGGAGGACTGAAAGGGGAGCGGGGGAAGGGGTGATCGTCATGGAGGGGGCACTTGTGGGGAGAAGCACTGGGTGTTACATGGAAACCAATCTGATAATAAACTATTATAAATTTAAAAAAAAAAAACACTACCATTACAACCATAGCTATCATTCACAATGTGTTAAGTGGAGGGAAAAGCAAACTGCAGAGAAACCTGGATGGTAAGGCCCCACTTGCGGGAAAAATGCAAAAAAAGAAAGAAACTCACTTAAGAGTATATATGTCTGTAATTATCTGTCCAGGCTTGGAGGAAAATCTGGAAGCACGGGCTCTGGGAAGTTAGCACTGATTGCCTCCCTCACAGAAGGGAGGAGGCTGGGGAAAAGGAGGCAAGAGGAGAAGGTATAAGAAAGAAAGGAATAAAAGGTTCCTTATAAACTGGAAGAATTTAGTATAAGAAGTAAAAATACAAGATGTAAAATATGATCTACAACATCACTGCAAATATTTACAAGTTAAGTAACCATGTGGACAAAGGTCATAAAGTAAGAAAGAAAAGCATTGATTTGATTAGGTAACAGAACTGTGGGAAATTTTGTCTTAGACTTAAACAGTGGCAATTTCAATTTCGTAATATTGAAACACAAGAATAATGTATTGCAGTGCCTAAAGTCATTAAAAGTAAAACTTCCCCAAATTTCTGGCTATGTTCAGAAAATCAAAAGATATTTCAGGTACACTGCACAGAGCACTGCGGCTTGGAGCGCCTGCGTAGGACATTTCTGAATGGCTAATCCTTTCTACACTTATCCTCTGTCAGAATTTCTACAGGATTTTCCAAATTACAGAAAAAGCCCCTCGTGAACTGTGGTTTCGTCTGTAAGGCTTTGATTTTAGCCATTTGATTTGGATTCGAAGGAGCATGGAGAAGCTGATAGCAAAAAAATCCCAGATAACAGTGCTCTCATTGGCCAAGTTGGTAACATTGTCATTGATTGACTTTCTGATTTTGACTTCTCCAAGGCACCCTTAAGACTGACCGAATAAGATAGAGGCAGCCACAGTCCTCCTTAGGTGAGAGAAATGAAGGTTTTCATCTTTCATTAAACAGTGGCTAAAGAGTGCTACCTTGGAGAGGCAAGGTTTAAAGAAGCAACCTGATATATTTTGCCAATTAAACCATTAAAAAGCTCATTTAGGTGTAAATAAGGAAGGCGCATTAAATCTTAATGTACAGCCTTGGGTGTGAGTTTGGCTACTGTGCTACTGCCCAAGTCCTGACCCCAGGAAAGTGATTAAGCACTGTGTACCCTCAACCAGAAGAGGAGGTGGTCCCCCCAAATGAGACACTGTTTCTACACATTGCTCTCAGAACCCAACCCAACACACACACAGAGACCACAATGGAAGGGAGGGTCACTCCCCCCCCCACCTCCGTGATTCCCTCCACTCTCTTAGCTGCTCACAATTTAAGGAAGAACAGCGTTAGGACCCAGCTGGGGCCAGAAGGATCCCAGGATGATCTGAGGAGCAGCTCGGGAAACCGGTGGGTCTGAAATGCAGCACAGCTGTGCGCATCCTGGCGCAGCCCCTGGCTGTCCTTAGATGACTGAATGTCCCCAGGCTGGGGTTTACTCCATGGATAACACAGGATTGGGCAGCAGCAAGCTGTCGTCACAGGATTTAATGAGGATTAAGTGAGATCACGCATGTGAAACCAGCTGCTGCAGTGTTTGGTATATCATATATGCTCAATAAATATTTTAGAAACCTTTTCTGAAAAATAAAAATATACTAAAAAAATCTTGAAAACTCTGCATGAAAATTTTAACAGCGGCAATCTCTAGGTGTTTTTTTAAAGTTTATTTATTTTGAGAGAGAGAGAGAGAGAGAGAGAGAGAGAGTGGACACAAGTGGGGGAGGAGCCAAGAGAGAGAATCCCAAGCAGGCTCCATGCTGTCAGCATGGAGCCCAATGTGGGGCTTGATCCCAGATCCCACAAACCGTGGGATCATGACCTGAGCCGAAATCAAGAGTCACACGCTTGGGGTGCCTGGGTGGCTCGTCGGCTAAGCCTCCGACTTCGGCTCAGGTCAGATCTCACATTCGTGGGTTCGAGCCCCATATCGGGCTCTGTGCTGACAGCCAGCTCAGAGCCTGGAGCCTGCTTCCGGTTCTGTGTCTCCTTCGCTCTCTGCCCCTCCCCCTCTCATGCTCTGTCTCTCTCTGTATCAAAAATAAATAAAACATTTTTAAAAATTAAAAAAAAAAGTCACACGCTTAACTGACTGAGCCACCCAGGTGCCCCACTAGGAGTTTTTGATCTATTATTACATATCTATATTTTCTATAATAAATTTACATTACTTGTGAAAATTTAATAAGTATTCAAAAGTCTCTAATTTTCTGCCAGCTTACCACACTTGATGTGAGGCTACTATTTATTCTGGGAGGTGGATTTAGTTTTTATGCTCTATACACTTTTATTCCTTTTTAAATCATGTGCACGCAATCGCTTTTTCAAAAATAAATGAAAGAATGAAGGACTGATTAAAAATTAAAACATTTTTATTGATAAGTGGGCAAAACAAGGCTCTGAGAGAGAAAATGAGTTGTCAAGCCAGTAAGTGGTGACTCCTTTCTCCCAGCCCGTGCTCTTTCCCCTCAGCACGGTTTTATTTTGCACACTACCCTCTTGAGAAACATTTATGAGAAGAAGTCATCTTGATTTTTAGAGAGCTGGCACATCAGGGACGTGGAAAAGAACACAGGGAAGTGTGGGAATAATAGGGGTGGCTGTTCATATACCCCGTGAAGAAAAAAGCCACCAGAGGCAGAGGGTGCAAATACATTCAGGCATGGGATTCATGAGTTGTTGATTGAAATAATGATTCATTCAACAAGTATGTATTGTGGTGCCTGAATGGCTCATTCAGTTAAGTGGGCGAACTCTTGATTTCAGCCCAAGTCATGTTCTCGCAGTTCATGAATATCAAGCCCCACATTAGGCTCCACACTGACAGTGAAGAGAGTCTGCTTCTGATTCTCTTTCTCTTCCCTCCCCCACGCATGCTCTCTCTCTCTCTCTCAAATTAAATAAACTTAAAAAAATATGTATTTGTTTGCCATGCGGTGAGCAAAGCAGGCTTTCATGTGGCTTAGAGCCTAGTAGGGGAAGCAGAAAGTAAAAAATGGAAATTAATACATCTCACATCTTGTGGTCAAGGTTGTGTAGGACAAGCCAGGGGACCAGGTGGGTGGAGGTTAATGAAAGCCTTTCTAAAGAAATGCAGGGGCGCCTAGGTGGCTCAGTCAGTTAAGCCTCTGACTCTTAGTTTCAGCTTAGGTCATGATCTCACGGTTTTTGAGTTCAAGTCCTACATTGGGCTCTGTGCTGATGGTGCGGAGCCTGCTTGGGATTCTCTCTCCCTCTCTTCCTCTCTACCCCTTCCCCACTTGCACAGTCTTGCTCTCTCTCTCAAGAAACAAGAAAAAGAAATGCCATATAAACCAAGACCTAAAGGATGTGTAAGGATCACCAGGGTAAGACTGAAGAGAAAACTATGGTAGAAAGGAGTATTGCATGGGTGAAAATCATGAGACAAGAATGGGTATAAAGTTTCAGTTTGTGAAAGATGGGTGAGTTCTAGAGGTTTACCATAAAACCTTGTGCCTATAGTCAACAATATGGATAGTGGGCTTAAAGGTTTGTTAAGAGGGTAGAGCTCATGTTAAGTGTTACCTCAATGAAAAGTGAAAGAAAGAAAGAAAGAAAGGGAGAGAGAGAGAGAAAGAGAAAGAAGAAGAAAGATAGAGAAAGAAAAAGAAAAAGGGAAGGAAGGGAGGGAGGAAAGGAAGGAGGGAGGGGAGGAAGGGAGGAAGGAATGAAAAACGCATGGCAAGCTTTCCAATGACGTGCATGGTTGAAGTGTATGGAGGTTGGAGTGGGATGGGGTAAATCAGGGATAGGACTTTGGGCAGGGACAGTAATTTAGAGATTATCTTAAATGCAATGGGGAGCTATCAAAATCTTAAGCCAGGGAATAATATTACCTGCTTTCCATGCTTCAACAGTCTCTCTGTCCATGTGCTGAGAATGGATTTGAGCCAGGGCTGCAGCCTGGACACAAGGAGAATTTGCTGCAGTCCACCCAATGGCTTTGAGGATGGAGAGGAGACAAAATCCACGATGTATTCAGGAGGGAGAAATGGCAGAACTTGTTGCTGGAGGGGATACCTAGGTGAGTAAGGAAAAAGAGGAGTCCATGGTGATTTTCAGGCAACTGACATAAGAACTATTACAGAGTGAAACTAACAGAAGGCGGGATTCATGCTTTATGTTGGGACCCCTAAAGCAGTAGAGATGCTGTGCAGAATAGCTGAGGGTGCCCGAGGCTGCTGGGGAGAAACACCGCCCCTGAAAAGAATACACGATATGGCAGATGAATGAAGGGGACAGAAGAAGTCCGTGAGGGCACCTGGAAGGTGCTCGGCAGGTGCGGTGGACTGCACCTTTCCAGACCCAGGTCTTCTGGATCCTCTGATGCATTTCGGTGCCTGCCACACACAGTCTGAAGTTATCACCGAGGTCTATACAGAGAGCAGCAAGAACCGAGGGAGGAGACTGTCAGTCTATGAGGGTATCATCCAAGTCCTTATTATATGCCCAGTACACCTCTAGACCTTTGGTAGAGGAGGCAAAATTTCCAGACCTCCCTATACAATCTTGTTGAAGAAGCAAAATACATGAAACAAGGTGTCCCATCAAGATCCATCTCTGCTAAGAAATGATCTGTTCCGTACTTATTCTCTCAAGCCCATGTGGGTGAGGTGTGTTTCCATCTCATACTGAATCATTAATTCCTGCACTCTACCAGGAGTTAATGCTGTAAGTCAAGAGTGACCACTGCTGGGTATTAATTTGCCATGATGGAGACTGTGGCTGTATGGGAGGCCCCTGGTCTGCTGTCCAGGATGTAAAACCAGGCCCCAGAAAATCACCACTTATTGGCCTTAAAGGGTCAGACTCCACTGTTCCATCTCTCCTATCCTCAGTTACAGCCACAACAGTCTTCATTTAGTTCCTGGAAAGTACCAATTCTTTCCAGCCTCAGGGCCTTGGCACATACTTTACTCTTCTTCACTTATACTCTCCCCAATCTCTTATCTCACTCAGCCCCCGTTAAGTTCAGTGGGCAGCTCAAGCCTCACTGTCTAGGTAAAGCCTCCAAATTCCCTTTTTCCTCCCAGCTAGTGTCCTTTCTTAATGTACAATTAGAGAACTGCATCCTGTCCTTCACAGGGATTTTCCAATCCTGATAAAACACTGATTAGTGTGATTATTTCATCACTGTCTCTCTCCTCCACTGATCAATGAGTTCCATAAAAGTATGAAGACAATCTGTTCTTTGCTTATCCCATATCAGTGCCAAGCCTGCATCAGGCCTTTAAAAAAAGACTGAAAAAGAAATGAATGAGCGAATGAATGAATGAGCGGATGTATGCGTGAATTCCTTCACAGGAGCATGTGTCTTGGATGGACTTGGCAGTCTTGGCACTGGGGCCAGGCCCCTTGGAGGTCTCCCAGGGCAGTCAGGCAGAGCAGCACTGGCCGCACCAGTCCTTGTAAGGGCCTCTCTTTTTTCTTCAGTTCAGTGAGACCAGAAATGCACCAGAAGATGTGCCAGAAGATGACTGCAAATATCAGGACCCCTGAATCCATGAACAACTCCATCATTTGTGGCTGCTGATTCTAGACTGGTGACTCGATGCAGGAATGGAGGAAAGTGCTGGATAAAACCCACCAGCAGCTATCCTGCTTCTGACAAGCCCTGAGCTGAAGTAGGATTTATGACATGAAAGCAGACAGGCTCCACAGTTTCATGTCCTTCTCCAGGGCCAGAAATCTTCCCTCCAGTGGAGGAATGCTCCGTTACTTGTGCACTCTTACTCCTGTGGTTTCTAAGACCTGCCACAATCTGCCAGGTTCTGGCACTGGGTAGTGTGGAGCCACCCAAGCACATGGAGAAGCCAGTAGGGCTAGGACAGGATGAGAAAGCAAATCCCATTAGAACCCAAGCTAATGGCCAACACATTGGGAATTTTTTTGGAGGAGGTGGGATTTGGATGGTATTTTACCGAAGAGGTAGGGATCAGAAGGTGGAGTCAGGGGGAAGGAGGAGCAAGGCAGTGGTCTCAAGCCTATGCTGATGTGGTGATTGGCCCAGGCTTGACTGAGTGACAGGGTGGGGGCGGGGGAGTATTTACTGCAAGCATTTTCTGCTTTGATGTTAGAAACACAAGGAAACCAGCTAGTGCCCCGCGGAGGAAGATGATTTTCAGGTCGACAAGCTGGTTGTGTGTTGTCTAAGCCACCTTTGGAGTTTGGGGTTGTGTCTGCCTTCATGACAAAGTGAGAATGGCACGGGCCACCTCCCTTTCAGAGGCTGTTTTTATTTCTTTCTTCTTTTTATAATGTCTGGTTCACATTCAGTATTCTCTACTGCACCCCGCGTCTCAGTTGCCCAAACTGAGTTGCACTCTTTCAAGAGCCAGCTGCTCATCACATAATAATCAAACCAAGATAGGTAAAGAAAGAATGCAAACAGCATCCCACCGGCTTGGCTCAGAGTCTGGTGGCCTTCCCCAGTGAGAGAGACAGACAAGAGAAGAGGCTTAAGTAAACCTCCCCTTTCTTAGGATTAGTGAAACTAGTGCTTATGTTCCTTCTACCCCATGTATTCAAGTAGAGATAGCCTGGAGTCAGGGGGCTAGAACCTGCCTCTCATCCAGAGTTCCACAACACTCTAGCAAGATGGCCTCAGATATATTGTTCAACTTCCTGAATCTTTCTCTTCCCACCTGTAAAATAAATGAAAAATACCTACTGGTCCAGGAAGCCCTCTCTGAGGAGGCAATATTTGAGCTAAGACTTAATTAAAAAAAAAATCTAGATGTGAACTTCTGAGGAAAGCATTCTCCAGGCAGAAGAAACAGAAAATGCAAAGGCCCTAAGGCAGGAGGAAGCCTGGCTTATTTGAAAAATAACCACCACAATGATAAAAGCTGGTGTGGCTGAGGCAGAGGCAAGGTGGGAAAGATGGTAGAGATTTTGCCAAAAGGCACCCAGGCACATAACCTTAGAGGCCATGGTTTATACTACACATGATTAGAAGACATCAAGGTGTTTCGGGCAGGAAAATGATATGATATGATATGATATATGATATACATCCATAAGAGTACCTAGGTTGCTGCATAAAGACTGGATCAAGTGGCACCTGAGTGGATCAAGTGGCACCTGAGTGGCTCACTTGGTTAAGCATCCAGCTCTTGGTTTCAGCTCAGGTCATGTTCATGGGATTGAGCCCCATGTTGAGCTCTGCACTGACAATGAGGCATCTGTTTGGGATTCTCTCCCTCACTCTCTCTGCCCCTCCCAGCTTATTCTTCCTCTCTGTCTCTCAAAATAAATAAACATTAAAAAAAAGAATGGATCAAGATGGGTGGGAGACAACGTGTAAGCATAAAGTATATTTATGAGCCTACTAAAGTCATTCCAGCAAAAGATGATTATAGGTAGGGCTAGAGTGATAGCAGTGGAGGTGGAGAGATAAACAGATTGGGGATATATCATGGCAGTGAAGTCAGGATGGTAGTTCCACACATGACCTATAGAATCCCAGAAGTGGGACAGTCTTCCTTCATTTCCTTCTATCTCGGTCTTCTTCAGTTCAAGCTGTCTGCATTTCCGCTGAGATGGTGGATTAAATCTATTTATCACACATATAATTTAGCTAGAGGTTGTCCAGTCACACGCCTGTTCTCTCCATAGCATACATTCTCATGTTTTGTAATATGGATAAGGCTGAGAATTTTCCAGGCCTCCAAATTCTGATTCATTTTTGGTTCACAATTCCTTCTGCAACGTATTTCTTTTCTCTCACATTTTACTATAAGCAGCAAGGAGAAACCAGGTCACACTTTCAACACTTTGCTTAAAAATCTCCTTAGCTTAATATTTGAGTTCATCATTTACAAGCTCTAATTCTCAAAAAGCAGCAAAACACAATTCAGCCAACTTCTGTGCCACTTTATAACAAAGATCGCTTTTCCTCCAGTTTCCAATAACATGTTTCTCATGTCCTTCTGAGACCTCACCAGAAGTAACTTGATCATTTCTATTTCTAGCAATAGTCTCTTAAAGACAGTCTAGGCTTTTTCTGTCATGAACCTCAAAACTCTTCCAGCCTCAGAGGGTTCTGGAAAGGTGGTAAATAAAAAGAATGAGAAGTCTGTCTTCTCACCTAGATGACAGTCGCAATGGCACACCTGTCTCATCACTATTTTGGAATTCTGGAATCTACTGAAGGCTTGCAACTTCCAGAGGGAAGAGTGGCATGGTCAGTTGCAGCTAATTTCAGTCAATTTCAGCATTTAGCACAGTAGTCTCTACCCTTCACCCACCTCTAGCCCATGAGAGCCAGCTTACATCTCTGGAGACACTTGCCAGCGGCTTGTGGAAACCAGAGTAGTTATGAAAGAAAATAGCCTTATCTACCCATTATTGGGCATTTATGCTCTGATTGCTGATTGCTGCTTCTTATTGCAGGGGTGCAGACAAAGAGGATAGTGGCCATTGTTATTGCGCCTCTCATCATTGTGTAAAGCCTCCCCCTACTTGGTTGAAGTGAATTCCAGGAGACTTAAGGGATTGGTGCCCTTTCCATCCCTTAATTATTCTCTTTTCCTCCCTTTAGGAGCCAGACATCATAGACCAAGACATTCAAGACTAATTGCATTTATGGGGAAAATAAGAAAGTGATTGCACATGCCTAGGAAAAAGCTCAGAAAAATTCTGAGAAAACTTAAAGTTTACACGCCAGGATGAGTCTTCACATACAGACAGCTACAACAAAACAAAACAAAAACACCTGGTTGGTTCAGTTGGTTAAGCACCCAACTCTTGATTTTAGCTCAGGTCATAATCTTATGGTTGTAAGATGGAGCCTTACTGGGCCTGGAGTCTGCTTAAGATGCTCTCTCTCTCCCTCTCCCCCTCCCCTGTTCATGTGTACATGTTGTCTCTCTCTTACAACAAACAAATAAACAAACAAACAAACAAATAAATACAAGCAAATGCTGAGGACAGGGGAGATTCTGATTTTTAGAGTTGCCATATTATTAGAATCAAATGTCAAGTTTTCAATAAAAAGTCACAAGGCAAACAAAAAAAGAGAAAGTATGTCCCATTCAAAGGTGGGGTAGGAGGAGAAAAGCAATAGAAACTGTTCCTGAAAAAGGCCTGGTATGGCTGGTATACTAGACAAAGATTTTAAAACAGCAGTCATAAAGATGCTCAAAGAACTAAAGGAAGATATAGGGAAAGTCAAGAAAGTGATCAATGAACAAAATGGAAATAGAAATCTAAAAGTAAACAGAATTCTGGAGATGAGAAGTATAATAACTAAAATGAAAAATTCACTAGCAAAATTTCAAAAGCAGATTTGAGCAGGAAGAAGAGTCAGCAAACTTAAATATAGAATAATGAAAAATATCAAGTCTAAGAAATAGAAAGTAAAAGGATCGGAGAAAAGTGAACAAAACCTAAGCAACCCGTAGAACTGCAGCAAATGAACCATCATATGCATTGCAGGAATTCCAGAAGGAGGAGAGAAGGAGAGAGGAACAGAGAGAATATTTGAAGAAATAATGGCTGAAAACATCCCAAATTTCTGGAAAGCCATGAACATAAAGATCCGAGAAACTCAATAAACTCTGAGTAAGATAAACTCAAAGAAATCCACAATGAGACACATCATAGTCAAACTTTCAAGCCAAAGACAAACTGTGCATCTTGAAAACAGCAAGAAAGTACAGGTTCATCACATACAAGGGGCCCTCACTAAGAATATCTGCAGATTTCTCATCAGAAATTTTGGAGGCTGGAAGGCAGTGGGCAGATATATTTAAAATGCTAAAAGAAAAGTAAAAAATCAAAACTTTGCTTTTCTGTTTTGAGTGTCATTGCAACTACTGTATTGTAAAGGATGGAAAATAATTGCATATGTTAAAAAAATATGAAACTTTATAAAGTAAAAAAAAATAAAAATAAAAAAATAAAAAATAAATAAATAAAATGCTAAAAGAAAAAAACTATCAAACAAGAATCTTATATACAATGAAACTGTCCTTCAAAATTGAGGGGGATATTAAGTCATTCTCAGATAAATAACAGCTGAGAGTTTGTCACCAGTAGATCTTCCCTGTAAGAAATAATCAAGGAAGTTTTGCAAGATGAAATGAAAGAACACTAGACAGTAACTTGAAGCTGGATGGAGAAACCAAAATATCAGTAAAACTAAATACTGGGTTTATAAAAGCTAGTATTATTGTAAAAATGCTTTGTAACTGCCCTTTTTATTTTCTACATGATTTAAGGGATTAATGCAGTTAAAGGAAAAAATGGTTATTAATCTAAAAGCTAGTATTATTGTAACTTTGGTTTGCACGTCCAAATCTTGTTTCTGCATATTTTAAGAGACTTGACTAATGCATTTAAAAGAATTACCAGTTTACTTTTTAGGCACACAATGTATAAAGGTGGAATTTTGTGACATTATCAACTGCAAGAGGTGGGAATGGAGCTGTAAAGGAGCAGAGCTTACATATGTTATTGAAGTTAAGCTGATATAAATTCAAATTAGAGAGCTTTAACCCTAGTATGTTAAATGTAATCTCTATGATAACCACAAAAATAATAGCTACAGAATATACATAAAGGAAGTGAGAAAAGAATTTAAACATTTCACTACAAAAAAATTAACACAAAAGAAGACAGTACTGCAATAAATCAAAGATTAAGTCACAAGGGAAATTAGAACATACTTAGAGGCAATGAAAATGAAAATCCCATATACTAAAACTTATGGGACACAGCAAAAGTGCTGGTAAGGAGGAAATGTGTAGCTAAAAATGCTTACATTAAAAAACAAGAAAGATCTCAAAAAAGCAACCTAGCTTTACAACTTAAGAAACTAGAAAAAAAAAAAAAAAACTAAACTCAAAGCCATCAGAAGGAAGGAAATTGTTAAGATTGGAGCAGAGATAAATTAACTAGGAAATAGAAAAACAGTGCAGAAAATCCAAGAAACTAATATTTTTTTCTTTGAAAAGTTCAACAAATTGACAAATCTTTAGGTAGGTGGGCTAAGAACAAAAGAGAGGATCCAAATTAATAAACTCAGAAATAAAAATGGGGATATTGTAATGCCAACAATTTGGATAACCTGAAGAGATGGACATATTCCTAGAAACACAGAACCCATCAAGACTAAATCATAAA
Source organism: Suricata suricatta (assembly GCF_006229205.1). Lineage (NCBI taxonomy): Eukaryota > Metazoa > Chordata > Mammalia > Carnivora > Herpestidae > Suricata > Suricata suricatta. Next base: position 33,077,349 of record NC_043715.1, on the reverse strand, counting down.
GAAAATTGGAAATAACTTATAACTAACAAAGAGATCAAATCAGTAATAAAAAAATCTCCTGACAAAGAAAAGCTCTGGATCTGATGGCTTCCCTAGAAATTCTACCAAACATTGAAAAAAGAATGTATCCCAATTCCTCTCAAATTTTTTGAAAAACTGAAGAGGGAATACCTCTAACTCAGTCTATGAGCCCAGCATTACCCTGATAACCAAAGCCAGACAAAGTCACTACAAGAAAACTACAGACCAATATGCCTTATGAATATTCATCTAATAATTCTAAACAAAATACAGGTACTGGCAAACTGAATTCAACAACAAATTAAAAGCATGTACACCATGATCAAGTAGAATTTATTCCTGGAGTGCAACAATAGTTCAACATACAAAAATAAATCAGTTTAACACACTACATTAACAGAATGAAGCAAAAAGAACACATGATCATCACAATTAATGAAGAAAAAGCATTTGACAAAATACAACACCTGTTTATGATAAAAGCACTTAAAAAAATGAGGAATAGAATAACACCGCAACATAATACAAGTCATGCATGAAAAATCCACAGTGAACATCATACTCAATGATGAAAGACTGAAAGCTTTTCCTAAAAGTTGATCTTAATCAAGAACAAGACAAGGATGACCAATTTCACCAGTTCAATTCAACATAGTGTTGGAAGTTCTAGCCAGAATAATTAGGTGAAGAAGAGAAAGAAAAGGCACTCAAATTGGAAAGGAAGAGTAAAACTGTCACTATCTGAAGATGACATGATACATATAGAGAAAACTTTAAAGACTTCACACAAATAAAAAACTCTTGGAATTAATAAATGAATTCGGTAAAGTTGCAGGATACAAAATTGACATAAAAATGTGTTGCATTTTTGTACACTAACAACCAATTATCATAAAGAGAAATCAAGAAAACAATCCCATTTATAATTGCATCAAAAAGAATAAAATACCTAGGAATAAACTTAACCAAGGAGGTGAGAGATTTTTGACTAAAAACTATAAGACATTGATGAAAGAAATTGAAGAAAACACAAATAAATGGAAAAATATTCTGTCCTCATGGTGTGGAAAAATTAATATTATTAAAATCTCCAAACTACCCAAAGCAATCTACAGATTCAGTGCAATCTCTATCAAAATACCAATGGTATTTTTCACAGAACTAGAACAAATAATTCTGAAGTTTGCATGGAACCACAGAAAAGCATAGCTAAAGCAGTCTTGAGAAAGAAACAAAGTCAGAAATATTGTGCTCTCCAATTTCAAACTATACTACAAGGTTATAATAATAAAAACAGTATGGTATTAACATGGACACAGACACATAGATTCAAGGAACAGGATAGAGAGCCCGGAATAAACCCTCACAAAAATAGTCAATTAATTTGACAAAAGAGGCATGAATAGACAATAGGGAAAAGACAATCTCTTCAACAAATGATCTTGGGAAAATAGCTACATGCAGAAGAAGAAAAACTGGACCACTGACACAACATACAAAAATGAAATCAAAATGGATTAAAGACCTGAGTGCATCACCTGAAACTATAAAACTCTTAAAAGAAAACATAAGCATTAAGCTCCCTGACGTTGATCTTAGCCGTGTTGTTTATGGATCTGACCCCAAAGGCAAGGGCAACAAAAGCAAAAAGAAACAAACGGGAGTACATCAAACTAAGAGGCTTCTGCACAGTGAAGGAACCCATCAACAAAATGAAAAGGCAACCTACTAAATGGGAGAATGATATATCCAATTAGGGGTTAATATCCAAAATACATAAAGAACTCATACAACTCAAAACAAACCAAAAAAACCCCAAAATAATTTAATTAAAAATAGGCATATATCTCAATAAACAATTTTGCACAGAAGACTTAGAGATGTCCAACAAACACATGAAAATTTGTTTAATATTACTAATTATCAGGAAAATACAAATCAAAACCACAGTGAGATATCTTACACTATCAGAATGGCAAGTGATACTATATCAACAAAACATGAAATAACAAGTGTTGACAAGGATGTAAAGGAAAGGGAACCCTTTGCAGTGTTGGTGGGAATGTAAATTGGTATAACTACAATGGAAAACAGTATGGAGATTCCTCAAAATATAAAAAATAGAACTACCATATGATCCAGCAATTCCACTTCTGGGTATCTGTGGGAAATATGTGAAAACACTAATTTGAAAAGGTATATGCACTCCTATGTTCTTTACAGCATTATTTACAATAGCCAAGCTAATGGGAACAACCTAAGTGTCCACTGATGGACGAACAGATAAAAAAGATGTCACACACACACACACACACACACACACACACTCACACAAATGCACACACACTGAAATATTGAACCATAAAAAAAATAATGAATTCTTGCCATTTGCAACAACATGGATGAAACTTGAGGGAACTATGCTAAGTGAAATAAATCAGGCAGAGAAAGACAAATACCATATATCAATTATATTTTGAATCTAAAAACAAACAGTCAAAAGCAAAACAAATCCAGACTCATAGATACAAAGAATAGATTGGTGGTTACCAGAGGGGAGGGAAGTTGAAGGGGTGAAATGGTGAAGGGGATCAAGAAATACAAACTTTTACTTATAACATTAAGAAGTCATGGGGATATAATGTACAGCATGGGGAATATAGTCAAGAATATTATATTAATTACATATAGTGTTAGATGCAACTAGGCTCATGAGGTGATCCTTTTCCAATATATACAAAGTTTGAATCATTATGCTGTACACTGGAAATTAATATAACATTGTATGTCAATTATGCTTCATCTTTTAAAAAGGAGAAATAAATGGAAACACATCCCATGTTCATGGATTGAAGATTTAATATTATTAAATTGTCAATAGTACTTCAAGTTATCTATACAGGTTCAGTATAATTCCTATTAAAATCCCAATGACTTTTTTTTTTGCAGAAATAGAAAAACCCACCCCAAAATTCATATGAAATTTCAAAGAATTCCAGGTAGCAAAAACAATCGGGTTTTTCCCAATAGCACTGCTAGGAATTTACCCAAGGGATACAGGAGTGCTGATGCATAGGGGCACATATACCCCAATGTTTATAGCTGCACTTTCAACAATAGCCAAATTATGGAAAGACCCTAAATGCCCAACAACTGATGAATGGATAAAGAAGATGTGGTTTATATATACAATGGAATACTACTTGGCATTGAGAAAGAATGAAATCCTGCCATTTGCAGCAACGTGGATAGAACTGGAGGGTATTATGCTAAGTGAAATAAGTCAGAGAAAGACAGATATGTTTTCACTCAGTGTGGATCTAGAGAAACATAACAGAAGACCATGAGGAAGAAAAAGGGGGAAAACAATCTTGAAAAAGGAAGAACAAAGCTGGAGACTCACACTTGCTGATTTCAAAACTTACTACACTGCTAGAGTAATCAAAAGAGTGTAGTACTAGCATTAAAAAAGGACATACAGACCAATAGAATCAATAGAATAGAATAGAGAACCCAGAAAGAGACCCTTGCATATACAACCAAGTGTTTTTGACAAGAGTGCCAAGATCATTAAATGGGGGGGTGGGGGGGAAAGTCTTTTCAACAAGTGATGCTTGGAAAACTGGATATCCACATGCAAAATAATCAAGTTGGACCCTTACCTAACACCATATACAAAAATTATCTCAAAATGGATGTAAGACCTAAAACAATAAAACTTTTAGAAGAAAATATGGAACAAAAGCTTTATGACATTGGATTTGGTGATGATTTCTTGGATTGGTACCAAAGGCACAGAAAACAAAAGAAAATAAATAAACTGGACTTCATGAAAAATTTAAAATTTTGTGCACAAAAGACATTATCAACAGAGTAAAAAGGTAGCCCACAGGATGACAAAAATTATTTGCACATAATATATCTGATTATGGAATAATATCCAAAACATAGAGAAGACCCCTAAAAACAACAACAAAATAATTCAAAAATGAGCAAAGGATTTAAAGAGACATTTCTCCAAAAATATATACACAAATGGTCAATAAGCACATAAAAGATGTTCAACATCACCAGTCAGTAGGGAAACACAAATCAAAACTACAGTGAGATACCACCTCACAATAGGGTGGTTATTATCAAAAAATGTTGGTGAGGATGTAGACAAATCTGAACCCTTGTGCACTGTTGGTAGAAATGTAAAATATTGCAGTTGCTGTGGAAAACAGTTTGGCAGTTTTTCAAAAAAATAAAAATAGAATTACCGTATGATCCAGCAATTCTACTTCTAGGTATATTCCCAAAAGAATTGAAAGCTAAATCTTGAAGAGATATTGTACACCCATGTTTATAGCATCATTATTCACAATAGCTAAAACATGGAAGCACCCAGGTGTCCATTGACTTATGAATAGATAAAACATGATTTATACATACAATGAAATATTATTCAATCTTAAAAAGGAAGGAAATTCTGACACATGCTACAACATGGATGAATTTTGAGGCCATTATGCTAAGTGAAATAAGCCAGTCACCAAAAAATTCAAATACTATATGATTCCATTTATCTGGGGGTACTTAGAATCATCAAGATCACTGGCACAGAAGGTAGAATGGTAGCTGCCAGGGGCTGGGGGTTGGGAGAGAGGAAGAGGGAGTTGTTGTTTAATGGGTATAGAGTTTCCATTTTACAAAATGGATGTTGGTGATGGTTCCACAACACGAATGCATTTAATAACACTGAATTGTACTTACAAAATGCTAAGATGGGAAATTTTATATTATGCATATTTTACCACAATAACAAAATAAGGAAAAAACCCCACAGGCAGAAAAGGAAAACCCCAACACTTCTCCAGGTTCTGTCCAGTACTTAATTCCAAAGCTATTACAGTGTGCTGGTGCGTGGGGTTTTCAAAAACAGGGGGAACGAATTTTGAATGATATCCAGATGTGAGGCCGGATTAAACTGGTGAATATCCATGCCCTTTACTAATGTGAGAGGACTCAGAAGAAGTAAGTCATGAAGTGGCTGTTAGAATTCCATGGAGAGATAAAAATAAAGGGTTCAGAAATACAAATGTGAATTACATTGGGAGAATTCTAGGTTTAAGACAGATATTTGGGAGTCTTGGCATATAGTTGTTAATAAGAGCATCTAGGGAGATGTACTTACATAGAGAAGACAGTCAAGGACTGACCTCTGGAGTCTTCCAATGCAAAACACCAGCCAGATAGACTAAGGGAAAATAGCAAGTAAGGTCAAAGGCACACCAGGGAGCCAAGTGTTTTAAGAAGGATAGAGAAGTCAACTGTATCCTTCTAATCGTCAATGGTATTTTAAGGAGAGGCTGGGTTAGGTGGTATGAAGAAGCAAACACTGGCTTAGAAAACATGGACTTATTGGTAACTTTGACAAGAATTATTTCCGTGGAATGGTGGGGGTGTGATTTTGAGCATTCATGGGTTGGAGAAAGAATAAGAAGTAGGAAAGGAATGACGACAGTTACGAATAACTGCTTTGAAAACTTTTTCTGCAAAGAGAACAGAGCATTCAGATAGTAACTGGGAAAAAGTGATGAGCAAAGGGAAGGTTTCTAAGGTTGAAGTCAGCAAGACCCTGGGAGAGAAAGGAAGTGTCAGAGTCTCAGATGGAGGGTGGGTGAAAGCCAGGAAACTGTTCCTCAGCCTGACATCAGAGATTTCCACGAGGGTCTTGGTCCCCCCCAGGGAGAGGGAGAAGCCCTGAGGGGAACCGAGTGAGCTGGGGCACCTGCGGTAGGAGGAGTATCTCTTCCAGGAGCCTTGAAGCAAGGAGAGAGGTGGAGAGAGGCAGGAGAGATCAAAGAAGGAGGAAAAGAGCAATTAAAAAGGAGGAAGAAGAGGGCACCTGGGTGGCTGTTGGTTAAGCATCCTTTGGCTCAGGCTGCGATCTGAGGGTTCCTGGGTTCAAGCCCCACATCAGGCTATGTGCTGACAACTCAGAGCCTGGAGCCTGTTTTGGATTCTGTATCTCCCTCTCCCCCCCCCGCCCCCACCCCACACACAAACTCTCTCTCTCTCTCAAAAATAAACACTAAAAAAAATTTAATTATAAAAATTACAAAAGGAGGAAGAAGAATAAAGACAAGTGCTGGAGTGAGCTCTAAGTATGTCAGAAGTGAAGCTGACCTGTGAAGAGAAAACCTCATTAGACACTAGGTGGTCCTTTATCCTCTGATTGGTTTACCTGGTCAATAAGTTTACTTTCCTTTGGAGACTTACAGGTCATTAAAACTTAAAGACATTTGTATTTTAAGGAAATTTCTAGCCTTAGAAGATTTTTTTTCTCTCTATCTCTGTCTCTGTGTCTCCCTCTCTTTGTCATTCTTTCTGTCTCTCTCTCTCACACACACACTACTCAGTACATGTGGTATAGGGGCAGAAAACCCTGAAATATGCTCCTGAGGGGTATATATCACTCATCTCTAGTCAAAAAGCATATTCCATTTTCCTGGCCACAGCAATTGGTTCAGACAAGACAGGTGACTGTGCAGGTTCCCCCACTGTCCAAAAGCGGAGGGTTCCTATGAAACCTTTCGTAAGTTGAAAATGGTGTAAAGCAAAGAAGCAATTACCATTAATTCATAGGGAAAACTATTTGAACATTCCCAGACCCAAAAAAAACTTCTCATAGGCTTCTCTGAAACCTTAGGACATGTCTTGCTAACAGACACACAAAACAAACCAAGATCAAGCACAGGTGTCACAGACACAGTTCAAAGCTATGGTGGCCAGAGGCTGAGTGTAGTTCCCGGGAAGGAACTTGGTGGTTCAGCTCTTGTAGCTCCGGATGTGTGCGGTCTCTATAATAGCTCACTGAAAAACAAATGCTGAACACGGTTTTCACTTTTTGCCTTTTCTCATAAAAGCAAAAATCTTCTTTGGATTTCTTTCAGTATTTAAAAAAAAAACAAAGTAGCATAATGCAAACTTTCAAAAGGCAGGGGATGCCTATACTGGTCCAATAAGATTCAATCCTGGCACTTTTGTTTGAATTATTGGGAAAGAGGTTCTCTTCTTCCCAAACAGGTTGCCAAGCTGATAGAACACAAGCCCAAGGTTACAGGGCACATGTCTTGACTACCACATGGTGACAGCCTGCTTGAGAATAAAGTAAAAAAGTTGAAAATAAACCTGAAGAATGGAGATTAAGCCAACATGCCCTTCAAACTTCTCAGTTTCTCTTTTCCTTCTGACTCAAGTCAACTTGAGTTGGTTTTCTGTCACTTGCAACAAGAGAGTCCTTAATAATGGAATTCCCCAAATGTGGGAAGCACAGACCTGAGTACTAAGATATTAGAGGTAAGGAAGGCAATTTCATAATCACTGAGGCAGGTCAGGATAGGAGTTTAACCTGGTTAGGCTACAAGGAAGACAGAATGAAGTCCAGAGAAAGAGAAGGCTCCAAGGCTGGCTTTAGACAGTCTGAGTATTTTACCACGTACCATGCATCTTTTCTATCCAGTAACTCATTTGATTCTCTAACGGCCCTGTGAACTGTGAGGAAACCATACTCTACTTTACAAAAAAGAAAACTAAGTCCCAAGAGGCGATATTACTCAACGCAGCAGAGCATAGACCCCAACCCAAATTTTCTGACTCTGGGAAGGGTACTCTGCAGGGCTGTGCCAGCCCATGTGGCACCTTTGTGCCGATTAACAAGACACGCATCATCCAGGCACTCACAGCTGTCGAAGAGGCAGGCACTGCCCACCCCTCATCCCAGTGCCCCTGTGCAGAACCAACCTATGCCCTGTGCCTGCGGCTCTGGAGCTTGTTCCCTGTATCCGCCTCCTCCTCCTTTCTCCCCTCACGTACATTCTGTGTTTCCTTCCTGTCTCTGAGCCTCAATGAGCCCATACACACATTGAAGCTGGGTTAAACAAGGATCACCAACAATCTCCTCCATTGTGAAATTCCGTTTTATATGCCTCAGCTGAGGTGCAAAGAAGCAGCCACCCATGAGATAGAATGTGAGCATCTCATAACACCATAAAAGTTGCTTTTGTTATGATTATAATTTTGTCTTCACCCAAGTCTCTTGGATTAGGCCATTGAAGGAAATCATAGTATGGAACTGACTGACTACTGCATACTTAATGTATATCATTTTTAAAAATGTTTTATTTATTTTTGAGAGAGAGAGAGAGAGAGAGAGCATGAGCAGAAGAGGGTCAGAGAGAGAGGGAGACACAGAATCTGAAGCAGGCTCCAGGCTCTGAGCTAGTTGTCAGCACAGAACCCAATGCAGGGCTCAAACCCACAAATGGTGAGATCATGACCTGAGCCAAAGCCGGACACTTAATCAACTGAGCCACCCAGGCACCCCCAATGTATATCATTCTATTTCTTCTGAGATATGCATTTATTATTTCCATTTCAATGATGAAAGTGCCCAGATCAGAGAAGTTACATATCTTACCTAAGGTCACACAAGAGGCAACCCCAGCTCTGCCTGATCATCCACCGTATCTCACATTCACCACCCCTTGATCCCACTTTTTATCAGGTTTTACCCAGGACACTCTAGAAATTCAAGGTCATTGAGTTTGGTGGGAAGAGTGAAAAACACACCTCAAGCAAAGAAGGGTAAAAGGGAAGCTGCTACCATATGCAGCAGGCAAAGTGGGGTGGAGGTGTGGAGGCTCTAGCAACATGACCTCAGCACTGATTCAGAGAGTCCCTCCCCCACAACCCTCAACACGTGCTGTGTGAACTGCAAGCAAGTCTCTTCACCTCTCTGGGCCCCCAGTTCTCACTTGCTAGCAGGAGATACCAAGCTCTTTTTCTTCTTGGCAGACAGTGCTGTCACAGGGTGCAAAGAGATGATCTGTAACCAGATGCTAAGGAGCTGAAACACCCTCAGCCTTACTGTACCAGGTCAAGATTCTCTGTGGCTACTGACAGCCTCTCCACTGTCACCATGGCTTTAAGACCACTTTTTAAATTGTTGGCCCTCATTATGAAGCCACAGAATTCAACCAAGAAATGTAGTCATGCTGAAAGGGAAAAAAAAATACCATCTCCTTCCAGAAAGCCCTCACAAGGGTAAAACTACATTTGCCCTTGTGCCTTGTTTAGAGGTGAAGCCACATACTCAATTATGCTGGCCTTCCCCTCTCTCTTTGCAGGTACTGGGTAAGGTTAGGCCGGGGTTATTGATGCAACGTTCTTATTTTAAATGCAAAACAAAAGAGACATCATTTGTCTTGAATGCAAAATAAAGCCCCAGTGCATTTTTCCGGCTGCTGATGCACAATTGGTCGAGCATTTGTTTCTATGGCAAACACAAAACAAGCAAAAACCTAGCAGGTTTGAGGTAGTTGCTTCTTTGTGAACACAATCAAGCAAACTCTAAGGAGGCAGTTTTTAATTTGTGTTTGCATTGAATCCTTACATTTATATAAATAGTGCTGGAAATGATTGCCTTGTGTTCTTATGATACTGTGTCTGATTTCTGGAAATGGAACTTCCCCAGATCCAAAAAATTAGCAGTAACTTAACATCAAACACAAAGTATTGAAAGTGTTATTCTTCAACATTTTTGCAGTTGCTGGGATAGGAGTGATCTTTGAAGCAGCCTGTCCACAGACATTTCACATTTGCATAGGATCAAATCACAAATATCTGCTAGAAAGCTTATGGCTCAAATAAGCTCAAATAAGCTGTAGTCGCCTTCTAACATCTGCAGCTAATTTCCTCTCCACAGTAAGGTTGTCTTTCTTTTATCTGGATAAAAAGAGAAAAGGAGACATTATTGAATCATTAGAATAATTTGTCCCCAATAAGTAAAATCTTCTTTAGATGATTAGATTAATTCTATAGGAAAAATAGAGATAATATTTTGGGTAAGCTCTGATGTCTTATTTCTTACTCAAAGAAATGATCACTCCCTTCCCCACCCACCCTCTTTATTGCACACAAAGACAGATAGCAATAATTTGCTTCCTATTAATTTCTCTGTGTTCAGGAGCTGGTGCTTTGGTTCCCCAGGCTTCTTATCAATGGATGCCTGGGAACAATTCCCCAATAATTCTGGTAAGAGAGAGGCAGGGCATGGGCTTCAGAAGACTTCCACACATTCCCCTCCCAGCCCTGAAGGCCAGACACCAGCTGGGAGGGTGAAATGTGCCACTTTTATTTAATGGTGCAAATGTCTGCTAAGAAAGGGACTGGACCAACACTGACTCTGAACTGTAGGACAAATATGAGTGGTGACTCTCATTATGCTAAATTTCTATGGATCAGGCCCAATACAAACTCAAGAAATTATTGGGGAAATGAGGGTCCAGTTAAGAGGTGGCAGGAGAGTAAAAAGGCCAAAACTTCCAATGACCTGGGTTTCATTGTTGTCTCCACCTCCAGACAACTATGGGATCCCAGGAAAATGGATGTGCATCTAAATTTTCTTTCCTGAAAAATGTGAATAACATCCCAGTGCTTCCATGAGAGGCAAAGTAATATAGAGATAAGCATTAACCACATCATGCTAGGAACCCACTAAGTGCTCAGTAAATAAAGTACAGCTGGATTTGAGACAAGGGGGATGAAATGAGCCATGGAAACTCTTAAAGGGTACAGATTTTAAGTGATAGAGAGTAGCTGGGTTTCACCAGGCAAAAAGGATCCCTTCTAGTGTGTGGGTAGCTAGACCAAAGGCATAAATGAGCTCCTGGGAATAGCCCACATGGAACACACTAAAGAAAATGGCCCAATGGCCCATCCTAAAGCCCCTTACCACTACAAACCCAAAGCCATCATACTGGGTGACTCAGGGAACACAGCTGGTTCTTACCACTTGTCTGTTTGACATAATGACAAAAGCAAAATTGCGACAAACAAACTTTCCAGAGTGCTCCAATTTGGTGAACACAAACGGATATGAATTAGCATGAGACTTACCCAATAATAGGTGCTCAGTAAGCTCGTATTTGTAAATGACACTGCTCTCTCCATTACTATGGATAATAATGAATAGAATACCTTACAAATTAAGTATAACATCCATTCACTATAATTGCTCAAGATATTAGTATTTTTTCTCTCTCTACCCACTTGAGAAAAAGATGCAGATGATACAAAATGAGCCCAGAGCTAACATTTAGTCTTTTTAGAACAAATAAACTTACATAGACTGCTCAGTGCTCAGTTAACATTCATTCAATTATCACATATTTTTTCCCACCTTGATTTTCAATAAATGGGAGCTAACTAACATTCAGGATAAGGACTGAGGTCTTTCTGGATCCTTAGTGTGAAAAGAAAGATTCCACTAGGCCACTAGACTGTTGTTAAGGCAGGAAAGTGGACTCATATTTTCATAGAATGTTAGAGTGGGAAGTGACCTTAGAGGTCATTAAATCTAACCTTCTCTTTCACAGATGGGAAAACTGAGACCTAGAGGGATGGGAAGACTTATTCAGAAAGTTAGAAAGCAGGCAAAACAGAGCTAGGAGTCAAACAGAATGCCCAACACTGTTCACCTCATGTGTGCAAGAAAGCCCATTAGTAATAAAATTAAAGCCAATTTAATAACCAAAACCTGATAGATTAGATTGACATAAAAATTATAAATCTTGATAGATAGATAGATAGATAGATAGATCAACTGATCAGAATCTCCATTCTTCATGTCCTTGGATAATCTAAAGTTGATCTTCTTATCACCCCACTTCTGTTCAATGGGCAGTTTTCTTTTTCACCTGTGGCCTCATAAAACCATCCCAAATCTTCTCTCCCTTCTGAACTGTCTGTTTCTAATAGTGACTCACAGCTTACAAAACATTTTTATTATCTTTTTGAGAATCAAACTCATTCATCCTAGACCATAAATGGCTTTCATTATTTGATAATGCATCCTGGGTAAATCCCAGAACGCTGTGAGATTATAAACCCTCTTTAAGCAAGAAGTCTGCCTCCCTTCCTCTTACATCCTCTGTGGCAGAGACTCCAAAACAGTTTTATAGACTGGTTACATCAGAATTACTTGCAGAGCCTTCCAAAAATACCTATATCTGGGCCCCACTTAGGAAAGCCCTGATTCAGTAAATCTGAGGCGAACATTTCTACCAAGTTCCCCATGTGCTTCTGAGAATTAACCAGGTTTTGTAGTACCCCACACTGGGCTAATATCCAACAGAATCTCGATAAATACCTGATAAATGACCTTTGAAGGACAGATTCAAGTATTTTATAAAACCAACTTTCCAGATATATGAGAGTTTTTTGGAGCAACTGTTCAGTTCTAAAGACTGCAGGGCATTCTCTTGTCATTTTCTTATTCAAAATTGTAATGGAATTAATCTCCTTTTTGGGATAATTTGTTACACTGTGCAGGTGGATGACTATAAGATATTTAATCATTAATAATCCAGCACAACTTAGCTCCAAAGTGATGCAAAGGTATTAAAGATTACCTTTGGATCATTTGACAAATAATGTCAAAGAAAGAGGGAGGAAGAAGATGAAAGCCCAAGGAAGGGGGGCAGTGCCTTGCCAAGACCAAAATAAATTGCACCTACTCTGTTATGACAACTGCTTTGCCTGAGAGAATTGAAAGGAAGATCATAAATAAAGATGTTCATGGCCAGAGGCCCAATATCTGCCTGGAAGCCAATGGCCAATGTTTAGGCACGTCTTCCCTGGTCCATGCCAAAGCTTCAAACACATTATAGGGAACTGAAACCATCAAGGTGACCCAAGCTAAGATTGATATATCCAGATGTTGGGTGTGGTCATTGATGTTAATAACTTGTATTAGCAATGAATAGATGGTTTGAAAGGCAGAGAGCAGTTCACATAAAGATAATATGATTCTTATCACTGAGTGAACCTGGAATGATAAGAAGATGCCAAGAAGAAAACCCAAATCCAAGTTCTAAGCTTTAAATGTGGTCAGATAAGGGTCTTTGGTCTATGTCTATGGAAGAGCTAGCCTGTGTTGCCCAAAAGAGATACTAGGAGGTCCAACATAGACACAAGTTAGTATTCTACCATGCATATGGATAAGGGCTGTTTCAACTTGACTGATGACGAAGATGACTTCTGAGATACATATTTTTTTAAACCTGCTGGCCTTTTCTTGTCTCTAAAACAATATCACAAGAAGAGATGAGCCAACTGGCGAACATCCATCAGCAAGTGGTCCCAATGAGAACTGCCTGTGCTCTGCCCCTGAACAGTGTGACACTCTGCTCCTCAAACTGCCTGTTCAGCAAACCTTCCAACGTCTGCATGTCAGCACCTCAATACAGCAAAGTCATCCTCAGAGCAGAGAGAAGCTCAAGGAATTTGGATGAAAATGGACTTGGGAACCTCAGACAGTGGACCCAAAATGAATATTATTTTGTATGTATGCCCTTTCATGCACAACCAGAAATAAAGTAGTAAGAAACTAAGGGCAATTCTCGCCATATTTATCCAGTTGGATCTGTGTTAGAAAACTCAGAAAAGAATCCTCAAATTTTCTGACGGCCCTGAAACCATAAAGAGTAGGCATGTTTTTTTGACATCTCTACAATGTCTAAAACTGACATTTTAGGCAATTCTCTCAGTTGCTTAAAGGGGAGACTGAGACCAAGGAAGTTGGGTGGCTAGGTGAATAACTAGAGACAAAGTTCATTTGAGAATCTCTGTTTTGTAAAATGCTGCATGCTTTTTCACATATATTATAAAAGAAAAAAGTCGGATGGATGGATGGATGGATGGATGGATGGATGGATGGATGCAAGGTAAGAAAGAAGGTAGGATGATGGATGGATGGACAGATGCATGGGTGGACAGATGGATGGATTTAAGGCAATTAAATTCAAAGGTTAGAGATCTCTAAGTCCAGTTTTAAAGTTCTCTTTAATATATATCCTCACTCCTTTACAGAGCTCATGCATTCTCATAACTTTCTAAATGTTGACAACCCACAAATTTGCATCTCCAGACTGGACCTCTATCCTGAGCTTTAGGCTTATCCATCAAAGTGTCTCTGCAACATCTCCCCTCATATGTATACAAGATACTCCAAGCTGAATATGTCCCACTGGACTCCTAATCTCTGGTTCCGCATGCCTGGTGCTCCCACATCCCCATCCATCCCGTCAGCACGTTTTGTTGGTTGTACTCCAACAAAACAACCAGATCTTACACTTCTTGCCACTCACACTGGTGCAAATCCTGGTCCATTCTACCATGATCCTTTCACTCTCCCTGATTCTAGCTTGTTCCCCTTTGAGAAATCTTCAACAAAGAATCAGAGAGATCTTGTCAATATACAAGGTAGATCACGTCACTCTTCTGCTCCCCATCTCACCCATCATGAAAGCTAAATTTCTTCGAATGAACCACAAAGCCCCACATGATCTAGCCACTCAGATCTCTGAACTCTACCACTGCTCCCTCCCTCCACTCCAGACACACTTTCCTCCTCTCTCCCCAGACCTTGAAGCCTGTTTCAATCACACAGCCCTGTCCTTTCCCCTCTCTGCCTGAATCCTCTTCCTTCAGATTTCTACCTGGCTCACCTCATCTCCTGCATATCTTTATTCAAATGTCACCTTATCAGTGAGGCTTTTTCAAGCCATAATATTTATAATTACACCCGCCACATTCAGAACTTCTTATCCCTTTCTTTATTTTCCTTCAATGCACTATGACTTCACAGGAAGTCCAAGAAGTAAAAGTTAAAATAGTTCTAAAAATATCCACTGTGACACCCTTGTTCTTCTGCTTTCTTTTCATGGGAACTACAGAAAGTTATGAGGCTTGACTCTTTCTACATTTCCCTGGAAATCGGGCACTAAATCCAGAGCAACGGGCTGAAATTAAAGATATTGATTTGCTTAAATGAAGCACATTTTCCAACACCTGGTTTAAAGGAGAAAAATCTCTCTCAATGCTGTCAAGACACTCTACATTTTGCATCCTTGAAACAAATGCCAGGAGAATATCGTTCTTTTCCCTTGTTCCCTCTGTAATTTTTATTGTAGTTTAACTTACCCTTTGTTATCTAAGAGCAGCAGAAAAAGAAAATTCAAATAAAAATACCACCATGACTTGAAATGAGGCAAAGGAGTCTCTCTCTCTCATTATCCCTCCCTCCCAACTCCCTCCCCCCAACAAACACACACATGCACACACAGACCCCTCACATAACCTCCTTTACAAGTTTATCTGCTTTTTCTGACTCCAAGACATCAGCAGTGTGGTTTGAGAGGGTGTGGGCAAATGTGGAGATCCTGCCTGGAGAAGGAGAATTTAATATTTGCTGTCTCCCAGATCCACCCATTCAAGGGTCCCTTTTGGTTATTTACTGTTGAAAGGACTCTGCAATCACCCTGTCTTAATTGCTTTAAACAAACTAGCTGATCAGTCACTTGTGTCTCGTCCTTATCATCCAGGCTCCTTTTTCTTTCCTGTTTTCCACACTCACCTCTTTTCAATTCATTAAAAAGCATAATGATTCATGAATACCTGTCTCTCAAAATGTTCATCTTACATGTAACACGACCTGCCAGACCTTTTTATCTCCTGCTACCTGAACATTTAACCGTGTATCTCCTCAAGTGCTAACTGCTTTCTGGGAAGATAATTATTTTAATAATCTCTCATTTGTTGAGAAGTCAGGATGCCCTACAGTAGAAGCTTCCTAACTTATCTTCTTGTTTCTAAACTTGCTTCTTTAGCTCAACTGAAATGCCTTTTAAAAATTAAATCAGAGGTTGTCTCTCTACTGCTAGGAGCCCTGGAGTGGATTCCAACTGAGATTAGAGCTAAATCCGAATTCCATAGCCTGTTCCTTTAAGTCCTACATGACCTGTTCCCTGCTTCTTTCTCAAACTCATATTCCACCTCTTTTCCTCTCATTTACTGCTCCCCAACCACATTGGCCTTCTTTCTGTTCTTCTGCTCACCAAGCTTATTCCTGTCTCTGATCTTTAAACATTTTGTCACCTTTGCCTAAAAGGTTATTCCCCAAGATGCCTGCATGATTGACTCCAGCAAGTGGTTGAGGTCCCATATCGTCTCTTCAGAGGCCTTCTCTCACTGCTTACACTCCCCTCCACTCTTAGAGGTTCGCTCTGCTGTAGTACTTTTCTTCACAGAATTGGTCACAAGCAAGAATTGTCTTCTTTGTTGATTTGCTTACTTATTCATTATCCAACTTCTCAATGAGAATCTACATTCCACTAGAGGAAGGACTTTACTTGCCTTGTTTCTTGTTTC
This sequence comes from Suricata suricatta, assembly GCF_006229205.1. Classification (NCBI taxonomy): domain Eukaryota; kingdom Metazoa; phylum Chordata; class Mammalia; order Carnivora; family Herpestidae; genus Suricata; species Suricata suricatta. Next base: position 33,061,071 of record NC_043715.1, on the reverse strand, counting down.
ATTCCTAGGGCTACAACAGTTCCTGGCAATGAGTGAGAAGCTCAATAAGTATTTCTGGAATAAAGGAATAAATACATGATCTCACTTAATCTTTGCAAAATACCAACAATAGGATGGAGGCTTACCAAAGTTAAATTATGTTACCAGGTCTTGTGTCAGAAGTAGCAACTGAACCTGGGTTTCTACCTAATGGTCCACCTAATGGTCATTAGGTGAGGACTCTGAGGATTCATCCCCCTCTTTCTTCAGATGTCTAAAGAGATGCCCAAGTCCTGGCCCATCTCATCCGGATCTAGAACCATAGAATTAATTGTTTGGATAGATTAAGAGAACACTAATATCAATCCTCACTCATTACCTAGGCCCTTTCTCCAGCAAAGTACTGTTATAAAAATCACAAGCTTTCAAAGCAGACAGACCTATGTTTGAGTCCCAGTTGAGACGCCTGTGATAGAGTCCTTCACCCCAGACCTCAGTTCTCTTATTCTTATTCTCCAAGTGGGAACATGCCTTCTAGGGTTGCTTTTGGGATTAAAGGAAATAATATACAGACAGTGCTTAGTACTGGCTAGGGACATGTAATGTTCAATCAAAAACTTACTGATTTTTAATGTTGTTAGGACTGAAAAAATGTGGTATAAGAGCTAAGAGAATTGATTCTAGTGTCTTGCAGATCTGGGTTCAAATTTTACAACTCTATGGCTTTGGGCAAACTTTGGGACTTCTTTGTGCTTTGATTTCTTTATTCGTATATAGGAGATAATAATAGCACCTGACTTACAGGTTTTTATGAGGAATAAAAGAGAGCATAACCTAAATCCCTGTCCACATAGTAAGTGAACAAAACCCAGTAGCTACTGCTGTTATCATCATCACCATCCTATCAAGTAAAGTAAAATAGTGGGACTTTGTGGGGGGTAAGGAAGGAATGTCTCTGCCTCTTCTAAGCCTTGTATCTGTGATCCTAGAATTTCTAAAGACCAGCCAATCTCCCTACCGCCTTTCAGGGCTGAGACAATATCCACTAGAATCCTCCATTATGAGCCCTCTCATTCATAGGCCAAAGGCAGCCACCTGCTCCTAAAATCTCAATCTCTCCTTGGAACCACACCACACAAATCCAGATGCAGACACACTCACACACACACATACATACGCACGCGCGTGCATGAACACACGCACATATACATTGCACTCAGAATCCTGCTGTGCTTTCAGAGGAAAGAAAAAGGTGGTTACTGTTGATCTTTATCAAATTGCAGCCATCCACATCACAGCTCCCACACACTCCTCCAGGCCCCTGCCTGCAGAAAACACACTCCAGTTCATTTTTTCTTCCTCGCTACCCGTTGGACAGACTTTGAGGACCCTTTTAAGACATTTTGGGGTATTGTTTCCCAGCATATGTGGGCAGCATGACTACATCCACCCCCTCAGGACTACTTAACAACATCAGCAAAGCAATTAAGCCTGGTTTTCAGGAAAATGCCAGCGGCTCTGCAGTGTCTGGATGGGAGTCTCAGCCCAATTATTTCCAGCTAGTTGTGAACTGCGGAAAAGTGGACTTTACTTCATTAGAACTTCAGCTCCCACTGATTAAAAGTCGGCTATGCTGGAGACAGTAAGAAAAAATGAAACAATTAAACTTGTCATCAATAAAATTGCTGTGTATTCCTCAATGCAGAGTTTTACTTCTCTCCAGAGGAGTGATTAAAATGAACTGATTGAACTATAATTTGATTGACTGGAGAGCCTCCATCCATTGCGCTGAACCTGAACTTCCACTTATTGCTCTTCTTAGCTTGGGACATAAAACCCTCCTGCACGCCTGCCAGATCCTGGCAGATGCTCTGAACCCATCAGGTGGTGCTTGCCCTGCACAGAGATCTGCTGAGGCATGTGGTAGGCAGAATAATGTGCCCCTAAAGATGCCCATGCCCTAACCCTGACACCTGTGATTATGTTACCTTACATGGCAAGAGGGACTTTGCAGATGGAATTAAGGCTAAAGACCTCGACAAAGGGATATTATCCCTTTATCCAATGGACCAATCGTGTTATATGGATCCTTAAAAGCACCTTTCTGGTGATGTGACTACAGAAGAGTCTGAGAGAGGCAATGTCAAAGGCTTTGGTGACCAGAGACTAGGCCATGAGCTAAGGAATGTGAGTGGCTTCTAGGAGCTGGAAAAGGCCAAGGAAGTGCATTCTTCACAGGAGCCTCCTGAAAGGAATACAGTTCTGTCAACACCTTGAATTAAGCACAGTGAGACCTCTATTGTACTTCAGTTTATCTTTAGAACTGAAAAATAATAAATTTTTGTTGTTTTAAGCCACTGAGTTTGTGATAATTTGTTACAACAGTGATAGGAAACAAATACAGGGGTCTGGGCTAGGCTGGGCAAGAAGGGCAGGCACTGGTAGAGTCATACTCCAGAGGCTGCAGGATGGAACAGATGCCAGGAAAGAAGCAAGCTGCATTTGTGGCATGACCTGGCATGTATATGGTACAAAGAGTTGGAAGGTGAGCATATGGGGAGGAAATGGCTCATGCCCTGAATGTGTTACACAGGATTTCCAGAGCCATCTAACAGAGTTTGCAAGGAGATTACATTTCACTTACTTTGAAAAACCCTGCACCAAGTTGATGCTCAATAAATTTTGAGTGATTTAAGGTTGAATGAAAAATGTGCTAAAAGACTAAGTGAATGGAAAGATAAGTGTGAATTGAATGAAAACTGAGTGAGTAAAAATGCTATATCCAACCTTGATAATCTGGACACTTTGACCTTGGGTCAGGAAACCATATACCTAACCATGCCGAACTCCATGGAAAGCAAGGAAAAAGCCCAGAATAAAGCAAAATGTATTCCTGCTTCCTGATTGTATTTCTGCATGCAGGTGCTTTGAGCCTATTTCTAGGACTTGTCTGAGATTTGTACCTAGATTTGGAGCCAGAATATGAATTCCAGTTGGGATTTATCACACGTCTTCATCTGCTCAGGCCACCATAACAAAATGCCACAGATGGGGTGGATTAAACAATAGAGATTTATTTTTCACAGTTCTGGATGATGGAAAGTCCAAGATCAAAGTGCAGCCTGATTTGGTTCATGGTGAGGTCTCTCTTCCTGGCTTGCAGATGGCCAACTTCTTATTCTGTCCTCACATGACCTTTCTTCAGTACTGTGCTCAGATTGGGAGACAGAGAGAGAAAGAGAGAAACCTTGTTTCCTTCCTTTTCTTATAAAACCACTAACCCCATCATGAGGACCCCATACTCATGATCTAACCTACTCTTAACACCATTCCTTGGGGGGTTAAGGCTTCAACATATGAAATTGGGCACAGAGGACACAAACATTCAGTCTCTAACACCAGAACAGCTGTGTGATCTTCAGCAACTTGCTTAACCTTAGTGATCTCCATGGTCTCACCTGCAACTCAGAGTCTGGGATACAAGTAACAAAGATCACTCACAGAGTAACGTTCATATCTCATGCTCTGTGCTAAGTGCTCTCTGGGCATTAAACATCTTACCACTCCCAATAACCCTGTACATTCTGACAGTATATTTTCATTTTATTATAGATGTAACGAAATGTATAACACCTAGAAAGCCTAGAAAGAGGGAGTAACTCATTCATAATCACAGTGGCAAGGCCAAAATTTGGACCCACATCTATTTGAAACCAGAACTGGAATTCTTAACCCAACATAAAGGAATATTATGATTTAAAAAAAAATTTTTTTTACATTTTATTTAGTTTTGAGAGACAGAGAGAGACAGAGCGTGAACAGGGGAGGGACAGAGAGAGAAAGAGACACAGAATCTGAATCAGGCTCCAGGCTCTGAGCTAGTGGTCAGCACAGAGCCCAATGTGGGGATTGAACCCACAGACTGTGAGATCATGACCTGAACCGAAGTTGGATGCTCAGCCGACTGAGTCACCCAGGCATCCCAAGAATATTATGATTAAAGCAGATATCATGATTGCTCAAAAACTGTTCAGTCCTAGAAACACTTTGCACAACTAGGCAAAGGCAATTAAGGCCATGTAAATCCTCTCTCTTAATAGGAAATCAAAGGGAGCTCTAAAATACCTACAGTGGAATAACCAGTGTGTGTGTGTGTGTGTGTGTGTGTGTGTGTGTGTGTGTGTGTGTCTTTCCTCCTGTGTACATTTGCAGACATTGTGTAGAAACCGTCATTATGCAATAGAAATGTTCCACACAGAACAAAGCACTGTACAAGGCCTGCCATTCATGTGGCGTTCCCTAACAATTGATGCCTGCTGCCATTTTCCACTGGAAGAGAAATGTGATTTCTGTATGTCAGGTGACAGTCTTTAAAAGACCTCCAATGATTCATATTTCAATGTGTATTTAATCCACCCTGGCAAACAGCCTATGTGAGCCTCTCCACTGCCTTCTTCCTAGCAACCAAGGCCTTTTGTCATCACTACTTCAAATGGGCTTGCAGTTGCTTTACGTGTAGGGCTCAGATTCCTGACTCCAGGCCCGCCTCTCCCCTCCAGTGCACAGCATTGAAAGAAAGATGGATCAATGTGGCCTATACCCTGAGAATGAGTTTAGTGTCAAAGGTTCATGTCGATCTTGTTTATGAGTCTTCTAGCACAGCCCAGTGCATCATGTTGTTCAGAAATAAGAGGCTTATGTGAGGCTAGCTTGTAATTAGAGCTGAGTCAAGATTGTGCTATTCCATGATTTTGAGGCTGGGTCCCTCACTCCTGTCTTTGTGCAAGCCTCCAGGGGGCCACCCACTAGCTCCCATGATGGAAGGAGAGCAGGCATGGAAGAGGGGAGAAAAAATTGTGCTTCTTGAGCAGTATCTGACTCTACAGATAAATCAGTTTTTTTTTTTTAATTTCAGAGAGAGAGAGCACATGAGCAGGGGAAGGACAAAGGCAGAGAGGAGAGTGAGAGAATCCCATGCAGGCTCCATGCTCAGCACAGAGCCCAACTCAGAGCTTGATCCTATGACCCTGGGATCATGACCTGGGGTGCCTCAACTTACTGAGCCACCCAGGTGCCCCAATGCAGATAGGTTTTCTTTTTTCACTTTATAGATTACATATTTCCTAGGCTTTCAAAAAGCATCTCTATGTCAATGACTCTCAAGTTTAGTCTTCGGTCAAAGTGCCTTCACCAAAGTCTAGACCCAAAGAGCCAACACCAAATTGCCATCTCAGCCTGCATGCCATATAGACATCCCAGACTCACCATGTCCAACTGTTTGCTCTCCCACACACATATTCACACATGCTATCTCTGTTTTACTCACCTCAATAAATGACACCATTGTTTCTCCATCACTGAAACTTCTGTCTTTCTCTGACATCCATCCCATTGGCTACTCTGGTATATTCTACTTACCAAATATTCCTCAACTCTACACACTTCCCTCCATCCTCACTACTATTGTCAGCTTTTAAATACCATGAAATCCCTTAATTGGTCTCACGATGGCTACTCTTGGCCCTCCACAAAATTAGTTACTTCACTATGTCAAGAGTAATCTTTTTTAAACCAAAAATTGAATCATATCATTCTTCTGATTTAAGTACTTCTATGACTTCCCTTTATCTGTAATATAAAATGTAAAGTCTTTTCTCTGGACTACAAATGCCCAACATGAACTAACCCCTCACTCCCTCTGCAATTTTATCTCCTGACTGTTTTCCCCCTCATTTATTATGGTCTCACCAACCTGGATTTTTCTTGGTTCTGCAAATATGCAAGCTCTTCATTGTTTCCTGGTCACAACACATGTTCTATCTGCCTGGAAAGCTCTTACCTATGCTTTCCCCATGTTGTCTCCTTTTATTCCATTAAGAAACTCAGCCTTGGGATGTTTGGGTGGCTCATTTGGTTGAGCATCCAACTTTGGCTCAGGTCGTGATTTCATGGTGCATGAGTTTGAGCCCCACGTCAGGCTCTGTGCATACAGCTCAGAGCCTGAGGCCTGCTTTAGATTCTGCATCTCTCTCTCTCTCTCTCTCTCTCTCTCTCTCTCCCTCCCTCCCTCCCTCTAGCCCAGTCATGCTCTGTCTCTCTCTCTCTCAAAAATAAAGTCAAAACATTAAAAATTAAAAAAAGAAACCCAGCCTCATTACCCTATCTTCATAGTTTATGTACCTTCTCCATCCCCACCATACTCTATCATTTCACATGATTCATCTTTACAGACTTATAACAATTCATTTTTGCCCATTCTTTTCCTATCTTTTATTGTATATTGTAGTCTGCCCATTTTTCTTAGTGAATTTGGAACCAAGAGCAGAGGTAGCCTGAACGTCTCCAGGAGTGCCACATATTCCCAGGCACCCAATAAATACTGTCAAAAGGTAGAGGCTCTATCTGTGAGTTATAAGAGGGGGAATTCTAAGGGTGCTCTCTTATACCGCCTTTGTTGAGTCTCAACATCTTATTTTAGTATTTTGCAGGTCTTTAAATACCCATGGTTTATTTATGAACTGAGGGTTATTAACTGTTTGAAACTTCATTAAGTCCTTCCCTGGGGATAGTCTCGGCTGAGGTCCTTTTAGATGATCCCTCCCCAAGTATCTGTCTAGTTTAGATTTAATAGAAAAGTTTATTGTATGTTGATAAAATAATAATGAATTAACAAAGCCTTCACTGAGACTTAGGTAACAGATACATAATCTATCCTTGTTAAAGCACCATGCAAATGTTTTTAATAATCAGCATTTAATATGCAGCAACTCAGACGTAAATTCAGCCTCAACACACATTTGGAAAGTCATTTTAAGCGGCTCATGAGTTTCTTTGAGAAGGGAAAAACCTCTGCAATTGAGGCCAACTGTACAGTGGGACATCTGGTGTCCTTGAGTCCCTTAAACCCTGGTAGGGACCCTGGGGCCTTAGTTCAGGAGAAGCAGAGAACCCACCATTAGAAGATGCCCCCAGCTTCCTCTCCCCCAAGACACTGGGATTTGTAGATTCTTGCCACTTCTGCCATGAATTTTGAGATGATCCACCCAGAAAATGAATCAAGGATGCTATAACCGTAATTTGGACACCCATATTTATTTAAAACATTACAAGGATAGCTACTGAGGAGCTTCACAGTGGCAGGTGGGAACTGCCATAATAATTATATACAATAGTTTTGTCCTATATACAATAGTTAAATCTTACATGCTATTTGCTTTCTATCAGACTTGCCCTCTGGCTTGACTTTTCCAGACAGGTTCCTGTACCAATACTTAGACCAAATATCACAATAAAAGTTATTCTGTATCCTCTTTTCCTGTATCTTATTCTTGAAGGAATATTGATGCTTGGGTGGCTGACACTTGTGATCACCTTGAATTTGTGCAAGAGGTCACATTTCAGGTTGAGATTTTCAAGATTTTAGATAAGTACCCAGGAGAGGTGTAGGCAAGTTGATATGGAGGGGTCCCATTTCAACACATTGAGAAAGCCAGCTTATTCACAGATGGAGACCTACAGTATAACCAGACCATCTCCACCACTGACTAATCTCTGTGCCTGCAGTGCCCACCATCATCAAATTTCCTTGGGATTAAACTCTGAATTTGGTAAGGTGAAAGAAGTGTTGGGTTTGAAACTAAAATAATTGAATTAAAGGCCAAGACATCATCTTACTAGCTGTTGGTCCCTTGGGCAGGTCCCTTCTCTTCTGTGAGCCTAAGATAGGCATTGGATTTCATGAACTTGAAAGGCACTTTCAGCACATTGCAGTGCATTCTGTCTGGGGGAAGTGAGACATTTAATTTCAATAGTAGCCATAATCACCTTAGCACTGATTAGTTTGCTCAATATGGAAACACCTTGAAAAGAGAGAGCAGGTCAGTAAGAGTGTGTCTGCCAAGACAGGGAATCGTACTCAAGTCAGGCAACTGGGGAGTGAGATGGCTGGGAGAACAAATCCTAGCACGGCACTTCTGTGAGAAGCTCTGGTATTAAGGCATGAGATGCGGACATTTGAAAGCAAAGAGAAGAATAAAGAAGCAAGGGGAGAAGTGCAAAGAAAAACAAACTCCACTATGTTGGCCTTTTGGCCAGGAATGGTCTCTGGCCACTGGGAACAAGTAATCTCGGCTCTGTGTTTGTCCCAGAACTTGGAGTGGAAGAGCCATTCGGTACATTTGAAGCCATATTGCCTGAAATCCACTCCTGATGAGTTTCTTAAACTCACTGTGCTTTCATGTCTACATCTGGAAATTGGGACCTATAGCCCTCATAGAGCATCATGAGTCAAACGAGTCCATAAAGGTAAAATTTAGCTCAGTAAGGTTTTCTATTATTTTCCCTCTGCTCCTGTATTTCTATTTCATGATGAGTGAGGATGGGAGGTGCAGAGAGAGAAAACCTGATTCCCCTGTCCTGTAGATAATAACCTCCTTAGCTCTTACCATACTTTCGTAGAGATTCTGTCATCTCTTAGACTGTCAGGCCAAGAACAGTGCCTCAGACAATGGCCTTGGGCAACATAAAAGGGATTTACAGCCCAACTAACAACTCAGGCTGTTTCCTCCTCTAGGGGGATTTTGTCTTTTGAGGATCTAAAATTCCAGGGAAGAAATTACAGAGTCATCTCTTAGCTTTGCCCCCAAGCACCTGTCTAGTATTTTTTAGCATTTTCAAATATATACATACACATATACACCTGTACATACATGTTTCTATGTATGCACACGTATATGCACTCATAGACACACACACCTATACACACACAAATCTGCAGAAAGAGAAATATACATATAAACATGCACACATATACACTCACACAGAATAATATATGTGTGTACACATAGAGACATGTACTGATATACATATACCCAGAAAAGTAAAAATATTGATATATGTATCTATACTGGTACAATGTCACTTGATACATGGTTACACTCTCACAAAGTGTATGTCCATGAACTGGACCATATGTCCAGCAACTTTAAGGAACAGAAAACCTAGGAAACCATGCCTTCAGCCCTCAGTTCTAGTTCAGACACAGCTTGTAGCTGTGCTAGGGACTCAGAGTGAAAGACAGAGGCAGGTCAGAGGAGACTGTTCCACAGGCTCTAGGAAGGTCCAGCTGTCAGAAGCTCGCCAGCCCTGAGATCCCATGGAAGTGGACACCAGGCTCTCCTGGTCAGAGGGTAAGCAGGAGTGCTCTGTTTCTTAGACTTATGGGCCCCAATCAGCTTTTCCACCATCTATGAAAAGGAATTTCTGAGGAGCTCCTGACCAACCAAAAGTACAACCAGCCAAGAGTAACTTCATCCTGATCAGATTCACTAAAAGAAGAGGAAACTCAGCTGGGCTTTAGCCAGAGTTCACCAGAAGTCGGGGGCAGGGGTGAAAGATGACTGGGGAGAGTCATGATGCTATGGTGCCTCCACTGCACCTTTGAGAAGGTTCTGCCTAGAGAATTTCTGCCACATTTCTCCATGAGGTTTTGTTGATTCGAAATCACTCATGGCTCACTGTTCCCACTGCCCCTCACTTACAGGTTACAGTCCCATGACTAGCATCCTCACAAGGCACCTATTGCCTACTTCAAGATGATAATTCCCACCTGCTCATGAAGGCCCCAGAGTCACCATCAAGACAAATAAAAGGCTCCAAGTCATGGATAAGATGACCACTGAAAAACTCAGTCTAAAATAATCTACTTTGCATGTTACCTGGAGGTGAAAAATAGGATGCATCCCATTATGATTTCCCAGAATGACTCAAAGAGCATTCTCAACTCTTAAGAATTCCTCAAGTTGTCTTCCATCATAAAAGTCATTTATGGGAGTCTTCCATTCAAACGTACCCAGAATGAGTAGTATATTTACTTTTAGAAGCTATTACCACAAAAAGAGCTCATAGAACAGATAAATTTTAATAGATAACACTCTAAAATATTGGGCACTCCCTTAGAACTCTCACTTGACTGGGCTACCCAAAGTGAGCCAGTTCAAAACTCCTTATTTGTCCAACTGCAGATGGAAATGTTCAGGTAGAAGCAAAATGACCCACCAGTTATGAGAAACTTGTGGAAGGATTCATGTACAATGAAAAGTCTGGTCTGAACAGCCATGATGTCCTAACCAACTCTGTGAGTTTGTGAATCCATGACATGATGGAAAAGACACAGGACTTTGGAATAAGGCTTAGCTCATGAATTGGGGAGCCAAATAGGGAGTTTGTACTTGAAATGTAAATCCTAGTGCCTAATTCAGAGCCAGGTTTCTACTTGGAAAGGACTAAAAGAACAGATGATTGATTGACACTCCAAGTTTTACCATGTCCCATAAGCCCTCATAACCAGTCCCTGCTGTGTGTGTGTGTGTGTGTGTGTGTGTGTGTGTGTGTGTCTGCGCCTTGTGCTCATATGTTCCCTACATTCTCATGTGAAGTGACTTAGGGTCTAAGAATATGCCCACTTCCATGGCTCTGTGCTTGCCATTTCCTGAGCAAGTGCTCGAATCCTCCATTTCTCACCTTTTGGACTCCTACACATGCTTCAAATCTCAGTCCAAGAGGTATCTTCTCTGAGTAGCCTTTTTTAACCCACCTTTCCTGGATGTTGTGTCCTTCTATGAGCTCCTTGAGCACAATGTTGGAATTTTTGCTTTCTTCTAAATGTCTCCAGTTAGACTACATGAACCTTTTCTGAAGGGATCTGGCCTTTATCTTATTGTTATTTTTAGTAGTATCTTAGGGTCTGGTATATAGCAGGTGTTTTGATAGTATTAGCTGCATGCCTGTATGAATTAAGTGGATATGAGACAGCTAGTGTAGTGGTTAAGAGCAGGCTTTGAGCTAGACTGCCTGGTTTGTATCTTTGTTCTGCCACTTACTAATAGTTGGACTCTGATAAATGTCCTTGTCCTCTCTGTATCTCAGCTTCCTCATCTGCAAAATGGGAATTATTATAATAGGGCTATTGTGAGGATTAAGTGAGCTACAATACATAAAATGTTTAAATAATGGCCAGTACATAGTAAGCACTCAGTGCATATTCGCTGTTATTATTACATCAAATGAGTGCAAATGCATTCCCATCTGGGCATTATCAGTGATTCTGAAGACTTCTTTTCAATGGTCTATGCCAAAAGAGAAGGCGGCAAGAAATGACTCTACTTGCCCTTTGGCTCCTATAACCATCCCTTCTCTGGGGCCCAAACATCCTCTATTTAGGCTGAGTGGACTTTATTTACAAGGGCCTAGTTAATCAAGTCCATCTGTAATGTAAATGTGCTTCTCATTATGCTAATGCAAGCACTAGACATGCAAATCCATAAGCATTTGCATGCCTAATGCAACAGTTCTTGTCCACCCTGTTCTGTTGCTATTTACTATCTAGTTTTTATGACTTATGGATTTCCAACCCTTTAAATTTATATCAGCACCGTGACATATCTGCAAGCAGCGACAGTTTTATGAGCACTAAAAAAGCTGCAACACACCACCACTAAATACTAATGACATAAATGCTAGCTGTAATGGCCCCTATTTTTATTACAATACCAAACCTCAATATATTGCAATTACCTCTGTACTCAAACCAGACCAAGCCACACTGTACAGGAGCCAGCCCAGTGGAGGAGATGTGACCCACAGTAGAGTTTCCGGGTCAAGCCAGTCTATATAACTCTAAGAAGCTGATGTCAGCAATTATGGCAGGGATTTCATCTCAAGAGTCCACTAGGCCTGGAAGTCAGAGGTCTCCATCAGAGACAATACACTCAGATGCTGAAATGGGCCTTACAACCCACAGGTATTGCTTAGAGATGGCTCAGATGTTTTAGCCCTGCCACTCTCTGCTCTCCCCATGAAAAGGAAGAACAGAATCAAGGAAAGGTGTTACAACTACATATTCTTACTCCCAAATGTGTCCCTAACCTGTTTTGTGACCCTGAGCAAGTCCTTTTCCTCCCTAGCCTTTAAATTCTTCATCTGAAGAAGTGAACTAAATATTACTAAGGGTGCTTCCAACTCCAATATGCTGGGACTGACTCTATAGAAAATTCAAGCCCAAGATGTGGCCATTAATTTTCTCCAGAATGAAAATGTATCTACCAAGACATTTTTATGCCTGGTTTTATAAGTTCTGATTTTGCACCTTAAAATAATAACATCTTGAATTTATTTTATGGCATTTTCCATCTAAAACACTTTTCTGTCTGTCATGGCATTCATCCTTGGTGTCCTGGGAGAGTTGAGCTAGACAGGAATTTTTTTTCCATTGTGAAGGTGGAGAAGTTGAGGCTGGGAAAGGGGACAAGGCTCAAGTGACAGATGTGCATCAGTTGAGAACATGGGGGTATTTTCTGGGGGCAGAAAGCCTGGATGGGGGCATTCAATGGTCAGAGGAAAAACAGGAGTGGATGGTCTTGAGAGAGAAGAAGATCACTAAGGACAAACTACCCTATCAAAGGTCAGTCCCCTGCTTCCATATTCCCTCTAAGTCATGAGAGGAAGTCCTGCTGGCTCAATTCAGGAAAGATGATGCTTAACTTATTTGCTGAATAGCATTTTCAATACCAGAACTTCTCTTGATCATTATTTGACTAAGACTATTAAAATCCATCCAGAATGAAGATAAATTGCTGAGACTTGTTAAAAAGTGGTGTCATGGACTGAATTGTGTCCCCTCAAAATTCATATATCAAAGTCTTAAGCCCTAACTTGATTATGTTTGGAGACAGGGCCTTTAGAGAGGTAATTAAAGCTAAATGAGGTTTAAATGCAGGGCTCAAAACCAGTATGAGTGATGTCTTGTAACAGGAGAGACGTTAGAGATGTATGCACACAGGGAAGACCACAGGAGGGTAGAGTGAGAAGGTGACCATCTGCAAGCCAAGGAGAGAGGCTACAGGAGACACCAAACCCACCAACACTTGATCTTGGATATCCAGCTTCCAGAACTGGGAGTAAATAAAGTTCTGTTAAGCCACCAGTCTATGCCTGGTATTTTGTTATGGCTCTGGTTAGCTCCCTCAAAGGAAAAGGTGCAGGAGTAAGCTTAACCTCACATTAAATGGAAATCTGTGTCTGAAGAGGCTGAGGATATAAAATGACAGGGAATGGCAGATTCATCTTCAAGGAAATATCTTGGATGTCTCAAAATCCCATGCAGGAATGAATAGGATCCTGAGAAAACTTCCCAGTAAACTTTCGATAAAGAGCAAATTAACAAAGAGATGAAAAGAATTCCAATATATGATATCAGCAAACAACTACTCACTCCTGTACCACAAAATAGAGAACAGTCACCCTGGGTGTGAGCATGTGTTTGACAGAACTTAAATTGTATCTCCCATATGACATCTGAAATCCTCATAAAAAAATGAAAAAGTTACCTCTTTAGGTAAGGCATTATTCTTTAGTATTAATATAGTTGATTGACCATAGGTTTCTATATCACTTAAGACTTTGGTTGGCAACAAAAGTAAACCCAACCCTTAAGCAAAAAAAGGAAATCATGTGAAAAGTTTATAAATCTAAGCATTCTCAGGCACAGCTGGAAGAAAAAGCTTTGATATATCATTAAGACAAGGTTTTCTTGTTTGCTTACATCTATCTTCCTCTGTGTTAGGGTGATTGTCATGAAGCTCCTCCCTTTTGATCCCATAATGCCATAATGATCCCATAGCAGGGGCATCTGGGTGGCTCAGTTGGTTAAGCATAATGATCCCATAGCTATACAATGTATTTCCTTTCACATCCCATTGGCTCCAGTGGGATCACAGGAACAAATCAGTATGTCCCAGAAAACTTATGACTCTGATTGGCCAGTTAAAAGTCACATGTGGAGGAAGTAGAGGAGTCAGCTTCACTCAAAGCACACAGATCACTGCTGGAGGAAGAGTTGGGGGAGAGACACATCTTTAACTGAGAAATGAGGGCTGACAGAGTGAATGGATGTTTGGGTGGTCAAAACACAACCAATGTCCATTCTGACATGACTTCTTTTTGTAGGTAAATTTTTTATATTAATTCCCTAAGTGTAAAACGAGGAAAGGTAGAGGCATTGCCCAATGAAGGCATATCTGGATTGGTCCATGTGCTCTCAGTTGCATGTAACCAGTCATCTTGACTATTGAGGAAATAGTCCTTCAGGACCCATCTGAAGAGTCACCTATTGGAACTCTGGTCTCAGTTATGACATATAAGGAGCTTAAATGTCATCATTCCCATCCTTACAACAAGAAAAATCTAAAAAAAACTAAAAAATCAATGTAATTTTTGGGCCCATTAGAGATTTGGGGTTACAGGGCAAACTGATGTCCTGAAATGTGGAGAGATGGTTAAATACAGAAAAACACAGCCAAAATCAGCTTACTTGGAGTAGAAGCTACTGGAGTCTTAAATAAATATGACAAATATATACAAATTTTGGTGAATTTCTGAAGGATGAATGTGGATGAATGTGAACTAGCTTGAGAGTGAGAAAATCATGGGGGCCACATCTTAAATTTGTCCTCACATTTTCATGGGTTCTAACTCCAGAAACTCTGCCAGATCTCCATGGTGAACAGCCAAGACAAATCCCTCATATTTCTGACTAAGAGAGGGAAAAAGTAACATTTTAAAATATATGCAGTGCATTCTCCATAACAAAGTCCTCTTCTCCAGTTAAAAGAATTTTACCAGAGCCTTATCTCAAATAGGCGCAAAGTCACTTACCCACCTGCAACCCCCTCTAGACTCCTTATCTCACCTAAAGAAAGAGAGAGAGAAAGAGAAGTAAGAAACTCTTGTAAAGGTGGGAAGCTAAAACACTGAGATTGAATCATAAAATTATAGAATGCCTACCCTTGCCCCACACCTTACACCATAGTGACAGGATCCTGATGTAATAATAGTGAATTACAGCTGAAATAGCTGCAAGTCCCAGATTCCACTTAAGAAGATTTTTGAAAAACCATAAACAACAGGAAAGACAGAAACAAGAACACTAAAAGAATCTGAAGCCCATGACACTTATGCACACATTAAACAAAAGCCAACACCTAGATAGATTGAGATAAAACTTCACAGTAAAGGCCTATCTACCTCAGTTCTTATTACCTAACATATCATGTCTGGCTTTGAAAAAATTATAAGATATCATGAAAATACAGTTTGAAGAGACAAAGCAAGGATCTGTACCAGACTCAGATGTGACACAGATTTTAGGATCATTAGATAGGAAATTTTAAATGACTATAATTGATATGTTAAGCTCTCTAATGGAAAAAATAAACAACATGCAAGAACAAGTGGATAATGTAAGTAGTAAGATGGGAACTCTAAGAAAGAATCAAAAGGGATTCTAGAAACCAAGGAAGAATGCCTTTGATGAGCTTATCAGTAGATTGGACACAGATGAGGAAAGAGTAAGTGAGCCAGAAGATATGTCAATAGAAACTTCCCAAACTATAATATAAAGAGGGGAAAAAAAGAATGAAAAAAATTCATCCAAAAGAATATCCAAGAACTGTGGGACAATTTCAAAAGGTATAACATACATGTAATTAGAATACTAAAAGGTACAGAAAGAGAGAATAAAATAAAAAAGTAGTATTTACAGAGAAATTTATAATATTATAGTTTAATAGATTATAGCATATATTATAAAAGAAGAAATAGCTAAAATCAATAATCTAAGCCTCCACATTAGAAAACTATAGAAGAAAAGCAATTTAAGACCAAAGAAAGCAGCAGAAAAATAATAAAAATTAGATTAGAAGTAAATAAAAGAGAAAAAATAAAGGAAAAAAATCAACAAAACCAAAATATGGTTCTTTGAAAAGATTGACGAAATTCATAAATCTCTAATCAGGCTCGCCAAGAAATAAGAGAGAAGACACAAATTACTAACAGAAATAAAAAGGGACCTCTACTACTGATTCCATGTACATCATGGAGAATCATAAAAGGATAAGAGTGCCCATAAATTTGATGACTTAGATGAAATGGACCAACTACTTGAAAGACATAAACTATCAAAACTCTCAAAAGGAGAAACAGATCATCTGAATAATCTGTTTCTAACAAAGACATTTGCTAAATAATTAATAACCTTTCCAAAAGAAAGCACCAGGCCCAAATAGTTCCACTGGTGAATTCTACCAAATGTTTGCAGGGGGAAAGTAATGTCAATTTGCTACAATCTCTTCCAGAAAATAAAAGCAGAGGAAAAACACTTCCTAGCTCATCCCACGAGAACAACATTGTCTTAATACCAAAACTCTACAAGGACATTACAAGAAAGATCACAGACAATATATCTCATGAGCATAGATATAAATATGCTCAATAAAATATTAGCAAACTGAACCCAACAATGTATAAAAAAGTTATAGACCACAGTCAAGTGGCATTTATTCCAGGTACACATACACAAGCCTCAATCAACATATAAAAATCAATCAAAATAATCCCTCTCATTTTTAGAATTCCCAAGCCTCTCTCTGAGCCACACCAACAGGCTAAAGAGAAAATCATATGATCATACCAATTGATCAAGAAAAGACATTTGAAAAAATCCAGTACCCATTCAGGATAAAAACTCTTAGCATCTAAGAATAGAGACGTTTCTCAATTTGATAAAGAACATTTACAAAAATCCTCCATCTGAAATTATACACAGTGGTAAAATAACTGGATACTTTCCCCCTAAGATTGGGAACAAGGCAAGGATATTTATTATCACCACTCCTACTCAACTTTATGTTGGAAGTCTTAGCTAATGAAGTAAAACAAAAACACAAAATAAAGTTTTGCAGATTGGAAAAAAGGAAATAAAACAATCTTTGTTTGCTGATGATGTCATTTTTATGTAGAAAATTCCAAAGAATCAATGAAAAAAACTCTTGGAACTCATAAGCAAGGTTGCAGGATACAAGGCTAATATTAAAAAATCAATTGCTTCCTCTATGATAGCAATGAACAATTGGAATTTAAAATTAAAAACACAATTCCACTTAAATACTCAAAAGTATAGTTAGTTATATGTCTAACTAAATATGTATGGTATTTATATGCATTAAACTACAAAACTGATTAAACAAATCAAGAAAATCTAAATAAATGAAGGAATATTCCATGTACATAGATTGGAAAACTCAGTATTACAAGGATACCAATTCTTCCCAAGTTGATTTGTAGGTTCAGTGCAATCTCAGCAAGCTATTTTGTACTAGATCTTAGCCAAAAGGCTGAGAAGTGAATATAAGCAAGCTATTTTGTATATCTTGACAAAATGTGTCTAAAGCTTATATGGACAGGCAAAAGAGCCAACACAATACGGACCAGAAGAAAAAAGCTGGAGAACTGACACTACGCAACCTTAAGACTTACTATAAAGCTGAAATAATCAAGACAAGGTGGTATTGATGAAAGAAAGGACACATAAATTAGTAGTATAGAATTAAAAGCCCCAAAATAGACCCACACAAATATAGTCAATCAGTCTTTGACAAAGGAGCAAAGGCAAGTCAACAAAAAATCATCTTTCCACCAAATAATACTGGAACAATTCAACAACCTGATGCAAAAATATGAACTAGATAGAGACCCTGCACCTTTTCCAAAAAAGTAACCCAAAGTAGATCATAGACCCAAATATAAAGTACAAAACTATGAAACTTCTTTAAAAAATGATGGGGAGAAATTCTAAGTGATTATGGGTTTGGTGGTAAGTTTTTAAATACAGCTCTCAAAGAACAACCCTTGTGAGAAAAAATTGGTAAGTTAGACTTTATTAAAATTTAAAGCTTATGCTCTTTAGAAGACACTATGAACAGAATAAAAAGACAAGCCATGGACCAGAAGAAAATATTTTCAAAACACATATCCAATAAAGAACTTGTATCTAACAAATACAAATAATTTATAAACTCAACAATAATGTTGTAAGTACCCTAATTTAAAAATAGGTAAACAGATATCTCACTAAAGAAAACATACAAATGGAATGGAAAATAAGCATATTAAAAACTGCTCAACATCAGCAATTCCATTACTGAATTATACATTAAAGAATAATTGGGTACCATTGCACAAGTATTAGACTGGCTAAACTACAAAAAAAATTAACAATTCCAAGTGTTTATGAAGACACAGAACAACAGGAACTTTCCTTCATGACTGGTGGAAATGCAAAATGGTGCAGCCACTTTGGAATAAAGCTTGGCAGTTTCTGACAAGACCAAACATGATCTTACCACATGATCCAGCAATTGTCCTCCTAGGTATATACCTAAGTATTTGAAAAAAATGTATGTCCACAAAAAATCCACATGCCAATATTTATGGAATCTTTATCCATAATTGTCAAAAAGTACAAGCAACCAAAATGCCCTTCAATAGGTGAATGAATAACTGCTACATTCATACAGTGGGATGTTATTCATCAGTAAAAATAAATGAGCTGTCAAGCATGAAAAGACATAGAACCTTAAATACATACTGCTAAGTGAAAGAAGCCAGTTGAGAAGGGTGCATGCTGTATTATTCCAATTATACAACATTCTATAAAATACAAAGCTATAGAGACAGTAAAAAGGTCAGTGTTTTCCCAGGGATTGGGAGAAGGTAGAGGGAAGGGATGAGTCAACATAATACAGGGAATTTTTAGAGCAGTGAAAGTATTCTGTATGATACTTGAATAGCGGAGACATGGCATTATGCATTTGCTAAAACTCATAAAAGTTTTAAAGAGTAAACTAATGTATGCAAATTTTAAAAATTAGGAGTTTGGGGGAATCACAGGAAGCAATATAGATTGTGACAAGAGAGTCTACCTGTATTACAAATGTATGGAACAACTTCAGAGAAGAGCATGGAGAAAAGGTGCTGACCTAAGTAACTTTGGAAATGAAGTGTCAGAATGGTGTCCGTAAGACTAAAGGCAAGAGGAACTTCATATAAGAACCGTGTTCTACTTGATAAAGCTATTTCCTATATGGGTGCTGTAGGTTAATAATTCTGAAACCACTATAAATGTATACTGGAATCAAACAACTAAGTATATGGATGTTGGGTATTAGGAGCCAAATTTCTCACTGTTAGGGTGGAAATTTACATATGAACAAAGGGAGAAGGCCAGAATGATCCATAACAGCTTAGAGACATAACAGCTAGAGACATCACTACGAACTTATTCTTTGTTTAATGTAGATACAATGGTTACATATAGAAATAGTTACAGGGGCACCTGGGTGGCTCAGTCGGTTGAGCATGCGGCTTCAGCTCAGGTCATGATCTCAAGGTTCGCGGGTTCAAGCCCCACGTTGGGCTCTGTGCTGACAGCTAGCTCAGAGCCTGGAGCCTGCTTCAGATTCTGTGTTTCCCTCTCTCTCTGACCCTCCCCTGCTCGCACTGTCTCTCTTTGTCTCTCAAAAATAAATTAAAAACATTTAAAAACATTTAAAAAGAAATAGTTAAAAAAAAAAAAGAAATAGTTAAAAATATGGTATATGCATGGGTTACATACATTTTCTAGCCCTGTCAGCTGAGAGGCCCAAAATGAAAGACACCCCAGTAGCAATGAGCACACCTGGTGCCCAGATCTTGGTTTCTAGTACCATTCTCCATTAAAGGAACCACAGCTCCTTGAAGAAATGGGGTAGGAAATGTCTGAGATGAACTTCAAACGCCAAAAAAAAAGTAAGGAACTTAAAGATGTCTGTCAAAGCGGGCACATCAAAGAGACAAAAGCCAACTGAAAGAGCTTCTAATGGCCAAAGCTGCAATGATATGAGCAACATAATGAAGTAGTATTAGATTGTAACCCCCAACTGTAAAGTGAATATCCAGGAGCCCATACTGATATAAATAAATGATTGAATAAATAAGTAAATGAGGGAGAAGAGACAAATCTCTCTTGTGGAAGAATTCCAAATAATCCACATAGATACACAGCTCCCAAAATGAGGAAGAATAACTCCCTACTTTTTGAACCTAGGCTGTACATATTGAGTTCCTTTTGAAGAAAACAGTCTGGAAAGGGGAAGGAGATTAACTTTACTGCAGAGAAGCCTAACAAACACTACCTCAGCCAGGTGACTAAGGTCAGTATGAAGGGTGATAAACCATGTCGATGGTACACTTGATATAATAGGATGAAAAAGGCACTCCCTTTTGTGGTCTCTCTCCTAAAACCCCACAACTCCACTCTAATCATGAGAAAAATACCAGAAAAATTCTGATAAAAGGACATTCTACAAAATACTTGACCAGTACTCCTCAAAAATGCCAAAGTCATCAAAAATAAGAGAAGTTTTGAGAAACTGACAGCCAAGAGGAGCCTTCGGAGACATGACAACTAAATATAATGCAGCATTCTGGATGGGATCCCAGAACAGAAAAAAAAAATCAGGTAGAAACTAAAGAAATCTGAATGAAGCATCGACTTTAGTTAACAATAATTTATTAATATTGGTTCATTAATTGTGACAAATGTACCATATTCACATTAAGATGTTAGTAATGGGAGAACCTAGGTAAGAAGGTATGGGAGAACTCTCTGTATTATCTCCTTAATTTTTTTTATCAGTACAAAACTATTCTAAAAAGTAAAGTCTAGCGAAAACAAAACAGTTATATTCTGTCTGAAGCCTTCTGTTTTCTCCAAGCTCCCATGGGACTTGGCTTCTTCTCTCCCTACTACACACGGCACTGGCCGCGTTCTCCATGCCTGCCTTCTCCCCAGCCCCTCAGCCTCCCCAGAGCACCAATGCTGTCATCCTTAACCTGTAACCCTGCCATCATTTGAAGAAGGGGAATTGTACCTTCTGAGGATGGTTTTATAGACAGTAACCTGTGCCTGCATGCAGATGTTCTGGTCTGTTCCAGAAACAGCCTGCCCTATTGCCAATTGCCTTGCCGTCTCTGGAGACACTGCTGTCTGTATTAAGGGCCTCATGTGCCCCCATGGAACCGCTCTCTCTTCAGAGGCAGAGAACATATTGGCCACTTCAGGACAAAGCTCCAGGCCTAGAGTCCAATTACAGCCCCTTTCCTCTTGCCCGGCTGCCCTCTGTCTCCTCTCTGGGGCTCAGGGGCCTTCTTTTCCTCAGTGGGGATCAGTTGCTTAGAATCAGGAAGGTCGGCTTTAGTCTGGGTTGTTTTCCCTGCCTGAAGCAGTGAAGCGGTTCTATTTTTAAAACCCTTGGTTTCTCTCTGTCTTGCTCAGAAGGTGGCTGGTGCTCCAGGACCTGCTCAGGATAAACGCTCCTCTTTGCTCTTCCCTCTCTCGCCTGCTTTTATGCCATTGCCAATATTGTCCTCCCCCTGGTGTCATTGGGGGAAGTTGGGCTCATAATTCTTCCAGAGAAGGCTTTAGAAAGAAAGTACTTAAGTTCAATCAAAGTGTCAGGTCTGAGTCGTGTGTGTGGTGGATGCAGGTGAGAGGAGCTTAGGAAGCCCACCTTCACACATCACCATCTTCTTTTCTTCTCCCCTCTGTAGCAAGGCCCCTTCTGGGTCTTGGCCAGGAGCACGTATGGGGTGAGGGCCACCCTACCAGAAACCAATCAAACAGCAGCCTCAAGAGGAGAGACTTTGCTACAGGAGCACACACGCAGCACACACGTGTCCGCATAGACACACACTCATGTGCGTGCATGTACATGCACACGCACGCACAATCATTCAAGTCTTTGTAACATGGCAGAACTTTATTTTTTTAGGTTTATTTACTTACTTTGAGAGACTGAGAGAGAAAGAGAGTGCGTGGGGGAAGGGAGAGAGAGGGAGGGAGAGAGAACCCCAAGCATGCTCCACACTGTCAGCACAGAGTTCCATGTGGGCTAGAACTCACGAACCATGAGATCATGACCTGAGCTGAAATCCAGAGTCGGACGATTAGGCAACTGAGCCACCCAGGAGCCCCTCATGACAAACTTTCTCAGAGCTTTCCCCAGATGGTCTCCGTGTCTCCCCTCAGCCAGTTCGTCTCTTCTCAGGGCTCCTGACTTACTTTAATGCCTGTGAAGGCCACGTTTATTCCTCCATCTTAGACCTATCCTCAGACCTCCAAACCTTGATATTCAGCTATTTGACATTTACGTATGATGTCTCAAAGGAACTTCAAATGTATCATGTCCCACACTGACCTCACAACCCCTCCTGCCCCCAGATCTAGCTCTCCTCTCTGGGAGTGGCACTGTCATCTTACAGCATAACCCGAAACCTTGGATAAATCAGAAGCATCCTTGACGCCCTCATTCCCTCACCTCTGCATCTAATCCATCATTAATCGTAAAGACTTCGCTCCCAAATATCTCAGATCACCTACTTACTCTCTAACCTCACTGTCACTGTCATAGTCCTAGCTGTCTCTGTCCCTAAGCCTAGATGGCTGTCACAGATGGCTGTCTGTCACTGGATTCCCTGCCTCTACTCCTGTCCCCTTCCAGGCCAGCCTGACTCCTTTCTTTCCCTGACCTGGGGCAACATTGCCCCTTTATCAGTCCCCCCAAAGCTTCCACAGATTTGTGGGGTTTTCCTCACCCTGGGGGTTTCACACATGCTGTTTCTTTTGCCTAGAATGCTATGCTGTGCCCCACCCTCTACCTTGGCCCAGTTCATTCCTAGTAACACTTCAAATCTCAGCTCAAAATGAGACCTTCTTATAGCTCAAAGTTCCCTGTGCAGGCACTTATGCAACTCTATGATGGTTGGAATAAGGTATGCCTATTTGCTCAAGGGCAGAGTTGTGTCTATTTAGATCATGCTGTAATCTCAGCACTTGGAACAGGATCTGGCTCCTAGTAGGAGCTCAATAACCATTTTTATCTTGAGTGGATGGACTCTCCCAAAGAAATAAACTTTTATTACCCTTATTTCTATACAGCACAGAGATACACTACAACCAGCCTGGGTCACACAGCTGTTTGTAGCAGGGCCATAATTTGAACAAGGTCAAGTTGACTCTAAAGCTTATGCTGCTGATCAATATGTTATCCTGACCTATCCTTCTGTGTTCGTGGGACCTGTGGGCCAAGTCCTGAGGATTCTCTCCTCCTGACCAGGCACCACCCACACTGGAGGAGAGGGTAATAAACCACGTGGAAATCTGAACCAGAAGTTGAGGGGTGGTGTGCAAAAATCCCACGGAGAAAGCACTTGAATCACTGCACTGCCAGCATCCATGGTCTTCTCCTTTGGTCTTCTCAATGGTAACTAATGTTGATTAAATATCTACTGTGTGCCTGACACTATTTTAGCTGTTTTACATATATTCACTTAATTAAGCCTCACCAGAACCTTTTGAAGTAGGTATTATTATTATCCCCATTTTTCAGATGAGAAAGCTGAGGTCCTGACAAAAATTAATAAATAAGTTGCTGAAAGCTACACCATGAAACGGCTGAGCTGGGATATGAAGCCAGGCTCTGGAGCCCAGACTTCAGCTATGCTTCATCCTAAGGAACTTTCTCGGCTGCGTTACTAACCTCCTTGGTATGATGGACAGTCGTGATGTTCAGAGCAGAGAGGTGAGCTTGTGAAGTAATCTTGTCTCCAGGGATGTTAAATATTGAGCCTAGTGACACTGGAATGGAAATGACTATCACCCTTGCACCCTGGAGGTGAGCTCCTGAAGGCTCTGCAATTATTTTTTTATACGTAGCTTATTGTCAAATTGGTTTCCATACAACATCCAGTGCTCTTCCCCACAAGTGCCTCCTCCATCACCACCACCTCTTTTCCCCCCTCTCCCTTCCCCTTCAACCCTCAATTCATTTTCAGTATTCAATAGTCTCTCAAGTTTTGCATCCCTCTCTCTCCCCAATTCTCTTTCCCTCTTCCCCTCCCCCTGGTCCTCCATTAGGTTTCTCCTGTTCTCCTGTTAGACCTATGAGTGCAGACATATGGTATCTGTCCTTCTCCGCCTGACTTCAATTAGATCCTACTCCCCAAACCCTCCCCTCAGGGCTGTCCCACTTCCCAGCTTTTCCTGAGTCTATTTCTCTAGGCTTTGCTGGCCATAAGGCGTATTAAGAAATTTGCTTAAGATAGCCAGTTTCTGTTCCTTACAACCAAAGTGTCCCCATAGACATTTTCCAGTCTTCTGGTTGAGACTCCAATGAGAAGATTATGGACTTGAGTCTTTGATGCAGATTTTCTGATCCTTGGAAATTAGGCCAACATCCTAACAAAAACAGGGCAGCATGGAGCTCAGAGCCTGTCACAGCCTGTAGTTGCTGGTGGAAGGTGGGCAGGGGCCCCTGAGACCAGGTCAAGAGGGCCAGGGCTGCACGGCCCATAAAGTAGGGATGAGGAAAGGAAGAAGCGGGGAGGTCACACCTCAGGAGATGGCAGGCCCAAGAATGGGAGTAGGCAGGAAGGGACAGCAAGCAAGGTGGCTTTGGCAGTGTGAAGGGCCAAATTAAAACGACACGAGTCAGGCAGGCAGGCTCTCCAGCAGGGACAGATTGTACAAGGGCTCTGGCGAAGCTGCCTTCATTATCAGTGCAGATGCCAGGCAGAAACACCGTGGGCTGCAATGGGCTGTCACCATTAAGTGAAAGTGAAAGATGTGGTCACCAAACAGCCTCCCAGGCATCCTACAGAGAGGCAGACACGTTAGCCAGCACCAGCACAGGCAGGACACCCTTTCTGCTGCAAACCAAGCTGTTGCTAATTACACTTCTCAAGCAACCGCCTTAGAGAAGTAACAAACTATGTATAATCGGATTTCGTTACAGGAAATGATAGGCAACCCTGCCCCCCCCAGTCACTTCTGCTTCAGCCTGAAGACCACACACAGAAGATGAGATGCTTATTCAGCACATGCTCGTTCACTCCTTTCATGCCTTAGCCCAGGCTAGGCGTTTGGAGCAACTGTTTGCAAAGGTGGCCTGCACATCAGAGTCACACAACACAGCTCAGAGCTACCGGACCAGAATATCTTGGGCAGGAAGTGGCAGGTGCACTTTAACAAGCTCCCAGGTGAATGGCAATGAGGTCAGACAAGTAGTTGGGTGGGATAAGGTGGGGGGCACATCTTGAAGGGCCATGATAATAGTTTAGAGTTCATTCCAAATGAGCAGGGAACCCATTTGGAAGTTTTAGCAAAGGAGTAATGTGATCTGACTCATATGTTAACAGGATCGTACTGTGGGTGTTGTGGGGAGAATAGACGTAGATAGCAAGAGCATAAGCCAGAAAACAAGCCGGGTCACGATAGCTGTCCAAGCACAGGATGCTAGTGGCCTAGATCAGCTGACTGCTGTATTATTTTGAGAGTAGAGCTAAACAACTTGCTGATGGATTAAATGTTGGGTATAAGAGAGAAGTGGGAGTAAAGGATGTTGCCTGGATTTCTGGTCTGGACGACCAGAAGATTGGGGTAGCCATTAACTTGCATAAGAAAAGCTGGCAGGAGCAGACTTGGTGAAAGAAGATCAGAGGCTCCATTTGAATATGTCATATCTGAGACGCTTATCAGCTATGTGAGTGGAGAGTTGGAAATAAGAGTCCTGGGGTTGGGGTTGAGGCTGGGTGCACCTGAGTTTCTCTGTTAGCTTTCCATTTTAGTTGGAAATCCTCCTGCACACATACACAACACACACTCTTCATCTCCTTCAATGAAGGAGACCCAACATTGACTTCTTAATAAGATTTAGTCCCAACCAGTCAGAGCCTGCATTGCTTTTCCATAGAAATTGATTTAGAGGTTGGCCTGGGACCCCTTTAGAGCCAATGAGATACCTTGAGAATTTTACAAAGACTTCTGGGAAAGATAATTTGAAGCAGAGGCAATGAAAGGGCTGGAGTTTCTGCAGCTATAATGTCACTATGACGGGTGAAAGAAGCCAAGCTCAAGGAAGGGAGGCAGAGACCAGATGGTATTTACCAAATTATGCCTGACGCAACCTCTGCCTCTTGAACTTACCTCTCCTTTACATTATGTGAGCCATCAGTAAATTACTTCAAAAAGAGAAAGAAAGAATGAAAGAAAGAAAGAAAGAAAGAAAGAAAGAAAGAAAGAAAGAAAGAAAGAAAGAAAAGGAAGGAAGGAAGGAAGGAAGAGAGAGAGAGAGAGAGAGAGAGAGAAAGAGGGAGAAAGAAAGAAAGAAAGAAAGAAAGAAAGAAAGAAAGAAAGAAAGAAAGAAAGAAAGAAAGAAAGAAAGAAAGAGAAAATCCAGATGGTTCTGATACAATATATCTATGGACTGGCATTTGGAAATAACTGTGGGATATACATGTTCTTACACCATTGCTACTCAAGTGTGATCTGTGAACAATCACATGGAATTTTACAAAGACTATTAGAATTGGAAAATTCTTTTAAAAGAATCAATTCTAGGTGTGCCTGGGTGTCTTAGTCCATTAAGCATCCAACTTCAGCTCAGGTCACGATCTCACAGTTTGTGTGTTCAAGCCCCACATCAGGCTCTCTGCTGACGGCTCGGAGCCTGAAGACTGCTTTGGATTCTGTGTCTCCTTCTCTTTATGCCCCTCTCCTACTTGCACTCTGTCTCTCTCTCAAAAGTAAACAATTTTTTAAAAAAAGAGTCAATTCTAAAAACACGTATTAGAATTGAAAAATCTTAAGGCCCAAGCCAGATTTTAAGAATCAGAAACAGCATTTTTAACTTTTTATCTTAACTTGTTAGCCAACAGTGTTATATTCGTGCCAGGTGTACCATATAGTGATTCAAAAATTCCATACATCACCCGGTGCTCATCACAACAAGTGCCCTCCTTAAACCCATCACCAAGTTCGCTTGTCCCCTTGGAAACCATCAGTTCATTCTCTATAGTTAAGAGTCTGTTTCTTGCTTTCTCCCTCTCTCATTTTTCCCTTTTCTCATTTTTTTTGTTTCTTAAATTCCACATATGAATGAAATCATGGTATTTATCTTTCCTTGACTAACTTATTTTGTTTAGCACAATACTTTCTAGGCCCATCCATGTTGTTGCAAATGGCAAGATGACATTCTTTTTTGTGGCTGAATAATATTCCATTGTGTGTGTGTGTGTGTGTGTGTGTGTGTGCACATTACTTTTTTATTCATTCATCAGTTGACAGACACTTGGGCTGCTTCCATATCTTGGCAATTGTAAATAATGTTGCTATCAACATAGGGTGCATCTACCCTTTTCAATTAATATTCTTGTATCCTTTGGTAAATACCCAGTAGTTCGATTACTGGATTATAGGGTAGTTCTATTTGTAAATTTTTGAGGAACCTCCATGCAAAATGTTTTCCACAATGGCTACACCAATCTGCATTCCCATCAACAGTGCATGAGGGTTCCTTTCTCTCAACATCCTCACCAACACCTGTAGAATCTGCATTTTAACAAGATCTCCAGATGATCTGAATGCAGTAAGCATTGTTAGGCCATAAGGAGCTTGTGCTATCTCCAGGGGAGAGGCGATATCTCTGTGATACAATTAAATAATTTTGCCAGGGCGCATGGGCGAAAATTGTCTTGGGAGCAATAACACCTCTTTACTACCTTTACCCTGTTAAATCTTTCATGAGTATAACCTCCTTAACAGAGTTAGATACCATGGATTACCTCATTTTAACAGATGAGGAAAACAAAGCTCAGAGATACTAAGCCCCTTACTTAGTCATACAGCCAGGAGGCGGCTGTGGTGGAAGACATCTACTGGATTTGTTCATCCCACGTACATTCTCCACTTTCTGTCACACCAGCTGCCCCTGGGCAGGCCTGCCTCTCCCCAACTTGACCCCAAATCTGGCTACATACCTGGATAATTAGCTTATTTTATTCTTTGGTAAAAGAGACTGGATCTGAGAGTGCACCTGACCTCATTCAGTCTGATCATCAGCTATGGATTTTTTTCTGGAGTTCTGGAGAAAAGGGGTTCTTCTTCTAATGGGGAAACTAGATAGACAGATGTGGACCCATGGGGCTGCTGGAGTCAAATTGCCCCATTTGGGGGCCTGGGAATGAATCCAGATGTGAAAAGAGGCAAATCTCTGGACCAGCCACAACTGAATTCAGTCATCCTGGGAATTTTTTGGTTACAGAAGCCAATACATTCTTTGGGGAAGGTGGCACTAAGTGTAGTTTGAGTTGAATGTCTAGGGTACTGATGAATACAGTGACAAAGGCAACCCTCTAAACCAGCTCTGCTTTATTCAAAGGCTATTTCTTTAACCAGTCCCCCCTACTCTGTTCTATAAAGGAGGCTGAAACCCAAAGGTCACAAACATTTACTTGCTCCATGAGGAGTCCAAACAGTATGGGAGGAAGAGAGGTCTTCTTTTCAAAAATTTTTAAACATTTTTTAATTTATTATTGAGAGACAGAATGAGACAGAGCATGAGCTTGGGAGGGGCAGAAAGAGGGAGAGACAGAATCTAAAGGAGGCTCTAGTCTGTCAGCACAGAGCTCAACGCAGGGCTCGAACCCACAAACTGCGAGATCATGACCTGAAGGGAAGTCAGAGGCTTAGCCAGCTGAGCCACCTGGGAGGAAGAGGATTTAAGTAAGCAAGACAGGGATGCCTGGGTGGCTCAGTTGATTAAATGTCTGACTTGATTTCAGCTCAGGTCATGAACTCATGATTTGTGGGTTCAAGCCCCACATCAAACTCTGCACTGAGCAGAGCCTGCATGGGATTCTCTCTGTCTCCCTTTTTATGCCCCTTTTTATGCACATTCTCTCTCTCTCTCTTTCTCTCAAGATAAATAAATCAGTAAATAAATAAATTTTTTTTAAGTTTAAAGCAAGGAAGATAGACAGCCAAGTCCCTCACCCTAAATTCTTATCCTTCTCTGCACTATACTCCCTTCAGCTGGGCCATGGGCAAGGCAGGCCCCCTGCCTGGGTTTCTCTGTAGGAACTATCCAGAAGACAGGGGGCTGTGCATGCATGCAGTGAGTGTGAGCTAAGTATTGTTGCATAGATTTTTGATTGGCAGCTTCAGGCTACCTGGATATTTCTGAGGTGGATATTATGCAGACTGAGCACATATGTCTTTTTTCAACAGACTTAGACTCACATTGCTGCCATTTTTGCCCCTGATGCTGCCTTCTCCTGTCTTGTCTTCCTTCTTGTGCATAGGATTCTCCAGCCCTCGCTGCCCTCCCTCAGTCCCCACCTCACTGCCCGTCTTTGCTCCAAGCATAGTTCTCCAAGTTACAGTTCCAGTAACTGCATCTAAGCTGCTTTTCACCCCTGCCCCAGACCAAGGTCCCTTTCCTCCTCATTCTCCTATTTGTGCTTGTCTGTTGCAGAATAACTTCCAGGAAAAATTCAATAATTCACAGTTCACCTCAGTTTTCTCTAGCTCAACTGCCAGGCTAGCTGAATTAAGCTATTTTAACAACAGATATTAACAAGCAAATGACCCCTTCAGTGGGCCTGTGGATGATAAGTGACCAATTTTCCAGCCCCCATCCTTGACCTCATGGCTTCCAGTTTCCTTTCCCTCTGATGGATATGGCTTCTGGTGGGTGATATGTTTAATGGCTCTCTTGAGCTTCTCACCAAAGAGAAAATTGCTTTTTTCTGATGGACCAGAGCCCTGAACTCTGGAAAACATAATTGGATGGCTGGTTTGCCATTCAGTTGTTCATATATGAATCAAGTCCCTACCATTCCAGGTTCTGTTCCAAACTCTAAGGGTAACGTAACACCAAGGACAGACCAGGTCCCTGTTCCCAGGGAGGGAGAGACAGTATACAGATAAATGAGCATTTGAGGGTGGGGAGGGATAATGAAGCTCAACTGGTAAGAGAGGAAGGGGCTCAGTATTGGAGAGAGATACCAGGGATGGCCAGCTGAGGCTTGAAAGAGTAGATATCCATGAAAAGCATGGGGATGGAAAAGTATTCCTTGCTCCCAAAGGATCAGCATGCACAAAGTGTCTGAGTCAGGAGAGAGCTTGGTATCTTCTAGGAGATAACAGTAGAGTGAGCAACTATAAGGAGCCACAGTGCATTGTAAAGGCACTAGGTGCTTTTAAGCAGAGGATTCATGTGGTGTTGTTTGGTGTATGTTTGAGAAGCTTGCTCTGGCTACTGAGGGGAGAGAGAATTAAGAGGAACCAAAAGAAGATTCACATCACAGCTCTGACAGCTAGTCACCGCATAGCTTTTCCTGTGGGCTGAGGTTGAAAGAAGGATTCTGGGGGTAGTTATAAGCTGGAAACTCAGACAACCCCACCCACCATCCAGAGAATCTTGCATTTCAAAGGCTTCTAGTTGGAATGGGATCCTAGCGGTCATTGTGTTTCACTCCTGGGAAAACAGACTCATTTCTGCCCTCAGCCTGGACCCCAAATTCTTATGACAGAGACAGGGACACATTTAGGCAATCAGAGAAAAGAGCTGCAAGTTTTGCAGCCTCAGAGAGCACCACTGTCACTCAGAGTGATGCAGGAGATTATTTAGGCCCACATGCTGGCAAACCTGCCAAGCAAGTTCCCCCTTGGCCAGCGTCCGAGCCCAGAGGAGAAGGAAGAAAAAGCACCAGACACTAGATGCCACGTGAAGGATGAGCTGTGAGCCTGCACCCACAGCTCAATTGGTATTGCTAACATGCCCTCTCCCTTGGCATCTTCAGAATAAGTAAATAATCCATCTACCTGAAATGAACTCCTTCAAAAAGAGAGAAAAAGAGAAGGAGAGGGAGCATTTGGAACATTAGCGAGACCTAAATTGACCAACTTTGATCAAGATGAGTTAGTAAAATAGCAGACTTCACATCAGCTGCATATTTGGAGCCACTCAGTCATTATAAAATCATCTGAACTTCTCAGCAGAAGTACACATTGGGGAGTTTATTTTTGAGTCTCTCAGAATACAAAGGAGAGTCTATCCAATACCAGATCTGGGCAGAGCACACAGCTTCCTTTTAAATGAGGAGAATGAGATGCCCAGTTGTCTCTCCTTTGTTAGTAATTCCCTCTTCCCTCTTTGAAAGTTTTCCTGAAAGTAGGCAGTAATTTCTGATGATAGAAGAAAAGGCTCTTGGAGCCTCACCTGAGTAAGCAGGTTGCTGCTGGCTAGCAGAGCATTCTAGAAAACTCTTTGTTGGACTGAACTCCCAGCTGGACACTGGGTCTGAGGAAGGAGGGGGATTTGTGGAATCCTTGATTTTCTTCAGAGGAAACCAACGAAGCCCACTCGATCTCCATGGTCTGCAGCAGAGCCCAAACCTGTGAAGGGATTTCAGGTCGTCCTCCCTTCATCTACAACAAAAACCCAGAGGCCCCATGGCTAGCCACAAGCCAGGGTCTGCTGGGGAAATACCAGCTCCCTCACTGGCCAGGCACTGTGTGGCTACTGTGGACACCATGCCACTGTTCTGGCACCATGGATAAACCTTATGGGCTTCACTACCATCGTCACCATCATTAAGGGCTTCCAGAGACTTTGTGACTTCATCCTGGATTAAACAACCAATCAACCAACACTGAATCATGTCATTAGGTGTTGGAGGAAAGGGAGGGTATTCTTGTCTTTTAAGGAAAATAAAATATGGTTCCTACTCTCTAAGAAGCATGTTGGGGGTGGGGTAGGGCCAGAGCCTTAAGGACAACTTGTGTTATAAGGTCAACCCTGGGGGTACCTGAATGGCTCAGTTGGCTAAGCACCTGACATCGGCTCAGGTCATGATCTCACGGTTCATAGGTTCGAGCCCCAGGATGGACTCTGTGCTGACAGCTCAGAGCCTGGAGCCTGCTTCAGATTGTGTCTCCCTCTCTCTCTGCCTTTCCCTCGCTCATGCTCTGTCTCTTAAAAATGAATACATGGTAAAGAATAAAATAAAAATAAAAACAAATTAAAAAGGTCAACTCTGGGCAACAGGTACAATTCCATTCCATTCTAGAATACATGTGGCTGCCTGGGGGGATGGTGGATATTTAGAGAGGAGCACAATGCCAAACCTGACTTCAGAATCCCAGTCCAAGGAGTCTCGTTGCCAGAGTACTATGATTCCTCATCCATCCATCCATTCAAGAAATACTTTTCATGCTGACTCTATTCTAGGTACTGTGCTGGGCACTGACAATGTAATTGCAAATAAAGCCAATAACGAGGTCAATGCCCTTGTGCCGTTCATGGTCTGTTGGATCAAGCAGATACAGTCATGATACAACCAGTAATTCCTTCCTTTGTCTGCCCACCTATTCATGTGTTCACTCACTCATTCATTCAAGGATCATTTACAAGAGCATCTACCAGCCTTGACACTGTGCCAGGCACTAGGTGAACTGTGAGGACAGCAGATGAGAGCTGATCCTCACAGAGCTCAGTGCCCAGCAGACTTGTGGTCACGGTGTCACCTGAATAGGAGAATTCAGGTGGTCAGCAGAGAGCAAGGGAGGCCCTGCTGTGTGGGGATCAGAAATAACTGTGCAGATGAGGTGGCGGAAGCTCAAATGCAGCCTTGGAGGTCAGATTGGAACCTGCTCAGGTTAGGCAGGGGGTCAATGCCTTCAGTCACTGGTCCCTCTCCTGCACCTCTTCCCTGACCTCTTCAGAGTTTAGCAAGATAAACAAAGACCTCCCTAGGCTCTGGGCTGTGACCACACAACCACAAGTCCTTTCTTTATAATCATGAAATTCTCTCTCCTGATTTCAGCTACGCTGTGTCATCTCACTGCTGCCTGAAGTATTTTCCCAGTTAAAAGCATTTTCCCAGGGAGAAGACCTAGCAACAAATCCAAACACCGCCCATATCCCTAACCTTGGCCTCTTCCTGGCTGTCCCTGCTCGCTGATATTCCAGGGTCAAAGCTGGGACTCCTTGGGGATGAGCTGAGCTCAGAGTTAAAGTGGGAGAGGTTGAGAGCAATTATGGGTACCTAGGAGGGGTTTTCTGCCTCCATAGGGTCTGAAACCACTTCCATGTCAATATTCCTGCCAGCGTGTGTGTGTTTGGGGGAGGGGGTGGAGGCGGGGGTTGGAGGCCTGAAGGGTCCAGGAAGTTCCCTTGAAAAGAGTTTCACTAGTTGGGTCCATGTCCTGTAATCACACCAGGCACAGTTTGGTGTGACACCATCACAGACATCTGTTCTTTTATTTTTTAAACCTAATGTTTTATTTTTTTTTAATTTTTAAAAAAAAATTTGTGGGGGAGGGCTCAAGTGGGGAAGGGGCAGAAAAGGGGGTACAGAGGATCTGAAGCAGGCTCTACGCTGACCGGCTGACAGCAGTGAGCCTGACGTGAGCTCAAACTCACAGACCATGAGATCATGACCTGAGCTAAAGTCAGGTGTTCAACCAACTGAGCCACCCAGGTGCCCCATACAGACACCTGTTCTGTGCCAGCCACCATGGGAGGCCCTGGGCCAAGGAAGATAGATGAACGGGATGCATTTCCCACCTCAGAGGATCCTCTAAAGGGACACAGACACGTAAACGGGGCTCATGCCCTAGTGGGGGAACACACAGACACACAAGCAGAGGACATTTATCCATAGTGGCCAATGTGAATATATGAGCAACAGGGATGGAGATGAAAGACACTTAGGGAATGCAAGCCTCTGTTCTTGCTTCTGACGAGAGGGGGCGGGGAGACAAGTGTAGGGAAAGGAAAGGACACAGGATCCTAACTCTATCATCACTCTCCCTGTCTGGTTTCAGTTTTATCATATATTGGATGTAGGGATCTGCACAGATGTTCCCACATGTTCTGCTTCTGTGATAGTGTGTTGCCCCCGCTGTCCACTGCTCCTTACTGTTGCTACCATTTATTCAGCACCTACTATGGGCCCCGCAGCGCTGAGCATGTTTGCACATTTGTGTGTAGTCTTCTCAACCACCCTGTTTTGAAAGCATTACTGTCCCCATTTGAAATATGAGCAAACTGAGGCTCAGAGAGAGTGTGGATGTATCTTCAATGAGGACCTCTGTGCAAAGAGATCAAGAGACCTTTGTAATCGTCCGTGGGAAAGCTTTTCTTCCGAATTAAATTGCCTCAAAGGAAGGTGTGCCCGCGCTTTCCCTCCAGGCTTGACCTCTCAGTTCCAGGGCACTGCTGGCTTCCCGCGGAGTCCGAGTCTGTAATAGGTTTCTGGTTTGTTTGAAAGCCGGTGGGGGTGACAAGGACCCGGCCAAGGAGTTATCTGGCTGGATGGGACGAGGGGGAAGGCTTAGACTCACGAACGCGTTTACCAGAAAAGATGTCTCCGAACAAACCCTAGATACCGCAATTGGGAGCTGAGGAAAACTGTTCAGACTGGGAGGCTGTGGGGGGTTGGGGAGAGGGGAGAGTGATCTCGGATCGCACTTCCAGCCGAGCGCGCGTCCGCCGCGCGGGACCCCTCCCTCCACTAGGTCAGCGGCGCCCAAGGACGCGGCCTGGGACATCGGGACCCCGCCCGGGGCCAGCGGGAGCTTCCAGCCCCTTCGCTCTGTCCCCCACACACCCCCTCTCCAGCCCCTCCCCATTAAGGCAACTATTAGGGAGCGGGGTGAGGTTCCCTCTCCATCTGGATAATTATGTTCTCATTAGGAGCCGGCGCGCCGGAGGTTGGAGCATTAGCGCTCCAGCGCAGCTCGGGGGTCGCGCTCCTAGCTGTGCGGGCCGTGGAAGCCGCGGCGGGCGAGTGGAGGAGCTAGGGGCCCCGCGCGTGTCTTGGCGGAGCCGGGTGCAGCCCCTGACTGCACACCCGAGTGACCCTGGCCCCCCTCCAGCGATCCTGCCCGGATCCAGCGGCTCCCACCGACACTCGGCGCCGCCTGGAAAACCCAGGCCTAGAAGTCAGGTTTGGGCTCGTTGGGTCCTAGAAACCTCCCTGAGATACTCGCACCGCACCCCTAACACAGTCGCAGCCCTCCGGAAAGTGGAGTTGGGATTGGGGGATGGGGGTGGGAGGTAAAAGAGGCCACAGAGCAAAGAAGGAGGCCAGGAAGGGGTAATCACTCCGCCCGGTCCAGGGTGAGGCGGCCTACCCTGAGGCTGGAGAGGAGGAAGTAACCAATATGACCTGGGCAGGGGAGGAGTCTCAGAGACTCCGAGAGAAAGGCCGAATGAGGGGGTGGTCCCGGAACCCCTACAGGCACTCTTCTGACCCGGTTTATAGGAGATGAAAGCAGGAGGCAGGGCCCAGATCTTAAAGGGCCTAGAGGGTTCTAAGCATTAAAGGAAAATATGAGGTGTAGGTTTTAGGATAGGCCCCCTCCCTAGAACTTCTGGTAGTCTCTATTGAGCCCCCCCCCCGCCCTTTTTTCTCTATCCTTCTCGGCTCCCAACACACCAATTGGGGAGACCTGGCTCTCTCCCTGCTGGGGCACAATTTTCGGTTGAAGGTTGACTCACCTGCCTCTCAAGCAGGTAACAGTCACCACCACCTCCACTCCAGAGGTGAGGGAGGTGGCCCAGCTTCCAAGTGCTCAGCTCCAGTGAAGTCTCCAGCTCCAATTCCAGATCCCTGGGGAAAGCTGTCCACATCTCCACCCAGGCTAATGGCAGGGGGGTGCTCAGACCCGAAGATAAGGGTAGTTTGGGGGTGGAGATCCCCCAGAAAAACAATTTTGAAAAGTAGAGAAGGAGAGAACGGCAAATTGAAGCAAAGAAACAGCAGGTGCAGAGACCTGAAGACGGTAGGAGATGGGCCCATTAAATGGCAGAGGGAAGGGACCAGCAGGTAGAGGAAGAAATGGCTAGAGCTAGTTTGAGAAAGGTCTCTAATGCCAAGACCTTTGGGGAGTGAGGAGCCTTCCCTTAACTGGAGCCTAGAATCAAGGGATAACCTCACCCTCTCTGTCCCACTTGGGTTCCATTGCTCCCTTCTGATTCACCTCCCAGACCCCAGAGCAGGGACTGGCTCTGAGTGAGCCTCAGTTTCTGGATGGGCAAGCTTTCTCTTTGCCTCCACCCCGGCCTCAGGCCTAGCATTCAAAAAACTGCCACCAGGAGAGAGATCAGTGGAGGCAACAGCAAGGACTCATTAAACCCAGGGCAAAGAACTACAGACCCACGTTCAAGTAACAGAGGATGGCTGCCATCTCAGAGTAGGAGATGTTTAAATCCTCTTTTTCTTTATACAGTTGGGCAAACTGAGGCTAGAGGAAGGACGTGCCAAAGTCAACCAGCTGGAGCACAGCTTGGTGGTCCCAAAGCCTGGGCAGACACCCTGGTGGTTGGTACTCACCCCTGGAAGAGGGTGACCACCCACCATGGCGAGCAAGCTGCAAGTGCCTTAGGCACGCTGCTTCTTTCCGTCGTGACCTGCATGGCCCAAAAGCCCTCGTCCTATGTAGAGAGTACCAAGTGCACCGTGTACGCCTTCCTCCGGCTGTGCACCGACAGAGCGACAGAGCCACAGGGCGGTTGGGTCAAGCTAGTTCCGCTGCTGAAGGCTCCAGTTTTCCATGATCTCTCTCTCCCAACCAGAATGCCGAGAAAAGCATTTTTGAAGTGTCCCTTTTTAAAACGAATAGCTCCTTTTTTAAATCTGACTAGGATTCAGGATTGCACCTCATCCCTACTTCCCTGGGTACTGACAATGGGGAAGAGACTGTTGGGCAAGAAGAGAAAAACACCCCTCACTCCTGGAGTCCTGCGCCATCCCCGGTGGGATCCTGGCCGCTGGGGCTTCCAAGCGCACCGCAAGAGATGTGAGGCCCCTGGATTGTGAGGGAGGAGAAACGGGTCCGCGTTTCAAGAAAGGCGGCGTGCTCAGTGAATTTCAAACATAGGAGCTGCAGTAATAATGAGAAACGTTGCTTATTGTGCACTTATTACTCCCTTCTCTCCACCCGATAGGAGACAATAAAATTCACCCCTGAATCTCGGGCCAAGAAAAAACTTCTAAAAGGACCAAAGCCAGAAGCGCCTATCCAGGCCCAGGCTCTTGCCCCAGGCCCTTGGCTGCCACCCGCTTTCCGGTGCCCGACCTCCCGAGGCTGAAGCGACTGGGTCAGACTTCCAGACTTAAAACGAAGTCGTTTATTTCAATTTTGCTTTCACATTATGCTCCGATACAATCAAAACTCCTGGACGAACCTCTCGTGGAACGCAATCACAGGTCCTGGACGCCGGGGTAGTACGGCGGACGGACTCGGGATTCAGAGGCGCCGGTATAAAACATAATGCTGGTCCCGGAACCGTGGGGCTTACGGTCGGGAAATCCAGGGGCGAAGGCATGGGAAGCACGCCGGCTCCTCGAATTGGGATTATTCCAGATGCATTTGCACTTCAAAGAATCCAAACGTCGCTTGTAGGCCGGTAGAGGCTCCTGGCCAGGCAAGATTTTGGCCAAAGCAGGGAGCACAGGCGAATGTGGATCTGGCTCTCCGCCTGGCGCAAAAAGGAGCGCAGGCCAGCTTTGCTAGAAGCCCTTGCGCCCCGGGACCTTCTCACCAAGTCCTCTGCGCCTCTGAGCCTTGCCCTTCCACAGCCTGCCCCCAAACCTCGCAGCTGGGGAAGGTGCGGAGTTTAGAAAGCTGTTTCAGAAAAATAAAAGTCCCACTTCAACTTTATTGGGTTAAAGCAAAATTAAATCTTGGCTATTCACACGTATGTTACAGAGGACGAATAAATGTCCGGAAGAACCTCCTGGCATTAAGTGGAGCCACAGAACACGAGGGCATTGACAAGCATCAGAACATCAAGCAGCCTTAGATTTCACGATCACTCCGAATAGGACATAGAAATACGGAAATACAGCCAGTTTCCACTGGGAAGAGTTCTTTGAATACAAATGATATATATTTATATATATTTTTGAACCAGTCACCACTAAGGTGAGTCCTGTCTCTGCTAACAAGCAGCGGAGAACACAAAGTATCTTCAGCTAATTAACTCTTGAGCATTGTTTTAAGAGCAATACTTGCCAAATTAAAACTACCTCCCCCATCCATAAAACAAAACAAAAAGACAAACAAAAACCCTCTTATTCCCCTCTCCAAACTAAAAAAGGGGGAGGGGGTATATTAGATTTCAGCAGGTGGAAAGATTCCGAGGGGGCTGAGGAGGAAGATATTTCACGTTATACAGTGAAATACAAAGTTTCTTCTGTATAAATTGTAGGGAACCTGAACATGGGGGTAAGAAACAATGACAGGCAGTCTCTCCTTCTTGGTTACTTCAACCGGAATGGGGGAGGCGAGTTTATTTTTGGAAATGAGAGCGCGCTGAGCTAAGCGGAATTTACTTCTAATGAGGAAACTGACAAAGTTGTCCGGACCGCCGGCGCGAACGTTTTACCCGGATACAGCTGGGGACCATGTAGGAAGTTTCCAGTCGTGCCGCCTTCTCATTCCCCTTCCTGCCTTCGCCCTCTCCCTGCCTCCATTCCGGCGATGAGCCAGTCAGAGAGGAAAGACCAGGAAGCCGGAGAAGGTCGAGTACTTCCAGCCCCCCATCAAGTTCCCCCGCTCCAGCTTGAGGTACGCACGGTCGCCTTTCTCCATTTGGATGAGGACTCCATTGCTGGCGGCCTCCCGGGTCACGTCCTGGTCACCAGCAAAGGCTGAAATCACCGGCCACCCGTTTAACATGAGGCTTACCTGGGAAAGAGAAAGGCCTGCTTCAGAGGCGCGACGGAGGCGGGTACCTAAGCTGCGGTGGAGACGCGAACCTTCACCGCTTGGCTAACAGCCATAAAGACCTGGGAGCATGGTAGAAGGGTGTGGGTGGGTAAAAAGAGGGGCTTTGCAGCTTGTTGCTGAGAGTCCAGTGGGGCGAAGGACAGCCAATCTGGGTGACAGGAAGGATCTGCCCCCAAAATGGGAGTCACTTTCATTCCGAGAGCCCGCCAAACAAATCCTGACTGAGCTCTTTTACCCCCTTAATGAACCCGTAGGCGGCTCAGGTGTCCGGAGACATTTACCTCCACCCCTCCCCCCCCATTCCCTATCCCACCCCGCTTCAAAGGGAAACTCAGGCAACTGGAGTTTCCGGGAGAACCAAACCAAACCAAATCAAACCTGCTTCCTCCCGGTCCTAGCTGCCTGACACAGTGGAGACACCGTGGGGAAGCTGGGCAAGGCTACGGGCTTATGAGAAATTCCTCCAGGGCTGCACTCTGTGCTTCATCCCCAGTCCCGGACTCAATTCTTATCCCAGATCCTGCCGAGCCGTCCCCGCCTGGTTTTGCCCTTGCGGTGGCATCAGCAGCCACAGGCCGAGCGCCCTCTCCCCAGGCCTGCATCCTGACTCTAGTCTTTGCCCAAAGGAAACCTGGACATCTTCGGGATCCTAGAGGGAGGGTGAGTGGCAGGGGCACAGCTGGAGCCCGGAGGGAGTAGCTCTACACGTCCCCCCTTCTCTCTCCACCCTTCAACCGCTAGGTCTCGGGAGGCGCCGGTAGTTCAAAAACCCAGAGTCCCCAAAGGGATGCCAGGAGCACCCCTCCCTTCCCGGCCCCGAGCGTGGTGCTGAAGGAAAGCGCACAGGCGTCCAGGCTTCCCAGCTGGGACAGAGGATGAGGATGCCGTCTGTGGTGCTGAAGGCGACGGTCGCTGAAGGCGACGGTCGAGGAAAGCTTCTGGGAAGAGGAAACGGTCTTTCATGCCAACCAGTAACCGCTACGGGAAATCCCTGGTATCCCGTAGGAAAGGGGAAGAACCTCTTTGGAGGGGGCCAGAAGGCGAGGGCAGGAAACTGTGAGGAAAGGGGACTAGGTTCCAAGAGCCGGCGAGAGAAGAAGCAAGAGACAGTCCAAGCCACAGAACTGTGAGGCCCTGCTACTCGTCCATCCAAGCCGCCCCAGGCACATGCAGCTGCC
Organism: Suricata suricatta; assembly: GCF_006229205.1. NCBI lineage: Eukaryota > Metazoa > Chordata > Mammalia > Carnivora > Herpestidae > Suricata > Suricata suricatta. Next base: position 33,021,399 of record NC_043715.1, on the reverse strand, counting down.
CCTTCCATCTCCCACCCCACAAACGGCCCGCTCACTCCAGCGGCTAACAGCCCCCTGCCAGGCCCGGGGCCTGACCTAGGGGCAGCGGCTGACCTGAATGGTCTGTCTGTTGTAGACTTTTACCACGTGGAAGTTAAAACTGTAGATCCCTTTGCGCGGGGCGATGAAAGTGCTGCGTTCTGAATCGAAGTTGTTCCCGATGTTCACTAGTACCTACAACGAGACGGGAACGAAAGGGAGTAGACAAGAGTCAGTCCCGAACTCTTGTTCCCGAGCCTCCGCAGAGCCTTGCAGTGGATCGAACAGCAATCCTCCGCCTCTCCCCCTAGTAAAACTAATCTCCTGGAGCACTCACCTGGTCAAAGTAGATGATCATAGTGCGATTACTCATCTCGGACGGCTCGTGGTTGGTGCTTCTGATGGCAGAGAAAGCCACCTTGGCGCTGCCGGAGCGCACAGAGATGCCGAGAGCTGTGCCCGTGGGATCGGACGTGGGGTTGGAGTCGCACACCACCAGGCACTTGCCTTCCAGCACGATGGGCTCCGTCTCATTCTGCCCGCGGGCCGGGCCCGCTAGCCACGCCGCCCCCAGCAGCAGCAGCTC
>NC_043715.1:32994631-33020695 GCF_006229205.1 Suricata suricatta | reverse complement strand
GGGCAGCCAAGCGCGCGGGTGAGCGCGGATGAGCTCGGGCGAGCAAGCTGGCCGGGAGGCCGGGCTGCAGGGCGCGTGCGTGCGCGGCGGGGCGGGGCTGGGCCTGAGCGGTGGCCTCTCGCGGAGACAGGTGCCGCGGTCCGGAGCCGGCTCGCGGGACCCCACGCCAGCCTCAGCACCCGGCTTCGCAACCCTCGGCTACCGGGGTGGAGATCGCCCAGCCGCCCTGGCGCCCCGCTCCAACCCCCTTGTCTGTGGGCACGGAGTCCCATCGGGTGTGCCTTCTTTCCTTCATTTATTCTGGATAGATCTTTGAACGTGTATGAAGTCCCAGGGAGTGGGCCCGGCGCTGAGGATGCAGTGGTGAGCCAAAACAGACGAGGCCTGCCTTCGTGACTCTTACAGTCCAGCACAAGAGGCAGTAGCTACTACAGTGGCGCTGCACGCAGGCTCCTTTCTTTACCTGAGACCGTTTTCTCTTTTGCACTTAAAATTTATATATTGCATCCGTACTTTTTTATATACTGTGCACCTTTACTACTTGTTTTAGCCACACGTTCCTGCACATCAACGTTGAATGTAGACACCAAATCTTGCGATTCATGGGCGATTTTTCGAGAGTAATTTTGACCCTACAAGAATTTTTGCCTCACCCATTGACTTAAAACTTTACACACACACACGTAGTCTCAAACGAGGAAACGAGGTTTTGCTAAGTGGCAGGCAGAGGGGAGCTACGGAGAGAGAAAGAGAAAAGGACGCGTTCCAGCCGGAGGTGCCGGCAGGGTGAGACCTGAAGGATGAACGTCTGCATTTAACCAGGCGGAAGCAAAAGGGCGAGCGGATCTCTCGGTAGCGTCCAGGCAGAGGTGCCAGCTCCGGACCCTAAGCAGAGGCGGGGCGGGATGCTGGGCACCGGGGCACCTGGCGCTCGGGTCACTTCCAGGCGACCTTGAACCTGAGTGCTCAGCCAAACCAGAACGGCCTTTTAGGTTGGCAGCGGCCGGGCGCAAGCCCTAGGATCTGCAAGACCAGGGGGCGCAGACTGACTACACTTGATTTGGACCTCCGGGCTCGCCGCCAGCAGGGTCTGCTGCCGCGGGGAAACCTGTCTTGGAATCGCCAGTAGCCCCGCCTTTCAGCTTCTCAGCCTCCTTTGTTTCTTTTGAGACTTTAATAGCTGTCCAAAGAATTACCTTGGGGGAACCTCAGCTCCGACACCCGCCTCTGCTTGGAGGCCTGCGGGGGTCACTGGGCTCGCCAAGAGAAAGGGAAAGGGTGGGGGAAGAGGCAACCATTTTACTTTAAATTAAAATGACACAAAAATACTTTTTTCAACTCCGATCTTTTTGAGACATCCCCAGAAAGCGTTGCCAGCTGTGATTGCACCTAATGTGAGAGCATGAACTAATTTCGGAGGTGAGAGCTGAATCAGGAGACTGCATGCAGGATAGCGGCCGTCCAGTGTCGCTAGCAGCAGTAGCGGCGGAGGGTCCCTGGAGAGGCACTCGTGTAGAACCAACGATACACTCTACAGTCCGTCGTTGCACAGATATTTCCTGAGTGCCGGCTCTGTCCGTGAAAGCCAGTTTTCATGACGCTCACAAGCCTGGCCGAGATGACCTGGAGGGAAGTGGTCACCAGCTCCATTCCTCTTCTCTTCATGGTGAGGCTGTAGTAGGGCAGTGCCCAAGCCTGAACTGCCTTCCCAGTGCTGGTGATGATGGTGGGGATGCTCCATCTTGCATTTCCCATCTCAGCCTCTGGGCCGCCCAGGCCTGTCACACTGAGTGTCTGTTGGACCTTTTTGCTTATATACCCTGCAGGCATGTTTAACTGACCCATATTTTGTCTCCTTCCTTCCCTCCCAAACTCTGTGCCTTCCTTCTTCACCTATTCCAATGACAACAGCCACACCCACCTGGGACCCCCACACCTAATTTGACTCCATCTCTATGTCTGATGGTTTGAACCGTTCTCATGGGGTTGCCTATTTGGCATTCATCGGTCTGGCCCAGGCTACTTCGAGAGCTTCCTAATTTATCATTGAGGAACTAGTGCAACAGTTGCCCCCTGGCTCTGCTAGATAATGTTTAACCTTCCATTTGATGAATATCTGTTGAATGCTTTGAGGTAGCTAGCCTCCACTTTTTTCCCGTGTAAGTGAGACTTCTGTGGTCGACCATACTTCAGACTGATCACTCCTCTGGCGTTCTCCACCCCTCTTCCACAAAGTGTATATTCAAGAAAATAATGACTATTAACTTAATGTTAATAAGTCTTTACTTTCCTGAGCTGTGATGATCAAAGGAGATCATATATATATGCAGAGGAAGATCCAGTAGACACCTCAGAAGCAGTCCTTTTTATTTCTAGGCTTAGGATTCATTTAGCTGCAAGTGACAGAACCCATTCAGACTGTCTTAAATATAAAGGAATTTATCTGGTTAATGCAAGAAGGCCTATATAGGGTACATCTTGCCAGTCAAAATATGGCTGGATTTAGCAGTCAAGGTTATTAAGATTTTTTTTTCTGGTCTTGGCTTCATTTTCAGACAAGTCTTTTCCATATGATAGCCCCTTAGATGCTACTCCCAACTTAGTCCTAGCAAGAAAGAGAGAGTACTTTTTGTTTAATATTTGCAACAAAAGACTCAGGGCCATCTGAGGCGCCAGCCCCTGTCTGGATATGGAGAATGGACCACTCTCCTGACTGAACTCGGATTCCGGTGTCTTCCTCTGAAAAGGGGTTCCTTAGCCACAAATTGTCTAGGCTAGCGGGGTTTTTCCAAAGGAAAATTGCAGAAGGGACACTGGGCAGGCAAAAACAACATATGTCTATTTTAGTCTCTCAGAGGCTTGGCTGCAATATATTTCACTCCAAAACACTGGTGAAGAAGATGGATACAGTAGCCAGAACAATAGATGTGTTTGTCTTGGTCCTTTTGGATCTTCAAGACCTCAGCTAAACATGAAATTAGATGCTATCAACCATGATGTTACTTAAGGATTAGCTTTGGTTGAGTCACATAAGTATAAATAAGTAATTGTCATATTCTATTCCAAACGATTCTTTTGACAACATCATGTTGGAACTGACATTTTTCTATTCATTTTTTAGGTTCCTAAAAAGGTGAAAATTTCATTTCTCTTTTGATAAGCACCTAAAATTCTTCCTTTATTGATTAATAAAAGCAAATGGAAATTTGGGAGCGTCTGAAAAACAAACAGATTGACAGGTCATATTTGAAATTTAAGACTTTAACCTGCTAAGGTTTTTCAGGTGTGGAACTATTGGTAAAGAATTATAAAACCATCGATCTGAAGTGTTTAAGGTAATGTATCATAGAAATGTAGGCAACTCCAAGATTGCAGATAATGAATGTGCACTGTTGCTGTTTTGTCCTTTACCTGCTGCTCTAAATTCAGCCTTCCGTTTTGGTAAAGTAAAAGGTTTATTACCTTTCACTATATTCTGAATTTCCCACCACAGTGCATTTTGAGAAATGAATATAATTAATAGCTATCTTGATTCCCCACCACCCCACATACTGGGAAAATACAATCTATTGTTGGAATAACAGAGCATGTTCAGGGAAAGGGGAATATTTTGTCACAGGATGTGCAATGAATTCATCCTTTTATTAAATCAAAATGGATTCTCTAGTGTTTATATACATCAAACAGTATTTCTTCGCTTGGTCATGGTTCAAAGGCCCAAACAGTACAATTCTTTAGTATTTAGTCAATTTGCCTATAAAGCAGAAGAGAATGGCTAGTTTGTTCTGAAGTCTTAAATTTAGGATTTCATGGATCAAGTTCATTTCAACTTAAAGCTTGGATCTATACTATAAAATATGAAAATTATTCTAAGTTGAACAAAGTATGAAATAATATTTGAAATTTCACCATAACCTGTCTTCCTGGGTATGTCTTTTTCTTTTTTAACACCGACTCAGATTCATTTTAAATGCAACAATTTTTTTGTTTAGGTCTTTAAAAATTACATTACAAACTAAACTTTGTAATGGGATACTTCTTAAATGCAGGAAAATGCAGGATAACTTTTTTTAACAGATGGCTCCAGACCATCTCTTAGATTCTTTTTTTTTAAAATTTTTAATGTTTATTTATTTTTGAAAGAGAAAGAGAGAGAGTGCATGTGAGTGGGGGAGGTTAGAGAGAGTGAGACAGAATCCGAAGCAGGTCCAGGCTCTGAGCGCTCAGCACAGAGCCTGATGCGGGGCTCGAACCCACGAACCGTGAGATCATGACCTGAGCCAAAGTCGGACATTTAACTGACTGAGCCACCCAGGCTCAGGATTGCTTTTTAATGAAGGCCAGTTCGTGGCATCATTTTAACTCTTTAAAAAAAAAATCTTGGATCTTAAAAAATCAGGGTATATTCAAAATAGCTTTAGCTCTTATGTTAATACCAAATTATGCATTTTCCAGCCTCTGTTCAGAAAGAGAGACTACGTGTTTTCTAAATTGAGAGATACTGGCACCATCTTTAAAATGATACCTTGAACCTGGTGTGGTATGTGCTGGTAGGAATTTTATATGAAGCTGTTGTTCAAGTACATGCTATTAAGGTCAAGTCACATAGGTAACATCAAACAGCAGTTGGAATTTTTCCAAGAAGTAATTATCTGTATGCTTTTAGGGTGGTTGATTATGGGAAGAAACCAAGGTTTGGCCAATTCAGCAAACATTTATTGAATGTCTGCAATGCGCAAGACACTGTTTTAGGACCTGTGGCTACTGCGGAGATAAATCATGCATGCTTCCTGCCCTCCAGGACCGTGGTTAGTGGTAATCAGGAATGGGTACCTGGAGAACCAACACTGAAGACTGCCAGGTGTACTCGGAAAACTTGGTAGCAGGACTACCTACGTGCTCATGTAGTAGCTTTGATTATTCTCTGGATTTGTTTGCATTTACCCTGTAATCGGAAGATATGCAAAAACTACACACACACATATAAAATTACTATATTAGTGAACATTCAAACATTTCATGTACATACTTCACATGCATATGACATTTATCAAAGAAATGGTGTGTGTTGTCATCATTGGTGGGTGGCCAGGCTAAAATTTGTAAAAAGTCATCACTAATAACTTAATAGGGATCTTAGGGAAATTTCCTAGATTTGGCATTCATTCATTGGTAAAAGTGTAGACTTCCCGCAGCTCGGAATGCTGTGAGGATGTGGTTTTAGAGAAAGGTCTGCTTAACTGGAGAACTCATTGAACCACAGACTTATGTGTCACCAGGAGGTAAATGAAAGGAAGAATTTAAATAGAAGTTGAAGGAGGGAAAATGCAGAAGGAAAAGGAGTTTTGGGGTCTTTTTGTTTGTTTTTTGTTTTTAGCCATTCTGACAGGTGTGAGGTGATAGTGCGGTTTTGATTTCTTCTTCCCTGATGATGAGTGATTCATGTGTCTGTTGGCCCCCTGTACTTCTTTGGAAAAATGTGTTTTCAGGTCCTGTGCCCACTTTTAATCAGATAATTTGTTTTTGGGTTTTTGTACTTTTAAAAAATTGTTTTCCCAAGATGGTATTTTCTGGTTGACTTCTTAGAAATAAGGTCACAGGAGCACGCTTAGTCGTGCGCCGTTGCTTCAGGCCTCAGTGACAGTTATGTGATTGCGCTCCCTGGCGCCATGCTCCCTGCCACTGAGCCACTCTGCCTTCCTTTCCTCTGTTCTTGCCCCTAGAAGTGGAGTCCTTCCAAGTGGCTTCTGTTCTGGCCAGGGAAGGTATATGCAGAGGATCAGAGAGAAGAGGAAAGAGAAGTTGGGGTATTTCTTCCTGCTCTCTCCCTTCAGTGTAGGTGGTATGACACAGTGACCCTAGAAAGCTCTGGCAGTAGCTTCCCCTCTTCGGGAAGAGCTCCTGCTCTGCAGCCTTTCCTCCTCTCCTGGGCTCCAGCTGTCATGGCAGTAACATTCTCCTCCCTTTGCATCTCCTGCCTGGGGAAGGTGGTGGGAGGGTGCGGGGAGGTTGCCAGTTTCTAGGTTCTTCGCATCTTGTGTTCCTGTTGATTCCCCTGACCCTGCCAACACCTCTGTAGGTTGTCCCTTCATTAAAAATCTCTCCATTTGAACTGAGTTTAATTCTGTTTCCTCCTGGGACCTGAATGACACTGTACCAGAACGAAACCTTGCTTCACCTTCAGAACCAACATATTTGATACATTCTATCCTCCAGTGGAACCGGTAGTTGTATCATAGAAAATCACTAAGTTAAACCCTAACTTATTGCAAAATCAGATTAGATACATAATATGAGCAAAGTTGTATATTTCAAACAAAAGTATTCATATTAAGTTTTAAACATTAACCTCTGATAAATGTAATTGTGCTGTTTTCAGAATATTCAGTGAAACTATTAAAACAAATATTCCTTGAAGTAGCAAATGCTAAATCTCCAAGTCAATTACATCCTATCCAACTGCAATACAAGAATATGTTAATATCTTGAGAAAAATACAGTATTGTTTTATGAACTTATAAAACTATTTTGAGTTTTTAAAATATGAAAACCTTAGGGGCACCTGGGTGGCTCAGTCACTTAAGCGTTGGACTTCAGCTCAGGTCATGGTCTTATGGTTTGTGAGTTGAAGTCCGACATTGGGCTCTGTGCTGACAGCCAGAGATTGGAGCCTGCTTTGGGTTCTATGTCTCCCTCTTCTCTCTACCCCTCCCCCAACTCACGAATGCATTCTCTCCCCCCCCCAAGTAAATAAACATTTAAACAATTTTATAAAATGTGAAAACTGTACCAAAATGTGTTTTATTATTGGAAAAGCATGACAATTCCTATTTGTTTTTTAAGCTTGTAAACTTTTATCTGTGCATAATCTCAACAAATAAGGATTTTATTGTTGTATAAAGTTGTATAAAACAAATAATGATTTTATTGTTGTATAAAATTGGTAATATTTTAGATTTTAAAATATCAGATTGAAAGCAAACTACAATAAAGTATGTTTCAATATATAGACAAAAATGAGGAAATCCTTTTTGAGACCACTAAATTTTTCTAAAATTTTTTAATGTTTATTTTTGAGATAGAAAGAGAGCATGAACCAGGGAGGGACAGACTGAGAAGGGGCCAGAGGATTCAAAGCAGGCTCCACACTGACAGCAGTGAGCCCAACGCAGGGCTTGAACTCACAAACCACGAGATCATGACCTGAGCTGAGGTCACAGGCTCAACTGACTGAGCCAACCAGGTACCCCTTTGAAAAATTTTTTTAAAGATTTTTTTTTTTTAAGTAATGTCTAGGCACAGTGTAGGGCTTGAACTCACAACCCCCAGATCAAGAGTCATGTACAATACCAACTGAGCCAGCCAGGGTTCCTTAGTCCTTTTCATTGAATTACCCATTTCACACCTGTGCCCAGTATTGTTTACGGTCCTTACCAAAACAGTATAAAGCCTACTTAGGAAACATAAAGCAATTAGAAAGTAACCTTTGGCAAATAAACTACCCATAAGTGGCAACAAAAGTTAGAATAAACTTAATGAAAATATCTATTAAATCTTAAGCCTGGTCCAGAAGAAAGGCCGATGGAATTCCTATTCCATCTGGTTGTTGCAGTAACACATTGTATACTGTATCTGTTTTTAAGTAACTATAGATGTACTGAAACCGATCTATGGTTTTGTCATTATATTATAAAATTTCAGGAATAGTCCCTCCTCACTTATTATGAAATTGATCTCAGTATTTAATGCACCAACAATATCAAGATGATACGGTATTATTGCAGTGAGACCATGATGGCCTTTTTAGATAAATAAATATCAGAATTTGGGGTCTTTTGCCTGGAGTGTCTTTTTAAAATTTAAAAAAAAAATTTTTTTTAAGTTTAGTTTTGAGAGAGAGAGAGAAGAGAAGAGGGGCAGAGAATTTTTTTAATGTTTATTTAGTTTTAAGAGAGAGAAAGACAGAGTGTGAGCAGGGGAGGGTCAGAGAGAGAGGGAAACACAGAATCCCAACCAGGCTTCAGGCTCTGAGCTGTCAGCACAGAGCCTAACACGAGGCTCAGACTCACAGACCATGAGATCGTGACCTGAGCCAAAGTAGGACACTTAACTGACTGAGCCACCCAGGCACCCTGGAGTGTCTTTTTTTTTCTTAATTGAGATATAATTGACAGCATTGTATTTGTTTCAGGTATATTGTGTAATTATTCAATATTTGTACATATTGAGAAATGATCACCAGAATGAGTCCATTATTGCACATGGTTATAAATTTTTTTCTTGTCATGAGAACTTTTAAGATACACTCTCTTAGCAACTTTCAAATATACAATACAATATTACTAGCTACAGTCACCACGCTATACATTATATCCCTAGGACTTATTTATTTTATAACTGGAAGCTTGTACCTTTTGACTCCCTTCTCCCATTGTGTCCACACCCTACTCGGGAGTGTCTTGTCTTGTCTTTTCTTTTCTTTCTTTTTTTTTTTTTTTTTTTTAGAGAGAGAGAATCAGTGGGGGAGAGGGACAGAGGGGTTGGAGGAGAGGGAGAAGGGGAGAAGGGGGTGGGGAGAGAGAGAGAGAGAGAGAGAGAGAGAGAGAGAGAGAGAGAGAGAGAGAGAAGTTTAAGCAGGCCCCACACTTGGAGCAGAGCTCTTCTCCGGGCTCCATCCTACAACCCTGCGATCATCACCTGAGGCAAAATCAAGACTTGGACCACTCAGCTGACTGAGTTACCAAGGCTGCCCCCTTGGAGTGTCTTGAACGTTAATTTTTATCAAGTGAGCTGCCTACATTTTACAGATTGGGGCCCAGGGAGGGGAGGTTCCCTGAGCAATCCATGGGACACAGTAGTTCTTGTGTAGGCTCAAAATCAGAGTGCAAAAGCTAAAACCCCACTCCAGGGGGTAGACAAGAGCCCTTTGATAAGTTGTATAACTCTGTTTAGTTTTCTCATCAAACAGGTAGGACTAGAATAAGCCTCTACCCCAAGGATGGAGTGAGATAATCCACGGGTCAGCCTGAAGGTGGCATGTGCTCTCCAATCCATGAGTGCCTGGGCACCCAGGTAGAAGTAGTGCCAAATTAGAACCCCAGGTGCCAGCTCCACTGCCCCAGGCTTGCTCCAGACTCATCTTGAGGTTGCTGCACAGAAGTTTGGGCAATAATGTCTTTGTTTGATTCTGGCAAATACATTCCATCAAATGTTGTCATGCCCAAAGTTATTTTTCTAAATGTTTATTCATTTTTGAGGGAGAGAGAAAGAAAGAGAGAATGAGCTGCGGAAAGGCAGAGTGAGAGGCAGGCAGAGGATCAAAACTGGACTCTGAGCTGATAACAGCAAGTCTGATGTGGGGCTTGAACTCATGACCTGTGAGATCATGATCTGAGCTGAAGTCAGATGCTCAACCAACTGAGCCACCCAGGTGCCCCCTTCGTGCTCAAATTTAAAACAAAGACTGTTTATATACCCCAACTGGCACTGCTTCACAAACACATCATGCACTATATTTCTATTTTCTGTATTTATTTATTCGTTCAACTAATGCGTGTTAACCACCCACTATGTGACAGGTTATTTGTTGTGAGAATTAGGGATACACGAGTGGATGGAACTGAGGAGACTTCCTGTCCTCTATGGAAGAGATCTGGGAAGAGATTTGATTTTGTGGCCACCATGTTTTCATTATGAATTTTACCACTATAGTAGTAAAACTAAACTGTCCCCATCTCATTGGTGCGCAGTTATGAGACTATAGGGTGTGTGTTTGTGTGTGTGTGTGTGTGTGTGTGTGTGTGTGTGAGAGAGAGAGAGAGAGAGAGAAATATTGTCAAAAAGACATTAACTGCCAGCTCAGGAGTTGGGTATTTTTTTTTGGAATGACATTAAAATTTTTTTCATTTCTGTCTTGGAGTTTAAATTGGAAAATCATTAATGTTATAAATTTATGTTGTCATTTCCATTTTTTAACTCAAGGGACTTAAGGGGCGGTGAATCTGATTGCCTGTAAATGTAAGGTGAAGGTACTTAGGTTGCATCGGCACATTGTTGTCAACTGAGAGTAGTTTGCTTATTTTTAGCCCTATGAAAAGTTTTAAAAATAAAATTTAATGTGCCCTTTAAATATTCCTTGTTCTAAAGGTACTCCATTTTAAGAAATTTATTTTTTAATGTTTTTTATTTATTTTTGATAGAGGCAGTGTGAACAGGGGAGGATCATAGAGAGAGGGAGACACAGAATCTGAAGCAGCTCTAGCACAGAGCCCGACGCGAGGCTTGAACCCATGAACTGTGAAATCATGACCTGAGCCGAAGCCTGACTCTTAACCGACTGAGCCACCCAGGTGCCCGGTACTCCATTTTAAAACATGCCAGGAGAAGAATTTGATGTCTGTGTTTGAGGTCATAAATAGCGAGTCTAGAGATAGTTCTCTGCTTTGGCCTGCCTTCCTCCCTCCCTCCTTTCTGCCAACACCTGTCAGACCTTCCAGTACAACTTTTTGTAGGACCCTCCATTTTCCCACTCCTGTGACCACATGAACACTTTCTGTATGTTTTTCTCTGCTCACAACTGAGTTCTCTCCTCCCTAGCCCCTTGGGGAACAGGGAAGGAAGGTCTGACACTGTGCTTGTGTAAACATAGTTGAGAGATTTCCACGTCTCTTGCATCTTCATAAATGATTTTGCGTATTATGCTGGGACAGTAGTTCTTTAAATAGAATATTCTCCCATGGAAATCGCCCACAGTGCTGAGAGTACACCTTGCAAAAGGTGAGTCAAGAATATAGGGTGCATCCTCAGCATTGCCTGAAGTCTGAAGTTAGGGCTCTCTGGAATATTGAAAACAAATTTATAGCAGTTCATTAGTGTAAGGAATCATGAAAACAGTGTGCTGCCATTACCTGTGGAGAAAACAGTTACCAAGCAAGCGCAGACATGAGGCTCTGAAGATGAAGCTGCTTACAAGGGCTCTCGTTTATTCTAGAGAAAACCACTTGCCTATTTTGAACCATGTTTCTTTAGAGCATATGTCTCACTGTGCAACCAAAAGGGTGTTTATATCCTAGTCACTTGGCAAAAATTCTGTTGTTGCTTCAGAGAGATCCATTTTAAGCCTGAAGCACGGAGCTAGGAAATAGATGGGCTTTGGTCGCCTGAATAAATGACCCTAGTGCAAATTTAGACAGTTACTTTTTTTCTTTTGTTCCCCATAATATTGTTGCTACATAGAACTACATTTTTTAACTAGTAGATAAGGAGAGTCCTAAATCAGTTCAGTTATTCCCACTCATTTGAAATGAGAACATTTGTTTCTATTCAATGAGATGAGACAAATTAGGAGCTTTTCATGATATTTCCATTGGCCATTCGATTATTTCAATTGCAACATATGTCTTCATGTACTTGAGACAATTTCTAAACAATTGCACTTTAAAAGTCTACTTGAGGGGCACCTGGGTGGCTCAGTGGGTTGAGCATCCAACTTCAGCTCAGGTCATGATCTTGCGGTTCATGATCTGGCTCATTGGGCTCTGCACTGACAGCTCAGAGCCTGGAACCTGCTTTGGATTCTGTGTCTCCATCTCTCTCTCTGCCCTCCCGTGCTTGTGCTCTCTCTGTCTCTGTCTCTCTCTCTCTCAAAAAAGTATATTTGATACTCAATGGGAAGAAAGCAGGTGCAAGATTATATTTATAGGATGCATTTTTAGAAGACGTATTTATAGAGGGTGACTGGTAGAATACATGTTATTTATTATTATCTTTGGTTATGATTATGGTTATTTTTACCTTCTATATAGCTTTGGTGTTTCCCCATTCTCAGACTTATTTTAATGCAGTTTTCTTAAATGCCTAAAAGAGAATTTTCCTTTCACAGTATTAAAATAGATATAATGTCCATTGGTACTCTCAAGGCATTTCCCGTCTTCCTCAACCTTGCAAACCGCACATGAGGATGCTTGTAGGAACGCCTCTTAGGCTATGATTTGCATTCATAAATAAATCACTCATAATTAGAAGTAGAAATCTTTTCTTTCTAAAACAAATGTATCTCTTTCAAGAGTAGTTCTCTTTTGTGAATGGTGTTTGACATCTTAGAAACTAGGATAGCCTTTGTTGGCATTGCTGTAGTGAAAGCATCATTTTGTAGAGTGGGATCAAGGTTACATGTTTAAGAAAAGCGTCAGGTTAATCCCATTAGGAAAATCATTTTATTCATAAATCTTTAACTCTTGAAAAGACTGTTGGGAGCCTATGCTGGTTTGTATAGTTGGATAGAATTAAGTAGTATATTTGAAAATTGGCAACAGAAAACAATAGCCTACATTTGCACAGTGCTATCTATTTAAAACCCAACAAACCTTTCACAGAGAAATACACGTTCACCTCAACATGAGGCTTTTGGATAGTTATTTCAAATTATTGAATGCCAAAATGTGGTCTGGCAGGGAGTGACTGATTTGCCCAGCGTCATTCTTCTGGTGGGTTATTTCCTGTCCCCCAGCTCCAAAATCTGTCCGCTTTGTTCTGCAACATTTTCCCTTCGGCAAGTCACTCCTGCTGACTCCAATGATGTGGGGTAGTGTTTCTAGCTAGGACTTAGCTCTCCTGGACTTTAAATATGAAATATTTTTTCCTATTAAGCAATGAAGTTTAGTTTTTACATTTTCAAGGATGATAAACCTTTCTCCCTTTGTGCTTCTTTCTCCTCCTTTGTTCCTAAATAGTGTTCCATATATATTACTGCTAGAAACAGATTATTGGCATTCATGTTATGTTTTTCCATACCTTCTAATCATTTCTACAGCTGTTCACATGACAACAATTATATTTCCAATTTTAAAAAATTGTTACAAAGAGCAGGAAAAGAAGAGGAAAGCAAAGGCATAAACTACAAGCAATTATGTAAGTGATACTTCTGCAATCTGACATTTGGGGAAACATTACTGGTACTGCAACTACTTTTTATTATCCAGGCTTTAACCTTTTAGTGGACATGCATTAGGCGTGGTCACAACCTAAGGTCAGGGCATATGTTTTTCTAATTTTCCTACCATCCAAGTTTTTTGACCATAGGAAGAATGTTTATTCTGCACCAGGTTACATCACGGCACCTACAAATAGATATGTACAGTTACTAACATGTCCTTTTATAAAACTGATATTGACAACTTTACTGAGAAGTAAATTGACACTATGCAAAGTGAGCCAGTGGGCTTAAATGTATAGATTGTACTCACTGCTCTTACCAATTGGGGATTGAACATCATTTGACAATCTCATGAGTTTATTTGTGAATCATTTCTATTTCCTTGTCATTTCAAAGATTTAAGTTTCCAATTTAAGAAATCTCATTTCATCGAGATATGTATGTTTCTTTCTCATCAGTTAAAAAGAAATCTGTTTCCCCCTCTTTCCCTTTTCGCCTTTGTACCAACCAGTGTTCTTTTTACATTTGTAAGCTGATTGGCTTGTCATGTAGATGACGCCACTCAGAGAGCCTCATCCTATAAATACCAGGCTCATTTTCTTAGATGTTTTGAACAAGATAGAATATGACCTTTCTTGGCGTGGTGTGTTCAGATTACTGATTTGGGAAAGTGTCACGTGATCACTGTATTACACAGACCTGGAAATCCCTCAAAGATCATGTTTTGGGGGTAGAAACACCCAGACATCTAACCTTTTAACTTAATGACCTTACTAAAATTTAAAACTTGGTTAATAATGAATTTGAGATGTTTAAGATTTTGCTTAAGATATGTTTTTGTTTTACTCTTGTTTCACCTTTCCAAATGCATCTGCCTTATTTTCATATTATGGTAGGACCTAATCATGATAGAATGTGCCTGAAAGAAGAGCATTGGTGAGCATACTTGAAGAAAAGTTAGTGAGTCACATATGTGTGTTTAGTTTATACATCTTACAAATCCTTAGTGTATAATATGATATTGGCTCTCAAATTCGATTTTCTTTTGTTAACCAACTCTGTAAATCAGAAATTTCCTCAGCCATTTATTCAGCAAAGTAGAGGGAAAGAGAATGGCATCAGTTTAAACTAGAACATTTTTTAATGTTTATTATTGAGACAGAAACAGAGCATGAGTGGGGCAGGGGCAGAGAGAGGGGAGACACAGAATCTGAATCAGAGTCTGACGTGGGGCTCAAACCCACGAACCATGAGATCATGACCTGAGCCAAAGTCAGACGCTTAACCGACTGAGCCAACCAGGCGCCTTGAAACTAGAACATTTAAACCAGAATGACCTGATAATGAAAATACCTAAAACAAAGCCCTGTCTCATCCACTCAGTGTTTCCTCCCCAAGTAGAGTCCAGTGGTAAGTCTATTCCAACAGGCATAATGTTGTGATGACCCATGGTTTTAATATACTTTGAAAAGTGACACATGTGTTTTATAAGTCAATATACCCATTTTAGCCTCTTCACAAAATACAAAGGAGACTTTACCAACCAGAAAAATCTAGAACCTGGTAATTCAAATACCATTTAAAACAGATAATTAATCTAATAATTGGAACTAAATGTTAGGCCTCATGGAAGCGAGGTAACAACTAAACAACTTTTAATAATAGGGTAAGCCCCATATCCAGAGCAGAGAGAAATGGACCACATTTACATATTCAAATCATTTACCTTTTATGTTCTGATTTTAACCCTCTGGACTCAGGACAGTGCAGCAAGTGGTTTATTTTCAATGCCTTAAACATCCATATCATACTGTAGATTTTACATACTGCTTTTAGTAGCTACTGTAAGTACCAAGTCCCATGCTAAATTCTTTACATAGTGGTGCTTTGTCTTGGTCACCACTACCTTGCCCCTTCTCTGGTGTTTATTTGGCAGGGACATCCCTTCCTGTTTTAGTTCATTAGTGTCCTTATGTTCATAGCACCTCCCCACCATATAAATAGAAAAGAAGCTATGAGTCATTTACACTTTAGCATAAATGTGCTTTCATGACTTCCTCAAGGCTACTTGTACCTAACTCTTTAACTGCAGAGTGAGAGCCGGAGAAAGAATGAGCTGGGAGCCAGTCTAGACATCAGGACCACCATAGACCTATTACCGAGAGGTGCGTGGACTGCATAATTGTTAAAGATCAGCACCCAGGGCAGCTTTTTCTAAGCCATGGGACTCCCAGCTCATGCTCTCTTTCTTTTCTCCTCTTAGCTTGAGCCAGATGGTCTCTTGTCCTCCACCCACTTCCAACTTTCAGGAATCCAGAGAATATTTTCCATCCTTGAAATGATCACACACTCTTTCATCTTCCTGGGTCCCATGACATAGTGAGAGCTGCCCTCCGGAACCGCACAAGCTTAATGCACAGCTCTTCTACCTGCAGATGGCTGGTGTCCAGGGAGCCTGGACGTGATTGTGTGTGTGCATGTGTGTGTGTCTGTGTAGAGTAGGAAAAACCTTAGAGGAAGGGAATACATCCATCACTGGAGCGCTATCTTACTTTGTGTTCCCCCAGAAGCAGATCTGGAGATAAGGATTCAGGTGCAACTAGTATATACGCAAGGTGATTCCGTGAAGCATTGGTGAGAGAATGGAGAAGTGAATCAAGGAAAGGGTACGCACCTCTGGGTAATAGGTCTATGGTGGTCCTGATGTCTAGACTGTCAAAGGGACGTTCATAAGTCTTGGCACTGTGGGCCGGTTCCTCATTGGGAAACTCTGGGAGCACGTCAGTATTCTGCTTCTTGCCCTAAGGGCTAAAGGGTAAGGATCTTATCACAAATTCCCTTTAATCACTGGTGAGAGCCTCAGGGTGGGGGTTATTTCTCAACAATTCCAGTGTCCCATTTTGGGTCATAGAGGCTTTGCTTAGTTTCTTTGTTTCATAAAGGCAGAGATCCAGCCATTAGATTTGGAATACACTGAGGTGTAACTGTGGGCAGAGCATCCGTATGCTCCTCCTTCAGGTGTTTTAGGTGATAGAGGAAGTGCAGAGGGCCTTACCTGCTTGTGACGGTCTTTAGTAAGGGTTTCAGTATCTGTGCACTGAGGATTAAATTATTCGTATCTCAGAAGCCCTTCACCACTGATAATTAAAGTAGGTACCGAGGACTAACAAGTAAGAAGTGGGGGGGAATGCCAAGCTTTTGGTTTGGTTGAACACAAGTGAAGATTCTTAGAATCATTGGTGTGGATGGCTTATTATTAATGTCTGATTACACTGCTGCATAATAATAATTATGCATGTCATTAAATATGTGTCTGATTAACTTTGTCATAAAATTTATGACAATATTAAGTTTTATTCACATTCTCAGCCTTTATAATTTATTGCTTATGTAGCATGGTTAAGACTTTAAAAAATCCCCATAATGCTGTTGGTGTGATGACTACTTTCTTTATCCATGAGTCTAGTTTATCCATTCTTTTGGAATTTCCATACTACATGATAATAGTCACTGACTCTGTCTGTAGTGCTGCCAGTGACAAAGCAATTTCACTTGCCCAGTTATTATGGCTGAGAGGATCTCCTCCCCCCCCCCCCGCTGTGAGTTCTCTCACCATATATTATTGATTAATTCAATCGTGTAACATTCATTATGCCAGATGGTATGGATTTGCATATGGATTAGAACCTGATTCTGTCCTCAAAGAGCTCATGGTCTAGTAAAGAATAACACCAACTTATAGACAAGAAGGGAGCAAAAATGAGTAAAGGGCTATGCATCTTCTGTCTCGGTAGGTACACAGTAACAAAGCTGTTCTTATATTTGGTTCCTAGAAAACATTTCTAAAGCTACCAGTCATCATTTTGTGCCTTCAGAAATGAGTAGTGTTGTAGGATAGTACTTATTACATGGCCTTAACTTTTGTGCTGGCTGAGAATTTGATAAATGAAAGCCATTCACTGGTAAAATGTGTTTCCTTTAGCCAAGTGCACAGTGGTAGCCCCTTTTTATAATCCAAGGCTAAAGATGTCATCCATCAGACCCCATGTCTATGCGCTTCTTAACAATAAACCAACTAGAAGAACTTTACTATTCACAACAAAAGTAAAATTCTATCAAGAATGAGGCTTAGTATCACAGGAGAAAGAGTCAAATATGTTCTTGAAGTTGATAAGTTAACACAAAAAGGATGTATCTAGAAGCCAAGCTTGCCATTGTCAGCTCTCAGAATTGCAGCTGGCAGGAGAAATCAGGGTTAGTAATAGAACAGAGAAAGTCAAGAGCAGATGGGCCAGGAAAAGGGCTAGTGTTGATCCTGTGGTCTAGTGACCTCCCAACGGTTCTAGTGTAGGTCTGGCAGTGGACTAGATAGTAGATCTAGGCCACGCTTGTACCCTAAAGTGAGAAGGAGGCTAGTGTGGAAAGAATTAAACGGCTTACTTTTAGTCTTTTTAAAGAGTTATAGTTTCCTAAATACCAACCTAGAATATCCCAGATGATCATGCAATTTAAGGCTATGGTATACCTATAAGAAATAGAACAGTCCAAAGAATATAAGGGAAATCAAATGATATCAACCAAATTGGAAGCAACTCCATCCTTTCTTTGTCTGAAGCAGTGATTAGAGGCAAGATCCCAGCATGTATTAGTACATCCTTAACATAAGAGAAGATCTGGGCACACCACTTCCTCCTCTGTCTACCCCAAACCAGTACTACATGATTAGTTTCCTGTATTAGTAGGAAACTTTGCTCCCTACCTACTCCTTCAAACTAGAATTTTGAGAACTGCTTGAGATCCTTCTTGGCTCTCCAAACCCGGCAGGGAAACAACCTCCACTTGTATCTCTTTAAATGTTTCTCAAGTCCCTCCCTTCCTTCTCAATCCCAATCCCTCTGGTGTGATGATAGCCCTTTGTGAGACCAAGTGGGTTTCTTGCTTCTGTTCTTCCCCCTCTTCAACCCATCTTCCAGAATTCATGGCATGGCTTCTCCTTCTTACCTCAAGAATCAAGTTTAGACAGTTTGCAACTGGTCCTTAGTTCATGTTCCAGCTTCGTCTCCAGTGACCCTTTGCTCTGCTTCACACCAGTTACTCTGACCTTCATTCTTTGGACACACCAGACAATTTCACATCATTATTCCTTCTCTACCCAGTTCACTACTTTTCTGAAAATTTCCAAAACTTTCCCAGCCAGGAGTAATCGCTTCTGCATCTGTACTCCAAAAGCTAAGCTTCCATTAGAGTGTTTATCTTGGTGATTGTCAATCTTATTTAGCTGGTCAACACCTAGCATAGAAATTGAAACAGAGGAAATGTTCAAAAATGGATTTACTTTTAACTCTAGGTCAAAAAGATTCGGATTTTTATATCAGGCAGAGTTCTTAGTTTCAAGCAATGTAAACAACTCTGACTCATTCAGGCAAGAAAGGAATGAATTGAAGGCTGTTGGGTTACTCACAGGCTTTCTAGGTGGTCCATAGAGACAGACGCTGGGGACCCCAGTAGTAGAGCAGTACATAAAATTTCTGCAGAGAACCATGTGGCCACTGCTTCTGGGAGCAGGTTCCACCAGATGCACAGCATCCCAGCCCTGATGCTAGACTCAGCTGCTCCATCCGGAAATTAATGCAGCTCCCAGTTCTGCTGTTGCTGCAGCAAAAAATGGATTCCCTGAAGTCCCTGTTTGTCCCATGTCATGTCAAGAGTCAAACTCCATCCACCTGCTTGAGCCTGGATCGCATATCTGAGCCTAGCCACAAAGGAACTGGGAGAATGAGCCTGTGGCTTCGAAGGGGTTGTTGGTTTCCATCACCGATCAAGAGCCATGAGGTAGAGAAATCTCCAGACAGCTCAGATGCCTGGAAGAGGGGTGGGCTTAAGGGAAGTAGAAAAAGAATGATGTCTACTAGAACTTTCTTTTAGGACTCCAAGGACCTGGTTAAGAGCTTCCTTTGATAGCATATTCTGAGTCTTAGCAGGAAAAAAAAAAAAAGCACGCTCAAGATGGGTGATTGGAGACGAATTGAGCAAAGGGGGTATATACAAAGATGGGCAACATATAGGGAAGCCACAAGGGACAGTGCAGTATTCTAGGACTAATAACAAGAGCCGTTACCAACCTAGACCTAAAGAGGCAAGTGGAAGGAGTAGTCACTAGAAGAGAGAGAGGGAAGGGGACAGAGAGTGAGAGAGAGAGCGAGAAAGAGATAGTGTCACCTGATAGGAGACTAGACTATCCAAAAGAGACACAGCCAGCCCTGGGCAACCCCTCAGGGAGAGAGCAAGAGTTGTAAATGGCTCTGACTCTTCCCCTGCCTTTCCTATGAACACCTGCAGAGGCCTGTTGTGCCCAATCAGATGGCGGAGCATGGGGAGGCCACTGGGCTGTTCACACTTCTCAGCCTGGTGGAGCACAGTGCATGTTGGAGAAGGACAGAAGTGGATCTGGAGGAACAAAAAGAAGATACGCTGCACACGAGGTTTAATCAATATGTCACCAACATTTTTCTTTTTGTTTTATTCAATATCTCCTTTGGGGATGTCACTGTGCATTTTTAGTACCCCAGTCTACAAGATAGATGATCTTAAAGTGTCCTTCTCATACTGAGCTAAACAAGATTCTGTTTTCCCCTTGTTTGTCATTTAGAATGCTCTAGTGCATGGTTCAACAATCTGTACCATCAAAGGTCAGCAGATATGCCAGTCAGTCCGTTGTTCCCCTTCACAGACGTGGGGGAAAGGGTGGGACATGTGCCCTACACATGCACACACCAAGACTCCCCCTCCAGGTTGTCGTGCAGGTAGGCTATGTTATATTTTCCCAGCACATGAGATCCCCTGCTGTTTACCTCTGCCTCATTAATATCTAGCCCTCTAAAGGGTTGTCATTAAAATGAGCCCCTGGCATTACCAGCAGTAGTAAGCCCCTGCAGGAATTCATGCAACGTGACCCCCAGTCCTTTCGAAGCATATGGTAACTTGTGCAAAAACAACCCTTTGTTGGCTATTTAGTCTAGAAACGAACACGGTGGGAAAACCATCATCATTGTTTTCGAGTATATTACGCGTTCCTTTGCGGAATATGGAAACCAATGTCTTTTCATACTCCCGGAAGGCTCCTCTAGGGGAATTGAGGTACATCGTAAGATATATAAGTAACAGAAGAATATTCATTTTTTACTTTTAATTGAATTCTTATTTTTAATGCTTATTTGAGAGAGAGAGAGAGAAAGGAGAGAGCAAGCATGAGTGGGGGGGGGAGGGGCAGAGAGAGAGAATCCCAAACAGGCTCTGCACTGACTCCAGGCTCCATCCCACAAATCATGAGATCATGACCTGAGCCAAAATCAAAGTGGGACACTTAACCAACTGAGCCACCCAAGCACCCCCTGAATTCTTATTTTCTTGTATATAGAAAAATATACAGAGCAAAGAGCAGAAGTCACCCTTTCTCTGTGTTCACTTTCTTCCCCACCCCTTGTCCCCTCCTGCCCCCTACCAAAATTGACAGTGTGGCAGAAAAAGGAAGACTTTTTCATAGCTACAATAATACAAGCCATGTCTTCACGGGTTGTTGACGATGGGATCTTGAAATGGTGTTTCTTGTGCGCACATCACACTGCCTCTGAGAACAAAACCCATGTGCAAAGCTGCAAACCTGGGTTGTGTCCACGGCAGCCACTTGTGTGTAGTTCCTCAGCTCCTTTCAACCATTTACTGATTTTAAGTGCTAACTATACATTTCTGATTTGGCACGTTCCTACCAAAATAGGGATTTGCTTCACTATTTTCAAAAATGTTTGGGTGAAGGATTCTACTAATAATATTCTACATTTCTAGGTATGATTTTTGGCATTTGTAGGAATCAGATGCCAAGAGCATTTGTTTGCCAACAGCTGTACCTGTACACTTTTGTTAAAAAGAGACATACAATGAATATGGTTTATATTTGATACAGGCATAAGAAAAATGTGTTTTCAGTACTACACTGAACACACTGAGTTCACACATGAATTGTAGGGGTGTGTTGAAGGATTTTGAACGCTAGTCATGAGCTCATTCTACAGGAGGCCCTTCTCTTCTTTGGACTTCTAGGTCATGTGGAGTCAGTATCTTTTATTGTTTCTCCTACCACTCATCTGATCCCAAGCACTGTAAATAGGCTGGCACTTAGGTGCTGGGCTCAACTTAGCAGATTCTAAGTTCCTAGAGAACAAGAAAGGTATTCTAGGCTGACACACACAGTGAGTTCCTTGACCCTTATCTTTCGTATCCCTCTTATAAGATCCTTAACCTCTCTGTCTTCTATTTACAACCATGGTAAAATATCCATGCAGGGTGAATATGAATGCCCACCATTGGTGGCTGTCTCCTTCATCGCCCTTAGCCTATTCACCGCCTATAAAACCTATAGATTTTACCTCCCAGAAGCATCTCTGAAGTCCATCCTTTTCTTTATATCTTCATGGCCACATCTCTATCCAGCCAATGTTGTCACACTCCTACATCACTACCCTCATCTTCTGCTGGCTTCTGCTCATCTGTTCTGAAGCCCTTTCATCAGTTCTCCATGGGGCAGAAAGAGTTATGTTTTTAAAATGCCAAGAGGAGAGAGAGAAGAATGAGATAAGGGAGAATGGATGGCAAGAGGGAAAAAAGAGGAAGAAAAGAAAAATGGAAATAAAGAGTAAAAATTTTTTTAAAAGGTAAAAAAATAAAATAAAATGCATATGCACTCATATCCCTCCCTACTTAAAATTCTTCAATAGCTTCCTATTTGCCATTTAAGAGGAACCGCGCTCTTAACCACAGCCTGCCCCCACCTTCCTCTCCAGCCTTATCTCATGCTCTCCCTTATCTCTGACTCCCAGTCCCAACTGGCCTTCCCATCCCTCCATGCTCTCCCCTGTCCATGGCCCTTTGCACATGCTGGGCCTCTGCTCGGAAGCCTTCTCCAATCCCCTTCACTCAGCAAATCTCTTCATCATTCAGAGCTCAGTGACATTGGCACGTCCTGAGTCAAGACTTCACTGTGGCCCCTTGGTGTGTATCGCTTTGCCATGTGCCTCCTAGGAGTTACCACAGTTGGTAAACAGTTATTTGTGTGAGCCTTTGCTTACTGTCTGTCTGCTCCACTAGAACATAAAGTCCGAGCAGCCAGCTACCCTGTTTTTATTCATCATTACAACCCAGCACTACATCTAGCATATTGTAAACTAACCACAAATATTTATTTACAAAAGAAGAAAAGAAGGAAAGAAAGAAAGGAAGAAATGGAAAGAAGAAACAGTAAGGAAAGAAGGAGGGAAGGTGAAAGATTGTTGAAAGTCAGTTTGGGCTGCTTACCTGGAAAAGTATTCAGGGACTTCCACATTTACTACCTATAATGGCTTTTTTTGTTGTTGTTGTTGCTATGTTGTTATGGAATTTAATAAAAATCATTTTCTTTTCCTTCTTTTCTTTTGGGCTCGATGTTGTGTATAAAAGTAAACTTTAGTCCTGCAGATCATCTTACTCAGCCTGCCTCAAATATCCAACTGGCCCCTGGATACCTCAGGCTGGTTTCTCTAAGTTTGGTTTCTCACCAGCCAAGATGTGCACGACCTCCATGTGCAATTCAAAGCTGAGGTATGCAGGGTTTAACTCATTGTGCCCCCAACCCTGTCCCCAGAAAGTCACAGGCCTCCTTCTGAATGTGTGACTGAAGCTTCTTGCTCGCCACTCAGTCTCCTGCTTTGTCTGGCACATGCCTCACACCCCTTCCCACTCCGCTCTCTGGTCATTTTCTCTCACCCTGGAGGGTTACAGTAGCCTCTTCCCTGGCCTCTCAGTTCCAAAATTCAGGCATCTCATCTTTCTCTGCATGTTCAAGAGTTTTCTCTTGAACATGCAAATCTTACCATGTCGTTTCCTGTAAAGAATGCCTCCATGACTGGCTATCACCCTTGGGTTAACTAGAAAACTTGACCTGGCCTTTGAGGCCTTTTGTCACTCAGCACTTGTCATCTGTCATCCCCAGGCTTATGCCTCTTCGCTTCTTGTCTGCAGTCACTAATGGGGCTGATGGACACCCTTGCACTTTTGCACCTGCTGTTCCCATGGCCGGAAATATCCTCCCCCATCTTGTCTGACAAACTCTTTTCACCATGAAAAGTCCACATTTGTCAACACTGCTATGAAGTTCCAGCCACACATGGAAACACAGTCACTCTCTCTACACTTGCTTTGTAGACTGGATCATGAAGTCTCTTCGAAGCAGCTGAGCTGGACCAGCCGAGAGGTGGTGGTGGTGGAAAGTAAGGCGGTAGCTAGGGAAATGGGATGAAGAAGGTCTAAGATATGCTCCCGATGTCGGATTTTCAGAACCTGCTGACAGACTGGATGCAGGAAAGAGCAGATAGGAGGAATCCAGGAGGTTGTAGCCTCTAATCAGAGGAGGCAGCTACAACAGCAGTAAGTTTTGAAGTAAATGCAGGCATCTTATAATTTCTTCTCCAAATTATTCTAGCCTGCATCTCTAAAACATTATCACTTTTCAAAAAGTTAACAGGAAAAGAATACAACAAAAAAGTAATGTCATTACATCCTCAGATATACATTTAGTGGTTACATTTTCCTGATCGTCTTTTTTTAAGCAGGTGTTTTCTTCCTTCCTTCCTTTGATTCATTCATTCATTCATTCATTCATTCATTTTGAGAGAGAGAGAGTGACTAAGTGTGGGGAAAGGGCAGAGAAAGAAGGAAAGAATCCCAAGCAGACTCCATGCTGTCAGGCTGATGGGGAGCTCAAACCCATGAACTTTGGGATCATGACTTGACCTGAAATCAACAGTCAGATACTTAACCTACTGAGCCACCCAGTCACCCCGGATTTATTTCTTACTGCCATTGGTTTGTTTGAATCAGAATCTAAGTGGACCCAGGCACTGAATGCATTTGCTGTCTTTTTAATTCCCATCATCCCTTTTGTTATGTTTCAGTTTGGTGGCTTTTGCATTGTTGCTGAAGAAACCAGGACATTTGTTCAAAAGTGTTAGGATTCCCCTGATTGCATCTCACTGGCATTGTCCATCTTGTTCTGTGTATTCTCCATTTCCATGAATTGACTTTGTCAGATACAAGGAGGGGGTGGGCAGCAAGTCCATTTCATAGGCAGTGCTCTATATCTGCATTAGGAAGTCCGTAATGTCTTACAACCCTGTTTTTGTGATGTTAACAGCCATTGACAATTATTGTTTATGTCCAGTCATTCATTAGGTCTACAAAAATGGCAACATTCTAATTCCATTATTGCTTCTTTTATTAACTGAAACGTTCTCTAAAGACAAAACTCCTCTCTTCACCCACTTGGCTGCCTTGGGGCATAGTTTACATAGGAAAGGTAAGATAAGTGCTTTTCTTCTTTCCTTTACATTCTGGTGTCAAAATCATGAATTATCCCTTGTATCTTCCCAAGATAACCGGTGAACGTTTGTATTGGTTACTATTATTTTATTCTTAATATTCATAAGAGTTTTTATGTTAAATATGTTTGTGTGTCAAAGTTATTGTATTTATTGATATTTAAATTGTTCTGTCTTTGCCCAGTGGAAACCTAATCCAGTTGCCTCTGGAATTCTTTTGACATGGCCCTACTTCTCTTTGATAGCTTCTTTGCTTTCTGGTATGTTCCAGATTCATCTTGTATATATCCTGCACCAGATCTGGAAGCAGCCATTTCTCTTAGCTTCCTTTTGGAGGGGAATGTTGTTTGGAGATCAAAAAATCTGGATAGTAAGTGGATAGAAGCTTCTGGATAGAAGCTCATAGCTTCTGGGTTGGTTACTGATTATAGTGGACAAAGGTAGAATATGTGTGGGTTTTTAAAAAATGATTAATCCATTCTGGTATGTCCAATTCAAATTCAGGACAACAGAGTTTTTATTTTATGGATCTTACATCCATGAAGTGTCTCCTTTCTTGCCTGCCAAAAATCCCTAGTTCTGAATAACCCAGAGTAATTACTAATTTGCTACATTCCACACTACACACAATCAGCCTCAGAGTAATTATACAAAAACTACAATCAACAATATGATTGATGAAAACAGCCAAGCTTTTTTCCCTCTCTTTGTCTCTAGGGTATATCCTACCAGGGACATGAATTATTATGTTTTAGAGACCCTTAGAATGGTCCCTATCTGTATGGCTCTCCCTCCAGCTATATTTGTAGTTAGCCTGCTTGTTTTGTTTTGCTTTATACTTTTAATAATTCATTTTAAAATTTTATTTTATAATTATAAAAATATCTACATGGTTGTGAAGTCAAATGTACAAAGACAGGCATATTCGAAGTCTGGCTTCCCTATACTCTCTTCCCCTCTCTCCCTATAAATACCATTTAAAAATATTTTATCCTTTCGGTTTGTCAGTGTGAGGAAATGCGTCCATATTTGTGCTTCTCCTCTTTCCCAGGTAAGCGGGAGCTGACAGTAAGCACTTTTCTCCCCACCGCCCCGCTTCCATGTGGTTTGCATTCATGGTCTCCTGGCAGTTAACCTGGGAACAAATACAAATCTTGGGTTTGGGCATGTGGTTCAAATGATCCACTAAGCACAGCACCTAAGTTTTAAACAGACGGCAGCAGACTCTCACTGCTCTCTCACACATGCCACATCTAATCTGTCAGGATATAATCTCAAAATCCAAAATCTGACTACTTCCCACAACCTTCACTGTGACGACCATGGCCCAAATACCATCACCTGCTGCAGAGATTTTTGCAGTGACCTCACCTTGTCCCCACTTCCACCCTCCACCCCGATGGTCTGTTCTCAATACAGTTGCCATCATGAGCCTTCAAAGCAGAAGTCACTGCTCTGCTCAGAACCATCCAGAAGATCCCATCTTGGTTTAAGTGGAAGCCTGAAGCCTTACAGTGGCCATCAGGCCATACTCACTTGCTCCCCCTCCTCACCACCCATCTCTCTGAGCTCCCTCCTTCCCCTTTCCTTCTCATGCCACTCCAGTCTCTGCTGTGCTCCTGCCTCAGGACCCTAGCGCTGGTTAGTGCCTCTCCCTGGCATGCTCTTTTTTCTGATATCTGCAGTGCCCACTCTCTCACCTCCTTCATGTAATTGCTCAAATGA